>NC_052474.1:7975246-8190878 GCF_009730915.1 Dioscorea cayenensis subsp. rotundata
ACATTGGGCGAGAATTTTTGGTTCCAGTAATTCGCTGATTGGACACATCATAATAAATCAGGCTAGATATAGTTCATAAGCAGCAACAATAACTGCAGCTGATTACCACAACTAGGCTGGACAGACTCCAAGTCACACATATGCACATTTAATTTTGTTATTTGACTTATGCAAACAGATTTCAATAAAAGGCAATTGCAGCCACAACCATGAAAGACTTATATTTTAAGCACTTTTGTGTTTAAAAAAAAAATTTAAAGTTGGAATTTAAATGTTGAAATACCTTGATGCTATCCATGGATATTGAAGAATTTTTACTACCTCGTTCTCGTGATGATAGCTCTTGGAAAGACATTAGCTTGTTCCCAATCTTCCTATCAACTCCAACAATCTGAGTTCAACAATCAATTTGTGGTTGGTGAAAATATTATCGATCTTGTAAGCAATACATTAGTAATGAATTGAATTTATTATATTCTCAATTTATTACCTCAGCATCTATTATGAAAGTTGAAACAGCAGGTTTACAAAATTCTTTGATTATATTTATCAAATCAGGGAATCTTGCTGTTGTTTCTTTCATTTGTCGTGAAAAAACTTTTACAGATCCATCAGCTAGTCTATGAATCTGGGCGCGTTGACCATCATATCTATGAGAGAATAGAACAGAGTCAAAAGCGCTTGCTAATCACCATGTCTACAAACAAAGTTGCTAGAGTTAAACTTGTCATCCGATTCAATCATTTCAATAACACATAAGAGTTAATTAGTCCTTATATCTACTCACATAATGTTGTTTGTTATTAAATTATCTTTTTCCGAGATTTAATTATTATTATGCAACTTCCAATAAATTTTGTGTACTCAATAAATAATTTCTATCTTCTAATGAAATAAAAGATAAGAATTTTGAGTTAAATCAACACTATCAAAATCACAACTTCAATTGAAATGCTACACATACTTGAATTCACATGTGAATGCTCTACCCTGAAATAATTTCAGCACTTGAGTGATCCCATTGGTTATTCTGCAGCAGGAAATATGCCATTCAATCTAGTTTATGCAAGGTGAGGCACATTCAGCAGTAAATTTAAAGAATGCCTACCTAGCAAGCATAGGGGGAATAGGTGTGCCTGGAAGCATTGCCAAAGATAATGCTGAAAATTTAATTCCTTTGTTTAATAGAGCAGGGATAAGCAAATCCTGTCCACAAAACAAAAAGAATGGTGTATGTTTATATTACCAAAAATCATATACATGAAAATCGCTAGATGGGCACAAAACAACATAAATAAGAACCGATTTACATCTTAGATTTAAAAAGGTAGTGCAGCTATTGCAAACTATATAAACAACAAGAAACTCCATATTTTTATGGTTTACCATGGTTTACACCACAGATGGTCTCACACTTATACCTTCTGAAAGATGCTATCTTCCAATCTAGTGCTTCTACCTATTCTTAATCAAATTTGTTGTTTACCAAATAATGAATTTACTAATAAGATTCTATATGAATTACTCAAGATTATAAAAAAGAGGCTACAATATGATGGCTTGTAAATGCTCATCTACTCAAAAGCGGTTAAGCATATTGTTAACCACCAATAGCCTATAACTCATTAGATTGCCACAACTCACTAATAGTGTCATCCATTACTCACTAGCTCCCCATGATTAATCTGGGGCCAACAAAAGTCATGTCCACGAATCACCTGCTTCATCAATATTACTTAAAATATACCAAAAATAAAGAAGTTCTTTAGTGTCGCTGACGAGGCTCAGCCAGACTAAGTTCAGGATTAATGACAAAATGAACATAAAAAGAGAGGCATACATAATACAGGTGTCACAAGACAACTACAAACCATGTAAAAGTAAATACTACTAACCAAATTTGGAGTTACATCATAAGCGTCCGCAACCGCAGCAGAAATAGCCTGGGAAGAAGAAAGCTAAAGTAAACTACAGTATACAATTTAAAAAATGATCTATTTAAAACAATTATCAAATTGAACAATTTAAAAAATGATCTATTTAAAACAATTATCAAATTGATAATGATCTAAAAATTATCACACTAACATATCGTACTGAATACACTCAACTTCATAGAGAAATAAGCAAAAACTCATCTCAGTTGACAACAAATAAAAAGAAACAAGTCAAGTTTAGGCCAAAAAAAAAAGAGGCCCACCCAACATCATAAAACTATTAATATTAGTTACCTGAACCTGTCAAAATCTACAAAAATCATATTACACATTTGACCAAGAAAGAGAACCGCATGTCCTCAAAATTAAACAACCTGGCAATTACCTAGAATGAAGCAATATGTAGCACAATTTTTCATAGCTAAAGATCTCAGAACATGTAACTATCTCTATAATTATTTAAGCTACATAAATGAAAACCTGAAGCTGCAAGTTTAAGCTTTCAGATCTTTCAGGATGCTCTAAAGAATAACTATTCAAAACCACCGCATGAGCCAATGCTGGCAAAATTGTTTTCATCATCGCCCCAATTCGTAAATTGCGAACCTGAAAAAGATTAAAAAGCAAAGATACGATGAAGTTATGAAAATGCATGCTAATAGAATGGATGTCAGATATTTGCGTACTAATAACTGTGCCTTCACTTGTTATAATTTATTCATTTACTACTATTAGAAGTGGATGATATAGAATTTTCACTCGCCACTCTCTTTATTCAAATAAAATGACATTAAAATCTCACCTTTTTAAATCTCTGTTAAACATGCATACAAAAAAGAAAATCATAATAGAGCTTTCCAAAAGGCTCACTAAAATCACATTCATCATAATGTATTTTGCTAATACAGATTTATTTGTGCAGGACAGACTTTTTTGGAGCTTTACTGTTAGGTAAACATGGTTTTGGTTGGGATGGTTAAAGTGACTGGGATTTTTAGTAGCCCTTCTATATTCCATCATTTTATCATTCTCAAGAAAAGAATACAATAGCTGAAAAATAATTAAAAGAATTAATGGGAAAGGTTCTTCTACCAATGTCCGAACAAGAAACTTCATTTCCATTCCTCTACAAGAACGCATAAGATTCATTACAAGATTTTTCCTTCGAATAGCACTCCCATTACCTGTTTCCAAGCTACAACAAGAATATGCTCAAGCATGTAAGCACAATGTCTGGTATATCAATCATTTGACAAACATGTAAGTGCACAAGTCATTTCAAAATAGCATCTGGTAATTTAAAGATATATCAACTATGGTCCTAATATCTGAAAAGTTAAATATTTAATACCTTATCTTCTGCAGTGTTTGGAATAAGTTTCGAATAGAGAGTGGACGAGGATGAGCAAGTAATGATTGGGTTTGCCGGCATTCTTGTGCAACATCACCTGTATAAATTATATAAACACTTCAGGGAGGTACTAAGTCATAGATAAAGTATTTCCACAGATATTGCAAGAATGACTGCCTACCAAGATCACCAACTACGTTGTACATTTCCTTGATTTTAGACTTGTTCACTCCGCATGCCTCCTCAAGTGCAGCCACAACCAGATTGCCTCCAATATTCAGTTCCTAACTTCACAGATGATTTGATTGTCAGGAAGAAGATAGTATAACAAAGTAATTATTTAAAGATATCTTGCTGGCATTAACCTACGGAAAGATTAAAAGATAAGATAAAATAAAATAATAATTTTAAAAGAGGGCAACATGAAGGTGAAAGATATCAACAAACAAGCAGAAAAAGAATCCACAAGAAGCGTTAACAGCTCTGATAACCACAGAAGAAAGAGCCACAGAAATTACTATTCAGAGTCATTAAGGAACATCGGCAAAAATAAAATAAAAAAAAAAAAAAATGGCAAATATGCAAATAGAACCAAAAATTGAAGACATTGTTAACTTTTTCCAAGCAGTTAAACAGCTTCATAAGGACATGAAAACTAACCATATTTTCATGGTCAGCAGCAATTCTATTTGTGCATAGATACACAGCAGGCAACACATCTTCAGGTGACAAAGCAATCAAGCTGCATGAGAATTGACAGTGGTGGCTTAATGTTACTGACTGCATGTAGTATGGAAAAGAAAAGACAGAAAAAAACCCACAAGAAAGAAATACAGATAATTAAAAGGCACAGCAATGGACCTTCTAAACATGTTGCAGAGCATAATAGAAGTTTTCAATCTTCCTTTTTCTCTTTCCACCAAATCAAAAGTCCGTGCCAAGTGCAAGTAGGGAGCAGGTTCTCCGGCATTCCAGCATGCTGCATTGAGATCCCATTTTATGATATAGCATCCTTCAATAGGCAATTTAATAGAAATACATCCCAATTGACTTGAATAGAGTTAGTAAAACTAACCATGCTCAACAGGAGAATATTTTTCAATTGATAATGAGATGTAATTTTGGCATGTGTCATCTGATGCCCCATGAACAAACAAAGTGGACAAATTCATTGTTTTCTCAAGAAAACAGGTTGCCTTTTCAGCATGACTGCTAGTAAGATCACCTGACAGTTCAGGCTGTGCATCCTGAAGAATAGAAGTCTCTTTACTGCTTAAATCTACATACACATTATCATAGTACAGATCAACTGCTACATCAATATTGCCTTTTGCCTTCTTCAGAAGAGACATTGCAGCATTTCTTGGAATACCATCATTTATTATCTGAAGAAAGTGGTCCAAGTCTTTCATGTACGTCTCATCAGAACTACATAAAAACTGATTCTCAATATTAACATGTTGACAACTAGACACAGAACCATGTGCAACATTGACAGCAGGGCAATCATCACATGAATCACCAGGAAATACTTTTCCAAAATATTTAGTAATTGTGGATTGCTTGCATCCACTAGATTCTACACCTCTATGAGATCTTCCTCTCTTTTTTGGCTTGTTTCCAGCACTTGAAGTCCTCTTTTTTGTCAAACTGGGCTTGTTAAAAACAGCAAATTTTGCTGTTGTAGGCCTCTTATCTTGACTAAAAACTTTCTTAGCACCACAATCAGGGATAACTTGAGTACATTTATTTTCCAGATGAGAAGCAGAATCATCAAACAAGTCCGTTTGTGAGATATGAGTAGAAAGAGGTTTGTCGTTTACTTGCTCATATAATTCCCTTTCATGTTCAAAAAAGTCTGAAACAGCTTCAACAACATCTCCACCAGATGATCTAAGAAGACTTAAAATCTGATCCTGGGTCACCCAAGAAGGCAAACAATCCCGGAGGTCCTCCATTGCTCCCTTTGAGACCACATCCCCTGGTTCAGTTAGTTCCCGCAAATTAGATTCCTTTTCAGAATCCATAACTTCAAGAACTGGATTTTTGCTTTCTCCAACATTCTCACCCTCGTTCGTACTAACAGAGACATTTTGGACAGACTTCATGTCAGCACCCTCTGATTTCTGATGGAAGGCCATCAAAAACTCATGCTTGTTAGCAGTTTCATCAACCAAGCCACTGAAATGTTTCTGCAAAGCCAAAGAATGCTTACTTTCAAGTTTCTCAACATCCACTCCAACAGTTGGGATCACATGTTTAGGCCTCAAGAACCTCACATACTCCCTGAGCTCATCATAACTGGAATGTTCACTGTATGGAACCAGATGAATTTCAAGCGACTCCTTAACCCTCATGGCAAAGCCATCTCTCTTTGTTTCATACATCCAACCAGTTGCAACAAAACCAACCGCCTTCGAGTAACCTCTCTCCGTCATAATCTCCTTCATCTTCACAAAATTCGGCCGAAAATATGGCCAGGTTTCACCCAACAGATTCCAGCCAATCACATGAACATTGGTAGCTGAAACGTCCTCTGTAAAAACCCCAGAATCACCATGTCCCAAAATCGACAAAATTTGCATTTTCTTATCATCCACATATAACAAACATCCACAATGTCGTGAAATCTCAAGCAAGATCTTTTCTTTTCCAACCACATAAGTAGCAATCAGGAATAATATAGACTCAGAGGAGCCCTCACTCTGAGCTCTAATTCTTTTCACAGTTTCCACAACATATTCAACAGATTCTTTTTGAGATGGAAACACATACTTTGGATTGCAGTAAGTCGTATCCAAGAAAACAGCATCCGCACCAATAAATTTACACAAACATGGGTCGGATTTCATCCAATCACAATAACGAAAATCACCAGTATGTATATACCTCTCAGAGCGCCGCTCATCAGTCCCAGGAACCACAAAAAGAAACTGAACAGCACCCGGGCAATGGTTGGCATCGACGACAGCGACATCACAGCCATCAATCTCGACAGTCTCGTTAAGAGACAATGAGGCAACAAAGAAAGGAGGAACTTTGAGGATGTCTACAAGCAAACGCGCAGTGATCTCGGAGCAAAATATAATTCCCTTGGACCAATTGGGCCCGAGGCCAGTGTAATGGTCGGAGTGGAAATGGGAGAGGAAGTAGGAGACAGAGAAGTCGCCGGAACATCGGAAGCCATCCACGATGAAGCGAGTTCTCGGAATAATCTTGAACCGGGGTAACTCGGGAGGTATTGGAGGGAGGGGAGAACCAGCAGAGAGGAGATCGAAGGAGCACGGTAAAGAGGCTTGTGGGGAGAAATCAGAGTAGGATTTGTAGGAACGAAGGAAGGTTGAAGATGAGGATAGGGTTAGGGTTTTAGTGGTGGAGTTGGGCAGCGTCGCCATTGAATCATGGATTAAGGGTTAGGGTTAGGGTTAGGGTTAGGGTTCTCGTCGGAGGACTGAAACGATGGATGGAGTTCCAACTTCCAAGGCGCCAAACATCGGTTCACCAAAGCAGTTGGTTTTTTTCTTTTTTACATCTAAGCCCTGTGAAATACTGATATCATATTTTCACCCCTGACAAGTTTATATTTATATATGTATATCATTGTGGGTTACAAAAGTGCTGATTTGCCTTTAAGCCAAACATACCGTACTTTTATAATATTAAAACCGTATTTATATAATATTATAACAGTATTATCGACCTATATGTCCCACATTTTTATTAATTAAATAATAATTGTTTTTGATATATATATATATTTATTTATATATATATATTTTTGGTCCCAAAGTGTTTTAAGGAATTAAGTTAAATTTTTTTATTACATTTAAGTTTTTATTTATATTAATAATTAAAAAATTTTAATTGTGCTTATTTTATATAATAAATGTTTATAAGATCTTTAAAATTTAAATTGTACAATAATTTTCCATGGTAGGAGTTATTTAAATATATTGTTTTTATAATTTGCTCTCGTGTGTTAAGGAATAAATTTAAATTTTTTATTACATTTAAATTTTTATAGGAGTTGTTTATTTATATTATTTTTATACATGATATTAGCCTCAAAACCACTCATAAATTTTAAAAAACTTTGATGTGAAATCAAGAAGAATCCCTAGAATATGTGTATGTCAAGTACATCAATCAATCCAGGGGATAAAATTATGAAATTATTTTTAGCAATTTACATAATTTTGTCAGTAAATAAAAAGGCATGAGTGTTGTTTATCTTTATACATTTTGTTTATCATCATTTGAATTGTTCACATTTGTAAAAAAAAATTGTAAATGATAGTTGATTACTTCTTGGATTATGCAATTTTGATTTATGAATTATTCATTGTTTTAAATTATTTAATTATTTTTAAAGTATTATTGGATTCCATACTTGTGTGTATATATACAAACTCCTTTGAATTAAACCAGCTTATTTTTACTATTTAAATTATGTGAAAATTATGTAAAAAATCACTTCCAAAGTGAACATGACTTTTATGAATTTTAAAAAATTGAAAAAAAATCCCCAAACCGAAATGTTTATAAAAATAACCCCATAACCTCTCATGATGGGGTCTCAGTAATTTGATCTCCCCACGTCTCATCATTCATAACTTGGATGATGGAGTGATGTCGCTTCTTCTCCCTTATTCTATTTTTCCTTTTGTGTTTTCCTGACCTTCACTTTTTGTGAGAGTTCAACTTTTTTTTTACTTTGCTCATGTTTTGTTCCTTGAGTTTAAATTTGTGTTTAAGTTGCTTCGAATGTTTTCTTGTGTTAGGACCTTAGTTGAGGTTTTTAAGAAGGTTAAAAAGGTGGGAGAAAACCCTCAAGAAGGGGTAAATGCAAGGCTCGAACCTTGTGAACAATTGGTGCTAAATGGGAGGCTTCACGGATGTGGTAGTTCGATCAATTTCATATTTATTTTTCTTATGCTTTAATGTGTTTTCTTAATTAATTTTCATTTAGGAGTGTGCCTTAGAGTGTCCCGAGTCATTAGAATAAAAAATGAGGTCAATCGGACACCAAATGAACCGTTTAGAGCCATTTGAGTGCAAGGTGTTGGTGGTGTACAGTGTCTACGGGCTGAAAGGAGGCCGTATGGAGGCATATTTTTAGGGTTTAAAGCAATTTTAAACCATTTTTATTTCATTCCTTCTACACACTTCCACAAACCCTTTCTCCTCCAATTTTCTCCTTCTCTAGAACCTTCATCCCCTCTTCTCTAACCTATCATTCTTGCCTTGAATCAAGAAGAAAACTCAAAGATTTCTCCTTCATCTCTTGAGAATGAGCTTTCCTTAGGGTTTTTGAGAAGTTTTGAGGTAAGGAAGTACTTCATTTGATCTTCTCCTCCTCTCTTTCTCTTTTTGTTGGATTTCTTTGATATTATGGGTGGAGAATGATGGGTTTTATTTGGATTTAGAGAATAGAAGAACTATGGAGTTGTAAAACCTTGAATCCATTGAGATTGGAGAAAGATCTTTCATGTTTTAAATTAGGGTTACTGTAGGACCAAACCAAGTTTGGTTTCTTTTGCTTTTCTTGTTAGTTTTGAGGGTTGTGAGAGTATCATTTTTGTTAGATATTCTTGCTAGGGTGCTTAGTAAACCCTAGAAGCACTCATTTTTCCAATTTAAGGATTGTTCTTTATTTTAATTAATTAAGTGATTGATAAAGTTTCATTGTTTGTTTTGGTTGTTTAAATGCTTCTAGGAGGTGAGACTTCAACCAAGGGGAAAGAGTCGGTGGAGAAGTAACACCGGGGTGTCTTAGCTCGCCAAGTTTGTGAGTGGAATTTTATTAAATCATGGACTATATATCATGCATATATATATATATATTGGTCTTTGAATGACAAGCTTTCTATCTATAAAACTCTTGAGATGTTATTCATTGGATTTGGAAATCATGAGGATTTATGATTTGATTTCCTTCATGGTTTTTACTAAAGATCATAAATATATATATATATATGTTGTTATGATTTGAAAACTATATGTTTTAGAAGATATGTTTGAATTATGTATCCTTATAAAAGATTGATGTTCTTCCTATGATGACCAAAAGCTTTGGGTAAAACAAATTGAATCTTACCGTGATGATGGCATAATTGATTTGAGGTATATATATATGTGTGTGTGTGTGTGTGTGTGTGTGTGTGTGTGTGTTTTCAATGAATATTCTTGTGTGATATTCTTAATAAAAATGTTTTCATTGAATGGTTATGAACAAGTTGTTGACTTTTGGAGTGAGATTGGCATTTGTGAATACTTGTGATCTCTTGATGAGATTTATGCTTCCCTATTAATGAATATATTTAGCCTACGGGCCAGAATGCTATTTATTGCTTTCATTCATGATTTGTGAACATAGTCCCGAATAAGGACCATTTTCATGTTGTGATGAATAATTGGATTTTATTATGCAAACACCCATGGGGTCTTGAACATATCCATGGAAATGGTGGGCTACGGCCTTCAAGTTCTTGACGGGGTGGTTTTGATGGTGACAGGGGGAAACCCCAGTACTTACTGCAGTAAGAGTGTGGATGGTTTCCACGGGCCGACCTGTATAGAGGTGGCGTGGAATACTGTCAAACCGGTTATGCCATTTCAGGTGGGAGCTTAGAGCCCTGACTTGGATATAGTTGGGTTGTTCAGAGTCACCACATGAACTTCCCAACAGCCAATGCCAAAATACGCACATCTTGGTGGCTCCTGACCTAACCGAGGCCACGGTTAGCAAAGGAGGGTTTTTGAGGCTTTTTAAGATATATATTTGATTGTTTTAACCGAAGATTTATATGTTTCTGGATTATGAGTTACTTAACAAAGCAATGGATTTGGATTTCTTACTTCGTATGGATTTCATGATGATTTAAAGAGTTTTATCAAGCATTTCATTGCTGTAAATTTTATTTCTTACTTTATACTTGACATTCAAAGTATATTGAATATTTTGAGGATTTGAAATATATTTTTGACATTTTACTTTAATATATTATGTATAAGATATAGCTCCATGTTTAGCCACTCACTGAGTAACCTAGTTACTCATTCCCTCTTTTTTTCCCTCCCAGGTGATAGTATGGTAGCGGGATAGAAGCGTGAAGTGCTTGGCAGAGTAGTTTGTATTTTTTTTAAGCCGTGTATGATGCTTAAACATTCTGGCATGTATTTATTGGATCCACTAGGATGTTACCAACCCTAATATTATTATGTATCTTTTTTTTTTCTTAGATACTTTTATATATGTTGGTTAGATTTATGTTGGTTAGATTTATGTTGTGTATGAGAAGTATACTCTCTATGTGAATGGTTGTTGTCATTGTTATTATGAACAAAATGTTATGATTATCCTTGTGTCATGACTTGTATTAAAGTGATGGGTTGTGTAGGAACAAAATGTTATTATTATTGTTATAGTGGTTCTGTGCAAGAAACAGGTTAGCCTTACTGCAACCAAGGGTCGAGGCAGTGTTGGACCTCCCCTGGGTTGTCGTGGTGGTATGTCACGTGTGGGACCCGTGGAACGGGACGTGACACTTTTGGTGACCAGGTCTCTATATCTTTTTCTTCTTTGTTGCTTCTATTTTGTAACTTGTTCCCAGGTTTTTCAATAATGATTTAGAGGTTATCCACTTAAAAAAAAAACATAACTATCCAATGATTCAATTAACACCAACTAAATATTGATGAAATTCTCTTACATAATGTTTGGATTCAAAAATAGAAGGGAAAGAAGAGGGAAGGGAGGGAAAGAGAGGGAAAGGAAAGAAAGGTTTTATGATAAACCTTGTTTGGTTAAGCAAGGAAAAAAAATAGAAGGAAATAACATATAATAATATGATTTACCAATTATACCCTTATTATTAAATAAAAAATTACTTAATGCATTATAAATGTTTCAAATAAATTCACATTTTAAAGCATATTTTTTTAATAAATATTAAAAGTATTATAACTATTATTATTTTGATTTTAAGGGTCAAAGTTAACCCTTCCTTTTCTTTCGTGAAATTAAAAATATCTATTTAAACGAGAGAATGACTCACTCCGACTCTCTAAAATCCTCGCTTTACTTTACTTTCTCTCGTCGGCCCTTAATTCAAATATAACATTAAGAAAATATAGTTTTTACTAAAAAAATTTTTGAATGCTAATATTTTTATAATTAAATTCAATTATAACTCGAATAGTATTAATTAAAATAGTTCGTCCAGTAGAGTTAGAATGGTTTTCTCAAAGATTATGTAGTTTATCAAACAAACTGAATTTTATGCATTTAATTTTTAAAAATATTATTTATCATCATTAAGTTAAAAAAATAAAATAAAATAATTTTTAAAAAGCAAACCCATAATTATTTACAAATAGATAATAATAAATTTAGAGAATTTACAGGACATTTATGTAAATTTTGTTTTTTAAAATATAACATTCAAATAAATCTGGGAAAAAAGTTAGCGCGAATCTCAAAGCGCACTTGCTTCACTATCCTTCGACTTCGGGCCCGCTCCTGTTGAGGGACAGAGAGAGAGAGAGAGGATGAGCGGCGTCGACGGCGAGAAGGGTGAGGTGATCCAGAGGACGGCGGAAGCTGCCGACGAGCTCTACCGCGTCCGTGATACGTACTTCCCTAAGGACCCCGACGAGAAGATCTCGAAGCTGCAATCCCTCGCTGATGCCGCGCTTTGTCTACTTGATTCGCTTCCTCCCGGTAAACATTTTAGCCCCTTTGGATTTCGGTGGTGATTCATGCATTTTTTAGGTACTTTTTAAGCTTTGATTTATTGGGAAAACGATGGAAGAATGCGTTGAAGGATTTACTAGATTTTTCTTGCACCTTGGTTTGGAAAATGCAGTGGTTTTGAGAGTATAAACATGTAAGGACGCTGTTCTGTTGATTGATTCCACTCAAAATTGATGGGATTAGGCAAATAAGGGGTTGTTGGGCATTTTGGTCTATCATGAGAATGCAAAGAATGTAGAAACCTATCAAACTTGAGTGTATCATCTAGCGACATCACGTTTAGAAAAAAAAAAGTATATTTTGTTTGCTCTTGATAAGACTAAGATTTGCTAGAGTTGCTTAATATAGAGTGCAGAGCCTGCTATAACAACTTGTCGAATAGTTTTTCATCTGAAAAAAGAAAAATCATGCCAACAACATGGATATTTTGGTCCGCTAAAATCCCTTGTGTTCTTCATCAACAGTCCCATCATAAAGCTCGATCATTCACATGGGAGCTGTTTTCTTGAGGACATTGGGCTGCAACTACTACACAATTCCTTTACTCTTTGCTTGATCTCATTGTTCTTGATTGTGGATTTATTTGAGTTTGACGCTTATTACTTATCATGCAATGTTACATTATCCCTCATAATTGTGAGTTAGAATATGTACTACATCTCTAAGATTGTAAAACAAACGATGCTAAATCATAGGTATTGGCTGTCTGTGGTTGTAAGTGTTAGTTAGGTCTGAGAAGGTGCCTTGTTATGAAGTTCATTTATGTGTTAATTACTGTGGTTTTGGTATTTTATTGATTGCCTACAAACATCAGCATTTCTTTGATAGTATACTACTTGGAAGGCTATTTCTTGAACTGTTATAACTTAAGTGGATGCTCCTCGAAGTGCTTAGGTAAATTTGCTTATGAGAAGTATTTGAGTTTAGCTTTACATATGGTTGCTTTTTTTTTTTCTAGTTGTGATAATCATAGGAGTTATTACTAGTTTTCCTATGACTTTTGATTTATGAGCTTTCAAGAAAGTTTGAGGCAGATATTGAAGTATGTGGGTGTGCTGTATTATTTTCAACATCTTCTTAAATGTTTGAAACAGAAGAAAGGGAGTCACCTTCACAACGTGCATCTTATGAATTTTTGCGAGGAAAGATACTTGATGTTTTTCCTGATTACCGGAAGGAAGCTGAAGATCATTTGTCAAAAGCTGTATGTTGAAACGACTGCTCACCAGTTGGTTTTGGATGAGTGCTAATTTCTGAGATTTTTTCAGCTGATACTTTTGGATTTAAATTTTGGTGTGGCAGGTTAAATTGAATCCATCTCTTGCAGATGCTTGGTTATCCTTAGGTAATTGCATTTGGAAGAAGGGTGATCTGTCATCAGCAAAAAACTGCTTCTCTTTAGCTCTAAGCAAGGTATTTATCTATAACAGTGTTATCATTAGATTTCCTTCTATGACATTAGCAAACTTTATTGCAAATTTTACGTTTTGATTTTAAAAACTTATGCTACAGAGTCCAAACAAGAAGATTCTCTGCCAGCTATCTATGCTTGAAAGAAGAATGGCTCAAGGCAAGGAGACTCAGGCACTTGGATTTATAGTCAACTATTTTGCACATATCTGAGTGTGTTCTTTACGTCAATCATTTGGTTTTCAAAGTTTAAGTGATTTCAGTTACTCTTGGTAGCATGCTATTTATATCAATCAGCTGACATACCAAGTTTATGTTATTTTATATGCATTTTAATGTGCTACCTTTGGCAAGTTTTGCTGCAAGTGCTTTGACATTATTCTGTCAGCTGAATAGGATAGGTCCAATAACCATATTCAGAATAGCTTGGCAACTTTTCAAGATTGTTTAATGTGTTATCAATCCGTCTTTGCAAGTGCTATAGTTTCATGATCTCGTCACCCAAAATTTCATCCTTGGCCTGGCTTCTTACACTTTGTCATGTATCATTTTGTATCTTTATTTAATTCTGGCACTGCCGCTATTATTCCTTCTGCTATCATGTTTGATCATGCTTCATCTGTTCTCTATAAAACATCTGCATTTATGTGATATTAACAAACACGCTAAATCCCTTGTTATCCTAAAAATAACTTGAACATATGATGATAATCTGTAAAGGTTAGGAAAAGGCTTAGGTGGCACTGTTGCTATTATTCCTTCTGTTATCATCTTTGAAAATGCTTCATATTTTCTCTGTAAAACATCTGCATTTATGTGATATTAACAGATACACTGAATCCTATATTATCCTAGAAAATGACATGAACTCATGATGCTAATCTGAATTTTGAAATCTGAAATCTGAAAGGTTCAGGGAAATGTTAAGGTGTGTTCATAGCGCCTGATGAAGTGTTTTTGCAGTTAATTTATACAGCTTATTCAACAAGAATGATAACTAGATGAAGTAATGACATCTATTTCCATATGGTAATAAGCTATATGGTTCGAAGTATGTGCCTTCTTAATCATATATCAATATTCAGTGGACATGATTACTATTTCCATAATAAACTGTAAGCATCCTTAATATTAAAAAACTTTGATGAACTTGTGTAGGCACTGAAAATCAAGAACAATTGGTTGAAGAAAGCATTCGTCATGCAAGAGAAGCCGTGGCGTTGGATATCAAGGATGGGAATTCCTGGTGTAAGAGTCTAGTCCTTTCTATCTGTAAGAGAAAACTAAGATGGCCATTAAATATTTGAAATTTGTTGATGGTATTCATTTTCGTGCATGATAAGTTTTCTTTTCTTTGCCTAAACAGCCCATGCAATCCTGGTAAACATAAGACGTAATTTATTTTAGAGTACCATGTGTATGCTTTATAGTTTTGAAAAGATAATACTTTTGGTTTGTTGGATGAGGGTATGCACTCTGTTGGTTATGTTGCTGCATTCCACCCCACCATATTTGCATTTGAGTACACTTATATAGTACTATATTTGATTCTTAGATTATTCTATTCTATTGTTTAAAAGCGCCATTCATCTGATATCTTAGCCTTTTGGTTTTTCCTCAGATAATCTTGGAAATGCATGTCTTACAAGTTTTTTTGTTACTGGAGCATGGGACCATAGTAAGCTGCATCAATCATTGAAAGCATATCAGAACGCGGTATGAGCAAGAGCTTCTCTTTTTTACTTTTAATATTACTCAATTTTCTGGTTGGTGTGAATTGTTTCAGTTGGCCAGAGTTGGCCATCGTTTGGTTACTTTTTGTTCTAATTATGGCATGTAATCCTTGGGTGACACCTTTGATGTTTTTGTTGAGCTTCGTACTTGACTGATCTTGTGAGCTGAGAGAATCCATTCTCTGGTGAATTTCAGGAAAAAGATGAACTGATGGCATCCAGCCCTGATCTTTTCTTTAATTCAGCTACAGTAAGTGTTTTAGAGGCTTATGCGCTAGCATTTCGAATTTTAGTTTAGATTAAACTAGTTAATATCCATGCATAATTGTTTGGTTGTATTTGACTCATATTTGAGAATTGTGGACCAGCATGACATAGTTGATATTTATCTTATAATATCAAATGTTATCTCAGGCCAATAAATATCTTGAGAACTACGATAGAGCTCTTCGTGGGTTTGAAGCTGCATCCCTGAAAGATCCTGGCCTCAAAGCTGATGAGGAGGTTCAAAAAATCATCAATCTTCTTGAAAAGCTTGAGAGTTCCATTAAGGTAATACAGTATTGAGTCTTCAACTGGTGCTACCCAGGTGCACTTAGCGTAACAAGATGAAAGTTAGTGTAGCATTTGGTTGATCAGAAGGATCATAGATGCTATGTGAAGTGTAGTTATACTGTGAATTTAGCATGCAGTCTCCACACAAATATGTATGTGTTGTAGCCATAATATTCACTGTTATAAGCATACAGATTCCTTCACATTGTTTTTTCTTATGTATGTTGTTAATGTGTCTAATTTCACATCATAAAAATATGGAATGCTTATTAAGAGATCGCTGTGACTTCTCTGATTTTAAGCTGGTATGTTAAGGCTGTTAAGTGGAATGTAGTGAATGGACCAATTTAAGGTGATAATTTCATTGAAGTGTGTTTGGCTACCTATATTATAATGTTCTGTGCAGCTTTTATGAAATTTGGACTTTGTCTACAACAATTATGAGCATGCACTAACTATTACAGAGTCTTGTTGGAAATATTGACTTTTCTATGAATGCAACCAACTTAATCATGCCCCTGAATATCTGACAGCTCTTGCTAAACACCATAACAAGTAGCATGAACTGAAAATGATCTGCCCTGACATATCCTTGAATTTTTGTTTTTAAAAACTGGGAGGCCTCTTCTCAGTGCCAAGATTTTCCTTACCTTTTGCTGCGCTTTGATCAACACTTGTCTTGTTGCTGATTGATAAGTTTATTAAGTTGCTTTATTTTCCTTTTTGGTTTATTTTGACGTTTATTATACAAAATTGTGTCTAAGATCCTGCCTGCTTGAGACCTATTTCATGTAGTTGGATCTCTATCTTATAAATCATCATGTTGTAGGGACATTTCAAGGCTAAACGACTAGCATCTTTGGCATCATCCTTGGGAGACATTAATTGTAAGCATATTTTGAAATGATCACAGTGTTCATCAATTTTATTGTTATCTTGTAATTCCAGCAATAACTGATTTTCCACTCTTGATCGATAAGTGAGATCATCGCACAGAAAAGTTAGTATAAATGCTCTTGCAGAGGGGCTGAACAAGGCAGTGGCAGTTGTTGCAAAAATCCTCTTATTCATAAAGCATGAAAGCATAGCTCCATTGTAAGCACACCTTGCACGGTTTAGATTTTCTAATTATATTCCATATTGAGATAGACTTTTGTGTTTCCCTATTTTGTGAAAATGTACCTGAACCACTAAATGTGATGATTTCTAACTGTTTTTTGCAATTATGTCCATTATGAGTTCTTAGAACTGTAAACATAATTATAAAAGCCAAGTTATATTCATTGTTCAGACTTCAGATAGGAACATAGTTAGGGGAATTATATAGAAAATGCCATATAGTTTGGATTAAAATTATGAGAGTGGTGCCTAATGTTGATGGAAGTTGGGGGAAAATGGTTCTCCTTCAATTGTACTGTGTGTAATATTTGATAGAAGGAAATGTTGAAACACTTTTGTGACCACTCAATTCTATTGATGCACTATGTTTCTTGTTGTGGTTATTGGACACAAGTTTTTAGGCCGCCAATATAAAAGGTGAAAACCACTAGATCTTTGAGAGAAATAGGCATAATGTTTGATAGAAGAAATGATATAACACTTATGAGACCACTCAATTTTATTGATGCACTATGTTTCTTAATTTCGTTGCCAGAGACAAAGTGTTCAAGCTCACTAATATGAAATTTGAAAACCACTACATCATTGAGTTAAATAAGCGGAATGCAACCAAAATTGGTTGTCTCAGTTAGTCTCAGGGAAATTTTTTTTTTCTGTGTAGTGCCTGTAATACACTCTTATGGTGAACTAAACATTGGAAAATCGTCTCACTTTGTGCATTTTCAGGTATTATTTAGCTTGTGATTCTGACCAGACATGTTTCATACTCTCTGTGTATGGGTTACACAGTGATGCAGTAAGTATTATACAGTATCCTTCATTTCTACTGATCAGCTCTAGTTATCATATAAATAATTTGATGCTTTATCAGGGAATTTTTGTTGTCTGATGAGCTTTTTACAAAATACATGACATAGAGCTTTTGTCTCCTAGGTTAAAGAAGGGGATCGTGTGACATTGTTGGAACCATGCCATCGGAATATTGATTTTTCATGGAAAGAAAAGGTATATCATTGGAATTCTCTATATTTCTTTCAAGCATGGTTTGCTATGATTTCCTTTTGGATTCAGATTCCTTAAAGTGATTTTTAAGTTAGTTTACCACCATCCAAGGTTTTTATTTTATGTTCAAATTCCAGCATTTAAGGCATGTATTTGGTGTGTTAATCTAGTTTTGATCTCTTGGGAAACCTTTTCGTATAAATATTTAATTTATTGATTTAATTACAATTGATTAACCTTTTTGTATTGTGCATTTATACCCTGCTATGAATAAATATCCGAGTCAGAATCAAAGGAAATTTCTATTTAAGAGAAGTGATGTTGACTAAAGAAGTCAAGTTAAACAACTCAAGTATTACTGGCTAGAATAGCTTGGAATTATAGAAATGAGTATCTGATGTAAAATAAACTAGGAAATTGCGCCTTGGGTTTCTAGGCAATTACTCCTTCAAAAATAGCATAAAGCTAAAGTAAAACTACATTCATTCATTAACTGCCCCCAAAGAAATTCTCTCTTTTATAAAGATTAGAGACTTTATCCTGGTGCTTGACTACAATTAAACTTGATAATCAAGTTAACAAGAAATTGCATATAGAAACACTCGTAAACCGTAATAAAATTGAAAATTTCTCAAAGAGTTTTGAGGTAGATTAATTGAACAAGTTGAACAATTCTTGCATTTAATGAGATTTAAGACTTGAAAGAAAAAGTTTATATTTGCTCAGTTGAATAGACAATCAAGTAATTTTTAACTTCAATTGTGGCCAATGGAACTTCATATTAAAATCAAGTATTTCTCGACTTTATTGTCCATCACACATGTGTCATTCTGGTGATGTGAAGCAGCATTATCAATTCAAATCAATTCGTGTGGACTTCATTCAACAAATTCTTGTGAATGGAAAAGGGCCAGCACCTCAACACACCATCAGATCTTCCATTCATGCACAACATAAAGCGTGAAGAACTTCAAGAAATATGGATTGTGGATGATTCTTCCCAAGTATATTCTATTTCCGCTTACAAATTATCTTGTTGTTGTACATAAATCAATCTAGTTTTCCATCTGATTGTTTCTGAAAGGGGAGAATTATTGTTAATATTTTTTTCTTTCCTCAATGCATGTGACATCTAAATTTGATTTAGCTAAAAATATGCTTGACAAATATTAAAATTGTGTTTTATGCAAATGATATTTATTCTAAGAATGAGATTGATGTGGTTGTCATTTTTGCAAGCATTGTTGTCTGAAATTCCTGACCTCAAGATTGGATTGAACAAGTCCACAAAGTTTGCAGCCATCAACAACTACCAAGCATTTCTTAGGAGGCGGGTAAGACTTGTCTTTATTGGTATTATTATTATTTTTAAACCTTCAGTAAAATTATGCATTCTAGCAACTGCAGAACTTTCAAACAAATTCATTGCATTTGCATAGACGGGTAAGACTTGTCTTTATTATTATTATTATTATTATTATCTTTTTTAACCTTCAGTAAAATTATGAATTCTAACAACTGCATAACTTTCAAACAAATTCATTGCTTAGATATATCACTATCACTGTCTGGTTTGCTGTCAGTTTTGAAATATTTTTTTTCCCTGTATATTCCCCAGGTAACAATTTCTAATCCGGATTTTGCAGCCATCTTAAACTTCCTTAATTTATATAGACCTTGTGATTACAAATTTATTTTCTTTGTGTTACTTTTAAAATGCTTTTAGACCTAAAAATATATTTTTCTTACATAATAATTTAATAATGCTGAATGCCAGAAAGTTTTTCAGATAATTACCCAGTAGAATAAGTTAGGGCGTCATCACTTTAGTCCAAGAAAGTGTGCTCCTATTAATTGCTGAGTCACAGATGTCATTGGAAGTGAAACTAACTCTAGAAAGTCCAGATGGTCATAAATAATGTAATGTTAAAATAATAATAATAATAATAATAATTATTATTATTATTATTATTATTATTATTATTATTATTATTATTAGTCATCAAGTAGTATATGTGAAGCATGATTTATGCTTCTTTTTTAGAAGTGTTCACTATTTAAATTTTCTACATTTAAATACTTCTTTGTCAGCGCAAACCTGACGGGGCTACTCAATTTTTAAAAATGTAAACTTAATTTGATTATTTTTTATATGTAATAAATAATTGATGATGGGAAAATAGTCCAGTGGTATATAACATCCTATCACTCTTGTTTTAATTTAAGTTAAATTATTATCTATTTGAAACTATTTTTCACTTATTTTGAAATGAGTAACCCATGATTATGAGTGGACATACTTGTTTTGTAATAAAAGATGTAGCAGTGGATGATGTCTTTGCATGATTACATGTACAAAATAATTAAATAATGGACGTTACTAATAGAGTAACTTGAGAATAAGGGTGGATGCATTTATAATATTGTTCAATTAATTAATAAAGTTTACCTACCGTTCTTAATTTATAAATGAAATAATTTTTTGAATAGTTCATCTATTTTTTATTAAATGTGTTTTTTTGGGTCTCTATACTTAAAATTGTAATATTTTAGTTCAATTACTAATTTAAATTGAGTCTATGTTAGTCCTTATTAGAGTTAGAGATTAGGATTTAGAAAGACTAATATTGTTCAATCTAAGCAATAGTATGATTAAAATGTTACAGTTTTAAATATAGAGACCTAAAAGACACGTTTAAAAAAAAATAGAGGAACTATTTAGAAAATTAAACTTTTTTAAATAAATAGTGCATGATTCAGAGCAAGTAGTCTTATAATATGTGTGTAGTAGATGCTATTGAGCTAGTAATGGCTCATTTTATTTCTTGAACATCTTAATTATCAAACTAACTATTTTGAACTCACTCTCATTATTTATTTATTTTTATTTCTCTCCGATCTCTTAATCACCAAACTATCTTAGATTTACTCTCATTTCGTTTTATACTTCTTCCTCTGCAATTTCAACTTACCATAAAAGAATGCTTGAAATCATCTCTAAAAGTAAAAGGAGAACAATGACGAGAAGAAAAAGAAATGTTTATTTAATAGTTGCAAGGATTATGATAAAATTTAAATTAAATAAAATTAGAGATCTGTTGGCCATTACAAATGTTACAAGACTTTGTGTATTAGTTTGCATATTTGCAAGGATTTGTGGTTCATTTTGACTTTGAGATACAAGTCAGAGTCTCCTTATGTTACGGATCCCAAGTGGACTTTGACTTTTACATTTACATTGAGTTTTGACTTATTAAAATTATTTATTTTTAAAATCTTTGCATGTCACTTGGCTTTTGGATATTGTTATTAGTATTTTATTTTATTTTATATGTATATATATATACACACATATATACTTAATAATTATTTTGGAAAAAATATTAATATTTATAAATATTTATTTTTTATTTGTACTAACTAAACCAATTTTTTAAGTTTGTATAAAAGTTTTCTTTTCAACCCAAAATTTTAAAAATAATTTCTTAACCTACATTATTATTTCCCTAACCAAACACACTTTTTTTTTTTCTTTCTATTTTACTGTATCATCATGTAATATCAACATTCCAACTTTTCAATGTTATTTTCATGAGTCTGAAAATTTTAATTATAGAATAAAAGTATTTTTTTCTTTAAACTTTGTGTTATAAATACCATGGGAGATAAAAAAATTTAAAAAAAATATATTGCATTAATTTGGCTATTTTCAGAAAGTTTAATTGTTTAAAGACCATGGCTCCCTTATGCACATCAATTTCATGTTCAAAAAGTAAACTTGTAATAAATGATAAATCTTAGTCTAAAGTGTTTCAATATTTTTTGGGAAAAGACAGTATATCTATGATGAAGTAAAATCTCATAGTTTAAGAAGTTTAATTTGTAGAGTAATCATCCATTCAATGTTATCATTTAGTCCATCATTATAAAAATTATTGGAGGTTTTTTTTTTTATTCTTGAACAAATAAATAGTGCAATTCCTAGTTGTCTCTTTAAATAATTAGTAACTATTTTAGTTTTAATAGTTTTACTGATTTAGATTAATAATTTTAATATTGTTTGACTTCATAGCATTTGTTTATAATGTTTATGTTAGCATATAAGTTTATTTATTTATTTATTTATGTGAACTTCTCTTGCATAGCTACACAAATTTTTAATATAAACTTAATTTAATGATAGTTAAGTAATAAATAATTCCACTTAAGCTTATTTCCCCATTTTTGGGATCATAAATGGGCTTTGACTTTTATATATATTTCCCCCAAAGAGTCATGACTTAGTAACCTCATTTTTTCAAACCTTTGACTAGTAAAGGTTTACACATTTTATTAAAGCCAAGGCTAAGTCAATTTGTCCAAGTCTTTTTTCCCTTTTATGTTGCTTATATCACCATAAAAATATTAACATTGGAATTGTCAAAAATGATAATCGCCTCATTTTTCACCATAATTTATGTTTTATTTTGTTTACTTGGTGCCTCACTTCATAAATTTGATTTGCAAAAATAAATGAATACATGTTTTTTTTCAATAAATAAATAAATGAATTTATTTTGTAATTATGTATAGATGTAATTTTTGTTTAGAAAAATACTGTGAGAGATCAATTAAAATATACAATAATATGTGTGTGTTACTCGTTTAATAAATAATCTGAAATATGTCACTATTTTTTGAGAAAAAAAAACATATATTATAAAGAAATCAAGTGAGAATTTTGTTAACATCATCAACGCAATTAACATGTTTTTCTTTAAGTAACACAATAAATTCCATTTTTATATTCGTTAATGTAGATTAGTGTTTGGTCTCGCCAAATTGAATGGTAGTGAAGGGCTTATCATTTTAAGTGTATTGAGATAAATTTCATATTTAAATTAATTTATTAAATCACAATAATTTTATTTTATTTTCACTTTAAATATACATACATGAAACATATTTTAAATAAATTTTAAAAAATGAGAATTGCATGAGAATAGCACTTATGCATTTAGACACTTTCATCACACTTTCAGCAACCAAACAACATTTTGGTTTTAGTAATGACAATTTTACCTCAAGTCAACTCAATGTCTTTCAATTTATGGACATATTTTATATATATATATATATATAGTATATAACTTCATAAGTTACATATCTTTATACGAAGAAAGAGTTTAAGTCATTCACATATATATTATATATTAGAGATGTTTATTTTCAGTTGTTAAAAAATAATTTAATGACTATTTATTATATAGATACTATATAAATTTATTATATATAATTATTATAGAACATTATATACCATTTTTTAGTACTATTTAAAATTATTTATAAATGAAATACAGTTTTTAAATAGTAATCTAACAATTATTATAGATGTTTTTAGACGGTCCTCATATACACCAGCATAAAAACATAATAAATAATATTTAAGAAAAAAGAAAAGGGAGACTCGCTCACCGCCCACGGGCAGAGGAACAGTATGAAAAATTGGCATTTTTCAGTAGGACCCACACGTAAAACCAGCTAAAAATTGCAAATGCAAATGACCAACGTGATGTTTCATTTCAATGTTGTGCTCTTTTCTTTTTATTTATTTATTTATTTATTTATTTATTAAAATTTTAGAACTGAAATGGAACACGCGTATCCAGCGATTCTTTGGTTAAAAAGCAACTCATATTAATTAATTAAAGAACTTTCCTTCATTTTTCTCTCCCTTTCTCTTTATTATTCATCTTTTCCACATCTTTTCATCTTCTTCATTAATATAAATCCCATCCTTTCCTTAATTCCTTTCCCAACTTCAACAACTCCTTAGCAGTTAGCACCAACTCCTCCCTCCTTTCCCTCCCTCTTTCTCCCTCTTTTTCCATAACATAACAAGCTTTCTAGTTGCAGTTCAACTCACCAAACATCAACTTCTCTTCTCTCTCTCTCTCTCTCTCTCTCTCTCTCTCTATATATATATTGTTCTTATATATATATATATATATATTTATCTTGGTGTTGATATTTATAATTTTGATGGGGAACTACATCTCATGCACGTTAACAACATCTCTTGGAAACCAAAACAAAGGAGCAAAAGTGATATTCAAAGATGGAACACTGAAACAGATCCAAAGCCCAACAAACGCAGCTGAACTCATGTTTGAAAATCCCAACCACTTCCTTGTCAACTCAAGATCAATGGAAGTTGGCCGGAGATTCTCACCGCTGGCCGCCGATGAGGATTTGGAGTCCGGCAATGTTTATGTTATGTTCCCTATGAAAAGGCTCAATGCAGTGATCACAACTGGTGATATGGGTCGGTTACTCATGGCTGCTAACTCAGCTCTCCGCCGAGCTTCCGGTGGGAGGACTAGAGTGTTGCCAGATTTCCATCAAGCAGCGCCGGAGTTGGTGGTGGTCAATCAGGATGAAGATATAGAGGGGAGAATTAAGATGGGTACTGAGGATGAAGATGAAGGTTGTTGTTCATCATCATCATCATCATCATCATCATTATCCATGCTTGAGTTTAAGTATAGGTTGAGTGTTTGCAGGTCTAGGAAACCATTGTTGGAAACCATTGCAGAAGAGAACATTTGCTCAAGATGATCACATATTATATATTATATATATATATATATGTGATTTGTAGAATTGTATTATTTCTCTTGATTCTGTTTGTATTATTTATATATGGTATATGAATTACTGTGGTGAGTAAGGAAGAACTATATGAGAGAATTAATGTGTTGTTGGAATTGAGGATGTGAATTGATAGAAGAGTTCATATTAAATCAGTGGGATTATATATATATATATATATATATATATATATATATATATATATATATATATATATATATATATTTTGTTGGTGGTGGTATGTTTGATAGGGATGAGTTTGTGTGTTTTATTTGAATTTGTTATTCAACTCACTTTGTTTGAAGTTTTTTGTAAAGTTGGGGAATTCAATTTAATCATTTTGAATATTATTATTATCATTGTTTGTTTATTAGGTAGATCAATGCGTGTGTCTGGGGGGCCAATGTGAGGGATGAGATAAGGACAAAATAAATAAATAAATATAAATTAAAAAAAAAATGTTATTGCAATGGAATGGTGTTGCAACTTCCAAGAAACTCAGCACTGTGGATATGTGGCTAAAATAGCTCCAACAAGAAAAGAAGACCAGTAATTACATGTACATGTTATATATCTGGTCTCCTTCCAAAATCTAGAGACAGAATCATTAAGTATCAACAACTCAACAATTCAAAAACAAGTAATGAGAGGGAGAGTAATGATCAAAATTAAATTCTACTAATTCAGAATTGAATGAGTTTCAAATCACACCAACTTCTCTTTTTTTTTATTGTTTCTATAAATTAAAACTAGTAAGAAATAAAATTTGGTCACATACATAATAATTTCATAGCACATTCTGGATTGTACGTGTACCAAACTTTGGAAGGACATAAATACACACAAGCATTGCAATATTGCATAGTGTGCTCTGACAAGTGACAAGCTCCAAGATGAAAACATATCCTGATTTGAAGTTTCGGTGGGAGAGAAACCGCCACAACAAAATTCACATCAATCATCTTGATATGACAGTGTCTTTCTGACAAAATACAAGAAACTCATATAGCCCCACTGGCACAAAGTTGGCACACAATTGAGATGAGCTGCAAACACTAACCAAACGGGCCCAAAACTGATTAACATACCAGAATTCATGCAAGCAATAGCAGTGACAATTTATTCCAAAAGAGAAAAACACCAGTTCACATAATGTGTTCAACAGACACAAGACATAAGAAATAGAAATAGCAAACTGAGTCTAGTGGATAACAACAAGACAAGCAGCAAATACCAAGCAAAACACTTATATAAGACCCACATAAACCAACTGATGACAATATAATAAACTGATAAAGCATGACGGCAAGCAGTAAATCTAACTACAACTTCATTCCTCCTCAGACTCGGACTCTGCACTCTGAAGCCAATGGACAAAGGGCTTAACATTCTTCCACACCGGCAAATTCTTGTTGTCTCCTACAAGTCCAGCTTCATACCATTGAATAATTGAGTCCTCTTCAAGAGCATCAATGTCATACAGGACCTTGAGAGCAAGAGCTACTTCCTTGACAGCATCTGCACTGGCCTTCTGACAGAAGGATTCCACCGCTCCAAGGAGAAGCATCTGAGACTCTTCATCTTGAACAAAGGCTGTGAGATAGTTCTTTTTCTTAGTCACCTCTTTCGCAAACCCCTTCCCTGCACCATCAAAGAGTGCCTCGAATAGAGCATTCATCACTTCAACTGGAGATCCAGGAAGAGAGCTCAGGGCGGTCTTCAACTGACTAGGGCTAGAGCCCTTCTTGAGGTTCCCCTTGATTTCGGCAAGTAAATTGTCATAATTGTTGGCTTGAACACTGTTATCAGCTTCACTCACCTTAGATTCAGCATTTCCGTTGGTAGGGTGCTCTTTCTCTGCTTTCGGCGGTAGCTTCTTCTCCTGTTTTGCTTCATCAGTGGAGAGCATCACCATCTCTGCTGTCACAGCGCTTAGTTGCTCCTGAATGCGCTGTCTTGCAGCCTCCAGTGAGGTGTCTGTCTGCCATTGGACATCATCACCATCATCATCATTATCGTTATCACCCGCCTGGCTACCATTCGGAGAAGATGAATGATGATCCTCATCAGAGCCAGCACCAGCTTTCTTCTTTGAAGGAGCAGTAGTAGCCTTTGATGATGTCCCATTCTTGGAAGCCACAGCACCCTTTTTCTTCACTTCTTTCTTCAGCTTTTTCTGCTCCTCATCAGCAGCCTCTCCTTCCTTCAGCCTCTCCTTCTCTGCCCTCCGCAAAGCCTTCTTGTCCTTGGTTCCCTTTTTCACCTCCGGAGGGTTCTTCAGGATAAAAGTCGTAAGCTTGTCCCTCATGTCAACATCAGAAATGAAGCCACAAGCAGCACATTTCAGGTTTAGCATCTGGGTCTTAGTAATGATGATCTCTGTTTCAGGGTTGCCGCATCCATAACACTGCACGTATTTCTTGATAAAATTCTCAAGAAGACCTGCAAGCTTGGCAGTGTCATGGGCACCATTAACAAGTGAAACTCCAGTCTTCTCATCAAATTTAGATTGTGCACCTAGCTCACATCCAAAGTATTTTGTGGTGTAAGAAGCAGGTCTTGCAAGAGCCTTTGCAATATCAACCATGTTCACAACATTAGTTTTGATGCCATTCCCACGGCCTTCTATTTTTGTGATCATCTTGGGCATCTTATACCTATAAAAGGCATCATCGCTGTTTGCAGCGCCAATGTTCTGCAAAGCCATCTTTTCTCAACAAGTTTAGTACCGTCTTGGTGAATAAGTTAATAATCAGAGACAGTAAGCACCAGAAGCAACAATAGCGTTGGTTAAGAACTTCCTTTCAAGAACAACAGAAAAACAGCTGTTAATAGGTTGCAGACAAGGGCAACCAATATCTGGTGTGCAATACTGAATTAGTTCTTGATGCATGCAGCCAAAACTCTCCGACGAGAGTCTGTGCCTGTTTCTTGAAGTAGGAGAATATTCTCCAAGCAAACCAATTGATCCCAAAAAGTGACAGGCTTTTTCAGACATAAAAGATGCTTCAAACTTGACGCCCTCCACTTTGGCAGAGTGCAGCAATCCAGTAATTTGCCTAAGTCCTGAATCAAATAATAATAATAATTAATAAAATATATAAATGATGAGTAAAATCATGTAAATGAAAAATGATTAGGTTTACAATGATGAGCAATATTGGTCAGCCATAAACTTTGTATTTGTAGATGGAATCCTCCAAGAAGAGTTACAATAGCAAGTCTTCATAGGAAGATCGTCACTGCTTATGACCCAAACCTAGGTGATCTATCCATGACTAGGACAAAGCTTGGCTGAAACTAAGTGGAGGTCCTATTGTTTGGTTTGCTAAAAATAAAAACTACAATATCAAGTATACCGTATGAAAATAGCTAGATATGGGACATGTGACATTATGGCTGCTATTCATAACTATTTACCAGAACCTGGCATGTCACATATGCAAGAGTGTCATACAATATTGACTTGGAACATCTTTGAATGCAACAAGTACAAGAATTAGAGCAAAGGATCTACACTCTGAAAGCAACCATTTAACACTGCAAATTGATCCAAGGCAATTCCATTGAGAAGACTTTACCATTTAATACAGCATGGTTGGCATGATAGGGGAATAATGGGAAGGAAAAACACAAATTGTATACAAGAGAAAAAACTGACACGTGAAGTTCCCTTTTGATCATAACAAAAATCAAAGTCTGGCCATGCATAGAAATCCTACCTCATTTACCCAAGTTTGCAACTATACCTGATCAGTTCTTCAACAAAGAAAATATCACTGACCCACTATGATATCGCATTATTTTAATAACTATGATGCTTTGACACATCTTCAGCTTGTTTCTTTGGTTGACTCAACAGTTTACCATATAGAAACCAATTCAAGGGTAGGCAACTAACGGAGAACAAGCAACAAAAAGGACAGACAACAGGAGAATCCACTGGTCAGAATTAAGAAAGCCTGATCAATTCACCAGCTAAACCTACAAGTTCTACCAGCAGCCCACAACTAAAATCTCCCTGGACATAAGATAAGACACAAACTTGGAACATTGATTGATATAGATGATACCAATCAAATTCTACTGAATTGTGGAATTTTCCAAAAAAGAAATCAACAAGAAAATTAAAAACTGAAGTTCTAACTGAAATTCGACATAATGAAGTTGATCACAGGTTTGAAATCAATCATTAATGCACAGCTACTTCAGGAATAAATGGGCAGATCTTGGATAATCAAAAACAATTACCAAGCATCACATAAGTTCATTCACTGCTACAAGGTGTGCACAAGAGAAATCTGATACTCCAACATAAAATCACAACATCACTGACTAAGTAATTTTGATTCACCTCACTAACGAATCATCTCCCATAAAACCAAATAAAACCTCAAGTTAATCTTCTAGGACCTAATAGACTACTAGTGAACAAACAACACTCTACATGATCACAAAAATTAACCAGCTACAACTACAATCATGACATAACCACAATGTGCACAAAGAAAAAAGTCCATCATGAAACCTCAAGAGTTCATTGTATTTTATATAGGTTTATGCATGCTCAATTTCTTATTCCCACAAACACAATTATCTACAGCCTCTTCAATTATAAATTTGTTAAAGACTGTATCAAAGAGGATAATCACAACATTCAAAAAGGATCCATCTCACACCTTACAACAAACACTTAGAACACGTCCATTAACACTCCTTAGATTGAAGGAAAACACAGAAGATCTAACTTATCATTCTCCAAGCATGTGAATCAACCAGAGGCTATAAACAATAAATTCAGAAACCTCTTCCAAGATTCACATGCCGACATTAAAAAAAAAAAAATATTATAACAAACAACATCTAGAAAAAAAATACAAATCTGACAATTAAAAAATTCAATTTCGGAAGACCAATAATCGATGTTGAAAATCTACCATCGCCAACAAAACCTGACTTTAATTAATCAATAAATATTAGATTCACATAAAAGATGGAAAGAAAAACAATACTTAATCCTAAAAAAAAGAGAAAATAAAAAACCAAATCACCCCAATAAACACCAATAAAAACCAAAGAAAATCAATCGGATCAAAAACAATTGGGCATTCAGATCTCAGATAACTCACCAATCAAACCAACCTCGTTATGAATCAATTAGGTTCTTCAAACCAAAAACAATCCATCAACCAAAAACACATCCAGATCACGAATATATCAAAACAGAATCATCAAATTCAGTCAAAAACAACAGCAACAACAAATCAAAAGATCCAAAATCTCGATCAATCAATAGCCAAACATGCATCGATAAACAAATTAGAGAGGCGATCGGAAGGGATTCTCACCTCGCCCGAGAGGGATACGCAATCAATTAAGCGGTCGATGATGCCCTAGCTCACAAGGAAGCGATGAGAAGGAAAGGTCGGCTGCGAGGGATTTATATAGAGACGAGATAGCGTTAAGGGCAGCATAGTTCTTCTAGGATTAGGGCACCGGTTTGTTTAAACATTGCCCCTGGATTTGCTTGTAATTACAGTCCTTGCCATGCTTTCAAGGCGGTGCTGTGTGTGGGCTGGATTTGGGCCCAATTCAATAATTTGGTCCCCTAAAAAAAATATATTTATATATATATATTATATGCTATTGTTTTGCACATATACCCTTGTAAAACCAAGGATTTGTTTCCAATGTGTCCTCTTAGACTTAGAGGGTTATATTTACAAAAATTAGAAGCTGATTTTGGTTTTAAAGTATTAAATTACAATTTTTTTGGAGGTATAGAAAAACTAAGATTCAAATATTGATTATATATATATATATACATTTAGATATTATACAAGAATTTTTTAATTAAGACAACATAGAAAAAACAACCTAAATATACACTCTTTTTATTATTAAAATTTCGATCATACATTGGAACAAAGTTGAACTTTTGACCTTTAATGAAAATCAAGTTCTTTAACTGTTCTAACAAAAAAAATTTTAAGAAAATATAATAAATTTTGTAATTATATTACTTTTGCTAGATTTTTTTTTTCAAATAAACCAAAAATATATTAATCACAAAGTTTCTTTATATATGTATATATATATATATATTTTACTTTCTCGTTAATCCTTATTTGTCATTTTCTATAAGAATTTTTATTTCCTTATATTTATCATTTTAAAAAACCCAGAGAGTATTAATCTTTTTTTTTTTTGCCCAAATTTGTGCTTTTTTGAATTATAATGAAAGAATTAAATATATTATCTCTTCAAATACATGTAATAACTAACCGAAATAGTAGCTCCATCAAAAAAAATACGGAGTCAATTTCTAACTAATTTATTAATGAAAGTATATATTTTTTTATTTTCTGACTTCTAAAACAATTTTTTGTTGGAATGAATGTTCAAATTTTTAGGAAATTATGGAAGAAGAGATATTTTTAAATTTTTGATTGGTAGTATACATCTTTGATTTTTTTTTTATTTCAAAAAAATAATTTTTAAATGAATGTTCAAATTTTCAAATAGGGTATTTTCAAATTTTTGATTGGAGGTATTTTTTATATTTTTGATTGAATATATATATATATATATATATATATATATATATATATATATACATATCTTTGGTCCTTTTGATTTCTAAACCAAACTTTTGGTGGGAATGAATGTTCAAAATTTTCAGATTTACTTTTTTAAAAAAATTTTAAAAATTATAGAAAAAAACTAATATTTTCTATAAAATAAGCATGTATCATATTTACCACTTTATCTCACATCAATTATATAAAGAAAATGAGATGGTGCATTTCAAAATAAAGAAAGAATGAATGAATTTAATGGGATAATAAAATAAAAATAATTTTTAAAAACTATGTGATATTTTGACAAAATTAAGATAAGTAACTAATTTTTTTAAAAAGTGGCAATTAAACAGTAACAAAATAGGCATATATTTACAAATACAAAGATATTTTGACAAAATAAAAATAAGTAACTAATTTACAAATACAAAGCTTTATTAGAATTACCAGTTATTTTAATTGGATTGAACAAGGATAAAATCATCAAATTTGTTATTTTTATTATTGAGCAAAAAAACTAAAAAAACATTTTTTTACAAGACTCAAAAAGGAAATAATAATGATGATGATGATTTTGTCATAGTTCATGCAAATAAAAAAATACATAATTCAATTGGTAAATTTTGTTGCTATATATTTTTTTAAGCATCTTGAAAGTTTGAAACTTTTGACCTACAAAAATGTTGAAATTGTTTAAAAAAAAAAATTGTTGAAAATTTGAAATTGCTTTCATCACTTCACATTTAGATATTAATTATCAATACCTGTTCAAAATTTTATCTACATAAATGAGTTGATTTTCATGATTATACATATGTGCTTAAATATAACTTTGTGAATTCAACTTCAATGAAGTTAATCAGAAGATTCTTTAGTTTAGAGAGGTGTACAAGCAACTCGTATAATTAGCAGAAATTACAGGGGTATATATACAAACGACTCAAATTTATTTATTTCTTATTATGTAATTATAATTAATACTGACATAATTAAGAAGAAACCATGTTTTTTTTTTCTTCTTTTTTTTCTTTTCTTTTCTTTTTTTTTCCTTCATAAACAATATACATTACCACTTCATCTTTCATACATTTGAAGAGAGTGGCATGATCATCATTCGAAGTCTCTTCACAGTATGAGTTCATATGTACAATGAAATACGAAAACCGAGTGTCGAAATATTACTGTCACTAATAAACTCCCATTTGAAGCTTCAGTGGATGAAATTTCTGCAGTTTTTGCAGCGACAAGTACATCGCCGCAACTTGTTAGTGAACATGAATCATGTGCATTTCAGTCGGCATTGTTTGCGATGCTTGTGCCCGTGTTGTCGCTTCGTTGGACGCGGGAATTGCTGGTTCTTGTGCTGCCTAAGAGATCAATCAGAAAAGCATTTACACTTTGATTGATTCTGCGGTGAAAGTGAAGAACATTATGATTTATGGCGTTAATTGGATGGAATTAGTTTACCTGCTGGATGCGCCGACGATGAAATGTTGTCACTGCTTTGAGCATTACATACAGAGGAAGGACAATGCCGGCGGTCCTCAGAAGCAGTAACTGGTTTAAGAAGGAAATAGCAAGAATAATTGAGAATTACAAGATATGTTTAAACTTTCAGACTAGTATCAATTGAGTTTTGGAGATTTACAGTGAATAGAGTCAAGGAGTACTGCTCGACTCCGGTGAGAATTATTGGAAGAGTATGACGGAGAACCAAGAGAACCATGAACTGCAAGAAAGGAATTGAATGAATTAATCAACTTGGAATTGAAACTTTTGAAGCATTTTAAAAGGATAGAATCTTACAACTATTGCCACGGTTCGACAGTACATCATGTTTCTAGTGGATGAAACTGAATAGTCATCATCGTCAGAATCAACAAGATCACGAGCAGTTGGAACCATTGTTATAAATCGATGATTGTTGATATCACGCCGAGACACCTCCCAATTTCCCCTGGCATAAACACAAAACGGCATTTTAAAGGTGATCGGTGATGTCTTTGAAGGATAGAATTCAATCCAAAAACAAAATTGACCATAAAAGAGATACCTGAAGTTCATTGGAATACCTCCATAGTGAAACAACTGGGGAGGAGCTGTATAACCAGGCTTGAATTGCTGAGCCAGAAAAACAGGCATAACAAAGGCATTTAGTTATGATATAACGCCAATATGTAAACACATGAAGCAAAGATTGAGAGAAAAAAACCGTCGAACTTGTACCTGAAGGCATATCTCACACACTGTGTCCCCTTTCTCATTACACCACCTTTGAACACATTTACGATGAGCATACTGAAAAAGAAGCCAAGGTTCAGTGTTTTTCAATCACACATACTAAATAAAAACTTTAAGACAATGAAATTCTACAAGAACTGAGCAAGAAGGTTCAATTGACATGAAAAACACAAATCATCTGTGTAGTTTAATTTATATTTATCATGGGGTTTCCAAGCTAATATCCACACCACAACATGATTCTGCACAACAGGTATTAATGATAATTGAGAAGAAACAGGAAAACCAAATCACCCTTCAATTTTCTTCATTTGTTTATCAAATTACAAATTATGTCGGTTAGTACCAAAGCAAAGAAAAGGAGCAATAATACTATAATAGTAAGGAAGGTATGTAGGGGTCCACTTGCAATGTCCAACACAGCATTGAACTTCAATGGAGGCAAGTATTTGACTTTAAGGGACCCACATTAAAATCCAATGTTCACCAAACATGACTAAATTTAAGGCTTCTTCTTAAGAGAAGCAACACCTAATCACTCAATCTTTAATGTTATTCAATGAACCATTTCACTTTCATCCACAAAGTTATGTGATCTCAAAAGAAGAACAAGACAATTGATACTTACCCAATTTTCTATCCCTATATCAAAACAAAACAATAGAATCATCAATATCAGATATATAGAATTCAGCTAAAGACATCAAAGTAATCAATTGGCTAATCTAGTACAAACAAGCAACATTATCAATGTTAAATATTAATTGACAGAAACAGGACATCCATAGGTGTTTGCTAATCTAGTTTCAGTTCATTAAAGGAGATGATGAAAGATTTCATATTAACCTTCAAGCTGCCACAGCAAGAGCATGGGGTCTCCATGTTAGAGTCCTCATCTTCATCCTGGCATATTCGGCACTCGACCAATTTGCCAGTGGAAAAGCCTTCATCTCCATTCTTATCTTTGTCCTTCTTCTTCTTCTGATGATTAAACTCAGACTCAGAGTCCGACAAAGGCATCGAGCCAGGGCTCCATCTTCGCCTGGTTTCGGCTTTGGATGGCAGCTTCCAATGTTTGCTCAGTCAGCAACCGATCAACCAACAACACAAAATGATCTCCCATTTATTTATTTGATCACTGTTATGAGAAAGTAAAGTGTAATGAAATCAGATTGAATCACAATTCAAAAACATAATATTACTTTTCATTCACGCAAATGATCAAACATTTTGAAGGCAATAAATCAAGAACCAGTTATTGATTCCCAGAACTACAACAAAAGAAAAAGATACAAGAAAATTAACCCAGAAGAAAACAAGAGTCTTAAAATAGAATGAACAATTAATCCGAATAATGAAGAATAAAAATTCAAAATGTTCAAAATCAAGAGGATTTAAACAAGACAAGCAATCAATCAACACTCCAAACAACAAAATAAAAGAGAGAGCACAAGAAAAAAGGGGGGAACAAAGCAAGACAAACCAGAGGAAAGACAGAAGGAGGACAAAGAGCTCAAAGGAACTAAAAAGAAAGCCTTTTTTTCCCCTCTTTCTCTATCTCTCTCTTCCTCTGTGGATGATGGAAAAAAGGCAGCAGCTTTTTGGTATCACTTGAAAGCTCTTCTTCTCTCTTTTATCTATTTACTCAAACATCACCATAAGAGAGTCACAAACCCAAGCATGCCAAAGAAACAAGCAAGCAATACTAAGAGGAGAAAGAAAACTTGCAAAGTGGAATTAGGATATCTTCAAGTGAAGAAAGAGAGATAGAGATTTTAATGAAAGCGAACAAGAAGGGGAAGAAGGAGAAGGAGAAGGAGAAGAAGAAGAAGAAGAGAGGAGCAAAAGGAAGCAAGAGATTGATGAGAAACAAGAGAAGAGATGAACTCAAGCCAAAGTCTCTCATCTCTACTTCCATTTTAATACTTCTCCCTTCACTGCTAAGAGATACCATTCCCATTCTACCCCTCTCCTTCTTCTAAACTTCTCTCTCTCCAAATCTACTGCTTGTACTATATTATAACTACTACTTTCCTAAAACTAAAAAAAAAAAAATTTAAATTTAAAATTTTAAAATTTTAAAATTTTAAAATTACTTGCTATTTCTGAAAAATAGTGAAATTTCTTTTGGAAAGTGTTAGGAAAACAGTTTAACAATAATTTAATTATTAATATATATATATATATATATATATATTTTTTGATAAAATTAACAAATAATTATAAACGGGTATAGAGATACATCAGTTATGATGGTTTAAAAATATATATATATATATATATATATATTAATTTAGAGTAAATGAATGTTAAGTAAAAATTTAAATAAATTAATTAATTAATAAAAACTTTGTTTGTGAACTTCACTTCTGTAATGTTTTTGAGAGAGATAAAGAGAGAAGGGTAGTGAGGTAAAAAGCACAACCGCACGTTGGCCACGACCAAACACTAACCGCTTCAAAAATCACAAGATTTATCTTGTTTGGCCGTTAATACTCACGACCACGAGCACCATCCTTTTTTAACCTTATTTTTTTAACATTTAAAAATAATACTCACGCACATATTTAAATGTATATGCGAATTAATTACATTATGTTAAAAAACAATTATGAACTAAAAGTTGGTAATTATAAGATTTTTGCTTGGATGCCTTACACAAAATGAAATTATTTATATACCCTTGTTAAAAAAAATATTATTTATATATCTTTCCAATATCAAGTAAGTTAATATATATATAATTTCTTCTATTCATTCATTTTGAAAAATAAAAAATTAAAAAATAAAAATTAATCTACATTTTTTTACCTTTTGATATATTGGTAATATAGTCTCTGAGTAAAGTGTTCATGTCTTTTTAGAGAAGGTGATTCAAACTACACACATGCAGGGTACGAGCACAGATGCATTAAAATAGTAACTCTACTATTATATATAATTTTGATGTAACATGTACACATTTCTAAAAAAAAATAAAAAAAATCTACATCTTCATAATTTTTTTTCTATTCACAAACATAATTTTTTTTACAATTAGTAGCCAAGTAATTTTATCATAATTACAAGCCTCAAAAACTCAATAATTGATGCTTATATAATTTTTAATATCAAAGAAATAAATACATGACTCTTATATAAATGTAGATATAAAAAACAAAAGGAGATCGGATTTTGGAAAATCAAATAAAATTGTCTAAAAATTATTAAGTAATAAATAAATATATTTGTCCAAACTTTACAACTAAAAACATGTTAGAAACTCAATGATAACTCAATAATTGTATAGCTGTTTGGCTAGGCGCCAAAACCAGTTTAATAGTTTATTAGTACTGTTTAAATTGATAAAATTAATTGAATTTATAATATGTATATATATATATGATTTTAGAAAATAAAGGGGATATAGATGGAAAGTGATAATAGTTTTATTTTCTATCAAAGAAAAAAAGAGTACTAGTGGTGAAAGTGACTCATAAGATTGAGTAACCTAACTTGTTAGACTTATGAGGACCATACATATACTTGATTAATATGTTTGATTTTTGTGTTAACATCCTTCCAAAAGGGATTTATTAGTCTTAAAATTGAAATGAAAAATGAGCCAACAAATTTAGGAGTAGATCAACAACCATTTCATTCAAAGCGCAGTCCTTGCATAATACTTTTTTATTTTTATTTTTTAATAGAAAAAGTTGATATTAATTAATTATTTATATAGCAAATTATCTTTTGAACAATAAATCTAGTAGTACTCGGTCTCTTCATAAAGTGTTCATATTTTACCTAAAAAATGACTTTAAATATAAGCTTATACAGGATGAGGGCACATGCACGTTAATGTATCAGCTCTACATCTGAGTACACTCCTAACACATGGCTTATCTATATTTCATAAAAAAAAATTATTATATAATATATATGTAAATTATGAGTGTTTTCTAAAATGGCATTTTTAATATTTTACTTAAAGCAATGCATTACTTAACTTAATGAGAGTTTTTCTACTTAATCCCTTAAATAAAAAAAATTATATGTAATCTCATATACATTGATTAACTAAGATTATAAAAAATCAAAATCATAAAATAAAAACAAGTATCTTTCTTACTAAACATGAGAGATTAGAATCTAAATTTAATATGAAAAATTAGTTAGAAAATAAATAATGGGGTATGGTCAATGAAGATGACCAATGTGAGAAAATGAAGGTTTGGAATTGAATATTTATTAATTTATTTATAAGGATGAGGTATTTGGTTTGGTTTAGTTGGCAAACCTCCATGGTCATTGATGTGCTTGTCTCACCTTCATGATAAGGGGTGATGATGGGACCCCATAAAACCCTAAACCAATGTTTAGTGGTTATTGGTGCATCTATAGTCTATAGATCTCATGAGATTTTAAGTGTGGTTGAACAACTTGCCACCTTTGCATGCATGATAATAATTAATATTAAAAATTTTATTATTATTTATTTAATGTATATTGTGATATATTTAAAATTCAGATAAATTATAATGATATATATATATATATATATATATATATCAAAGTGGATAAGTCATATCATAAATATATATAGATGTACAATTAATAATTCAACATATCTATAGCCTCACATTAGAAGTTTAAACCCATTTTTTAGCAAAGATATGAACATCAGACTCAATATTAATAGACCAAAAACTCATTGATATAACGAACCAAGTCTATTTGCATACTCAATAACAATGAATAAATTTATATAAATTATGAAAACATAAAAATACACTCACTATTTTTTAAAGAATGCAGATAATTTTTTTTATAGAATTTTTAGGCTAATTCTCCAACATAAAGAGTTATAAGCTATTAGTATGAATGATAATAAAAAAATTATATAAAATAATTATGACATATTATTTTTATATAGTTTTATATAATTTAATTATAATTAACAAAAAAAAATTAGGATGGAACCATAATGGGAGGGAGTCAAATATCCCACCTTTATTTTGTTAAAAAAATTCCAACATAAATTTAGATTGAGTTTGAGAGAGAGGAGTATATATATATATATATTTGACAAAATAAATAATCTACATTATCGATATATTATACAGACATAAAGTAATTTTTCAATATACTTATGTTTTATTCTGCATAATCTTGAATTCGAACACACCTCTTTAGTAAAACATGAATAACCTATATAAGGGATCCAGTGTTCATAAACTAATAAGTTGTTGGTGTTTGATGATTACAAATTTATTTTTTACAACATAACACTAAAAATTGATATATAAATATAAATATATATATATATAAATATATATATATATATATGAAAGAAATTTAAAAGATTATTTTTATATATTTAAAGGAAAAAGAAGTTCATTGAAATGGCATGAAGGATCAGAATGAAGGAAATCAAAAGATCTTGGGTGATTTGGCGTCATGTGGTCCAATTATCTACCAACCTATTATAGTGTGAATTTCCCACTAAAACCCAAACAAGGGAAAGAATTTCAAAAAGTCTTTATCTTCTCTCAGTGATGTAAACCATTACATATGATGGAACTATATCAACTCAAAGCTATTAGTCAAAAAAATAAATAAATAAATAATAAATAAAATAAAAATAAATTCCAACTCAAAGCCTTATCAATAAATTTTTTAATAAAATTTAAAACTAGTTACTCCATCCATTGATGTTAACATGGATATGTATATGTATTTATGTGTATGTGTGTATATTAAGAGATCAAATATTATATATCAATTTTATGATTATTTAATGAAGAGTCTTGTCAATTAAAACTAAGGTTTAAGTAAAGATTAGGACAATAATGTGAAGAATAATGTTGGTCCACCAAAGTTTTTAGTGTGTTGACTAATAATTTTAAGAGAAAGAGATGGACTTAATTAAATAATAATAATTTAACTAAGTTCATAATAAAGAATGGGTTGTGAGATGATTTCATAAGGCTTATTTTGTGGGCAAGCCAATAAAGACACTTGAAAGATTGATAGTGTTGTTCTTTCTATCTAAAACTTCAAATAAATAAATGTATCCATTTTGAGGGCCACCCTTTCCATTGGAGTTGGAAATTGAATCCTTATGGGATTTTAAAAAGATTAATAAGAAATGGTCTTTAGAAAGCATTGGTTTGAAAATAAATATGAGAATAATTTTTAAATTTTTGAGAGTTAATCTTTCAATTGAAAAAGATTTATCATTCTTGTGAATAGTAAATATCTTAACAATTAAAAAAGAAGAACAACATAAATTAAAAATATTGTGGTGATCTTCAAATATTGAGATTAATCTATTATAATCTTCAATGATAATATTTAGCCATCTAATATTCCACTTATTTCAAATTGCTATACGTAAATTATATATTTCTGTTCTTAAAAAAAGTATTTCATATGAAAAATAAATTTTCTATGTAGATGTCATAGTTTATTAAAATTTCTAACAATGTGTATTATCAATCATTTACTTGCTATCATAATTTTTATGTACTCTTATTTTTAATACATCATGTGGTTTATTCATACATATATATATATATACACTATAGTTAGAAAGGTATATTATATATATATATATATACATATATTATACTTAAAAAAGGGAATGCATGATCCCTGTTATTTGGGCATGATACAAGGGTTGCTTTATGTAACATTAGATTTTGGCCTTAATTATGGTAAGCTTTAATTATGTCTCCAGAGCTCTCATACATGTTCCATTATTCAATATCCACCATCCAAACATAACCCTTGGTGATGATTGCTTATTTTTATCTTAAAAATGTATATATATATATATATATATATATATATATATATATATATATATATATATTAATAATAAGCTATTTATGGATATCCACAAACATTTTAAAAAAACCAATAAAAAAAACAGGTGGGATTAAGTTTAGAGAGAAAACAAGGGATCTACGGACATATTTAAATGACGGGGCTCATATATATTAATATATATAACAAAAACATCATGTATACACTATACACTTGAAAAAAAGATTTTTAGTTTTCATAGATTCGCTGGTATTTATTTATTAAAATAATATTTCAATATATAAAATGACATTAAAATTCCTTGTCTATATATTTGTTAATCAACACTATGGAATATATTTTTATTTTTTATTTTTGTTTTGTTTGGGCTTTTTTTTTTTATATATTTTATTGATTTTCATAACGCTGGCGTTTAAGGTCTAGGCTATTTTTTTATTATTTGACATTAAAAATCAATATTTTGTAATGAATCAGTGTAGGCGCCTATAATGATTTTATCTTAGGAGGTTGAGGTAGGAGTTTTTATTTTTTCAAAAGACAAATTTAACAATTAAATAAAATTTCCTACAGACATGCAGTAGAAAATAATTTTTTATCATATCAAATTATTAAATTAATAATAAAACATGAGGGGCCAATGAGTTTTTCTTTTTAAAATACCCAATACCAATATAATATCAATAAAATGTATAAAAAATATAAATACTCTTTTTTTAACTAAAAATAATCTATAATCTTAAAATAAAATAAAAAAATTCTTTCAGTTTAGTAATAATCAAGTTCATATATATAATCCCTGTTACAATATCTTTTATTTATTATATGTATACTAATATTCATTTAATTTATGAAGAAAAGGAAGAGAACATAACTAAAATATGTTTATAAAAACTGCAGAAACAAAACAATAACTTCACTGCAAAAATAATATATGAACTTAATTAGAAAGACAAAGTCCAGGAAATTTCATACATAAAAACTGCTGATTTCTGCCAAATGTTGCTTTGCTCCATTTGTGCTTTCCTGGTGTCATATGATAGTTTTCTCATTCTCTCTTCAAGATAAACTACATACATACATACAAACATATCTATATGCATATTACACCTTCACTTCGGATCGATCTACAAACACCTCCTCCCTTCGGGGGCGGTTTGCATAGAATATCCATAGTACAAGGCAAAGCATCACACCGATCGATATGAGAACCAGTCCTGCATTTACCGTCCGAAGATTGTACTCTAGTTTTGGACAGTATTGAGTTGTGATGGACGTGAAAGTTTCCCGAACAAAATTGCAATCCTGCAAAGCTCAACAGCAGCGGAGCGTAGTGATCTAGAGCATAACTCACATTAACAGCAACCACCAGTTGCCTGTACATATCGGGAGTAATCCTCCCGACGTCGATGCATATCCCAGACTCTGAGACTCTACATTCGTACTTCAGCCACACCTGACATTGTAAAATAAGATAACATACTTGAGATGCAGTCTAAATTTAGTGTAGCATGCTTATGAAAAAGGAAAGCATTATGATATCAATGTCCACTCACAGATGAAGCATTCATAAATGACACCTCTTGCAGACCGCATGATTGACTCTGGTGATTGGAATCATAAGGAGCACAGAGATACGGCATGAGAGGACCGGACTGATTGTAATAAGAGGGTTCACCCGGCCACTTGTTGGAGTTTGCAGCAGAAGATATAGCTGTGTTGACTACATTTACCACCTGATTGATTACTTCCTTGCTCTGATAAAAGTGTTTGATTTGTTGTCCGTTCGTCGACACAGGGAAGGATATTGCTAAGAGCTGTCTCTGCCTGAGGGTTGTCAGCCCATTCATTCATAGCGGTACAAGTATCTCCTATGGCACTGCAACAATAATTTACTCCCAAAATTACTCAATAAGCTGACAATATTCTACTAAACATAACCAGACAGAAACAGTAACCATCGTCCAACGCAAGGAAACATAGCAAGTATCAATGGTTTGTTAGATGGCGAGATATAAGATATGGACACAATAGTCACTTTAATTTGTAGTTTTAGGTGTTCTCCTCTTCACACAGAATTTCTTTTTGTCTAATAGTTAATGATGACCAAAAGGTAAAAATATTATAATGTGAAAAATGTATCTATTTGAGGCACTTACTTGTTAAGAATGACAAAAATTCCACAGAGAATGAAAGTTACAGCCACAAGCAACCACCCACTCAGAATAAATCTAGTCATAAAATAAAAAGATTATTCAGGAAGGGATCCCAAATGGAATAAGAAGCATTCATGTCAACATATCTTAAAAAAAGTTACTATGATTATAGAACTTACATGTAGATTGCATGCTTATGTCCAAGGATAGAAAGTGCTGGGGAAGAAATAAGACATAAAAGGCAAGTGAGTTAGGTATGCAAACAGTTAAATATATGGTATGCAATTTTCAGAAAACTCAATGAAAAAATGAAATGGAAGAACACAAAAAGCAGGGGTTGTATATTCTCCCAAATATGACACAGACTACAAGGCTACGTACCAAAGCCAAGAATTGACAACACGAGCATTACTGCTGCCACCACGATTAAAGCAGCCCTCCTAAAAGAGAAATAAAAAAAATGCCCTTTAGAACATAAAATGCAGTAAATGGAGACATGAAACAAAAATTGAAGGCGCGATTGCGTACACATGATTGAAAACTCGCTTGATTTTTATAGAGTTTTCAGTTGTTTTCTCTGATAGTGTTTCAGCTGCATCATTCAAATCTGTGTTCAAATTGTCAATTTTGTTTTGAACATTAGATGGCAATGAGAACTGGTCCACATAGATTGCTTTTCGCAAGAGATAGATAATCAGTGACATTCCTCAGAATTTGAATGGTGAAATCTGATTGATTGACAACAAAATGTAGGGTGTGAAAAACTTCATCATGAAATTCATCCTGTCCAACTGAAAGAAGAATACACCCAGTCCTGGTAGAAATCATTAAAGAAATAGGAAAAGAATTAGCACATGAATACGACTACAATCAAGTGGGAGTTAGAAAAGAGTTAAATCAAATTCAGATATTCTTCCACTTTTGGAACCCCTCATGCAACCAGATCAAACCCAAGGCTCCAACAACCACATTAACAACCCTTTCCACGACAATAAGTATTTACAATGAACCCTAGAAGGTTGATCACATCTATTTATATTAATCCAAACTTATACAATTATGTTAATTTAATAAAATTGCCAGACAGAGAAAGACATAAAATTTAATAAAAGTCAGCAATAATATCTATGACATTTTCAGAACTGACTATAAAAGCAATCACATAAAAACAAATGACGACGGAAACTGATGAACAATTGAAATTTAAATATAATAATCAAATTATGCAACTAAAATAAGAAAAAACCTTTCATGAAAGTTGATAAGGCTCACAAAATTCATAGATGCAACATAAATTAGCTCTGTTCAAATATTAATATCACTAAAGCAGCAGCACTACAAATAATTGAAAGGATTGGATTTAAGGATCAGAGAATTACGAAGCAACACAGGTGAAAACCAGCAAAAATATAAGACAAAGACTCCTTGAGAAAAATGAATCTTTGCCTTTAACGCCCTTCTGCCATCCGCAGCATTGATGTGCACCGAATGCCAATCCAAAGAGCACAAACCACACCAGTGCGAGAATAAATCCAAACGCACCAGTAAACCCAACAGACTGGAAAAGAAAATACAAAAATAAACAACAGAATAATACAAATCCAGACAAGAACTAGAACATGAATAAGAAATCTTAAACAGAAAAACACAAATGTAAACAAGCATCTAGTTAGGTATGAAGAGAAAGATTTAAACACACGGCCAACCAACAATTACATAGATAATATTCACAAGTGAAATATACAATATAAGATAAATAAATATCCTTCATTGCAATGAGTGTGAAATGATCAAGGAAGTTCACAAATTTGGCAGTTCAGGTTAACCTATCAAATCAAGTTCTTCCCACAGTGCTTCTAAATATTGGACTAGCAGATGATACCAGTATATATATATATAAGGGGTAAAGGCCCGTGAAATAAAACTTTTTACAATTTATTTGATGCACATATCAAACCAAGGTAATGCCCTCAGGATCAAAGGCACAGGAAGAAAAAAACAAAGCATATGGGGGTTGAAAACAAAAGACAAACAAGATACCGGGGGTGTTTTAGATCTAAATCCCTGATCCTTAGAAGCCAAGATTCAACAAAAATAAACTGCACAAAACGAAAAACACAATGAACCAGCTACAAATAATAATAAACAATGAAGAAAGAATAAAATAGTCTTCCAAAACAGTGTCCATGCCATTCACCACCCACTTAGAACATCAGAAAGAATCAGTCAAAAATGTGAGTTTGCCACCTATCCCTCCACTCCAGGAAAGTATCACACAAGTTGAGCTCCATAAAAGAATGGCTTGTCAATCGTTCATTGACAACGGTAGTGGTATACATAATGAAATAAAAAATCTCGGTCTTCAAACAGAGATACCAAAGATACAATAGCAACAAAACACAAACATTCCAACAACTCTAACAGAATATAAAACAAAACAATCCTCCAAGACACATCCAAGCCAAAAAACGCAAATTAAATAAAAATAAAAAATTTGAGAAGAAAAAGAAAAAGAAGAAGGTTTGGACTTTGAGTTACTCACAGCCCAATAGTGCTTGTTAGTGATGTCCCATCCATCTCTGTACATCCTGAAACGGTGCAGTATATCAGGCCTCTTCGTCCTCTTCTCAGCCAAAACCAAAGGGAATCTTGAGTCGGGAGCCATCGCTCTCGGCCCCGGTGCCACATCTGGAGTAAACTTGAGAAGCCCCTTCGTCCATGGCGTCAAATTCCCACCATCTAAACCACAAAAATCACAAAAATTAAAACTTTTTTAAACAATCCGTCACTGCAAAACTTCCGATCCCCAAAAAACAAACACATGAACATAAAAATCAGTAGGAAAAACGAATGCATCCAGCGAACCACAAAATGGAAACAAAATGATCAAGGGGAAAAAATCCAGGAGACCAACACATCAAGCAATGCATCACCAAAAGACCAAAAAGATCAAATCTTTCGCTCACACACCTATCCCTAACTTCTCGTAAACCATCTCTCCATCACCGGAAGAACTCCCGGCGATGATGGCGGCGGAAGCCACCACAAGAACCAACAAAGACGCATCGAGGATCCCCATCCTCAAGCCAGAGATTCCTACTACTCTACAACACTCCCAAAATCCATCTCTAGATCGGAACCAGAGCTAGGGTTTCGATCAGGGGACGAAGGAAGAAGAAAGCCGATCACATGGAGAGTCAGTGAAGAGGGATGGAGTGTGAGCGCGTTATAATAGAGAGAGAAAAAAAGCGAATTAGTTGTCTTTTACTCATAAATGCCCCTCGAGATGGCAGATATTACAATATTGCCACAACCTTTTATGTTTTGTGATTGAGAGGGACGTGGAGAGATGGCTACGGGTTTGGGGCCACTGAGGGTAATATAGTAGTTATGAGGTTGCATGAGGGGTAATTATGGAAATAAATTTACGGGAGGCACGCCTCGAAGTTGGGAATCAGAGGGTTGGTTATTGGGACATAGGGTTCGAGAGTGTGGATGGGACATTAGGGAGGTATGTGACGTGGCTAGTTTTTCATTGGAGGAATTGAGGTTTGGGGGTGACGTGGATGATGAGGGTGAGAATTTGGGTATCTTTTGATTTGGTGAGGATGGTTTATTGGTTTATTTACCGCGGGAATGACGCGGGAATTGAGCGGATGGAGTCTGGACTTTGAGATTCGTGTAGATAAAGGTTTATGATAATATACTCAAAATATATATATATATATATATATATTTTTTAACATGTGCAGTGAGAGGAACAGAAAATATATGTAGTTTCGGTGGTTTAATAATTTTTAAAAATAAATTCCCTCTTGTCATATAATGTTAAAGTTGAGTGAACATTATTTCTCTTACAAAGGATTCATATTAAGATTTGTAAGTATTGTTAATAAACAGTATTAAATTCTAATATATAATGTATGAACAACACTGATAAATAATGCTACAAAACAAAATTTTAAATTATTATTTTTTATGTATTTTATGATGAGTTGTCAGTGATAAAATAATTTAACTTATTAGTAAATTATATATATAGTTTATAAATTAGGTTATTGCCTTATGTGATCATAATCAACCCAAATATCTATATATATAAACAGTTAATTTTCTTATGTTTTAAGTAATAGAATGGCTTCTTTTTTTGTTAGTAAAAGACAAACAGGAGAAGATACAAGACAAACTGGCTACAAATTAGGTTCTAAAGCAGAGCATGGTGGGCTAATAAAGCATGGAACTTTAAAAAAAAAATAAAGCAATTACTTTAATTAAAAACACAGGTAGATGGATCCACTCCATGTTGATTGAAAGAAAGAGATTAATTAGGAAAAAGTGCATCATGATAACCTCTCACGTTTTTCCAAATCTAAGTTGGTAGGTACTAAAATGCACCTAAAAAAATATGAAGATTAGTTTTAATTAAATTGTGGTTTAAGTTATGGTGGTAAGAGTGGGGCACATGGTGGAGTTGGATGGGGTTTAGCTTAACTTATTGGTTGAACTATAGTTTGTGTTTTGGCATATTGACACAAAGCATGGGACAAATGGAGCACAAATTGGCCGCAACGCTGTCTATGATATATATATATATATATATATTTATTATATAATTAATTAAAAGACAAAACATAGCATTTTGGGTGTAATATATTTTAATAGAGACTCAATTTTTTTCTTAATAATATAAGCCACTACTGCATTATAAATAAAAAAAAGTTAAATAAATTGAAGTGAAGAAATAACAATTAACACAAAAAAAATATGGCATTAATTAAACACACTAGAAAGACTGAGGGACAACCAAAAATTAATTATTGAGGATGAATTGTCTATTCTATACTACACTAGAATCTGTGAGTGGTGAGTCATGTTGGCTTATTTCAGTATTAGGGGTCAATTTAGTGAATTTACCAGAATCTATGGTTAAGAGCCCCAAGGCAACAAAATTCAAGCCAATTCTGTCTGTTAATACTTAATACTAAATTTCATTATTTAATTTTTGAATTGCATTATGAAGAATTTTTTTAAAAAGTACTGTATAAATTTTTAAAAGAAATAATTGGATACTGCACAACCTATTGTGGTGTTGCTGAGATTTAGAGAACTAAATCACTAAAAAAAAATTTCTCTCAAACAAAAGCATAATCTAGTGATACCCATTCCGTATTGAATTTAAGAGGTCTTTGAGTTTGAATTTTTCAACTTGTAATATACAGGGCCTTTTGTAGAAAGTCTGTGTGAGAAACACTCACTTTCCCTCTAAAAGTTATATGATAGAAAGAATTTATTTTCAGAAGATCTACAAATCACTGAAAATGAGTATATTTTTATACTTATTTATCCATTTAATTACCTGTGTTTATCATTTTCATTAACAAAAAAAAAACTTTTTTTACCTTTGCAACATGCAACATATATATATATATATGTACTCGATAAATGTTATAAACAAATTTTATAGTTTTATTTTTTAATTTTTATGAAAAAATAAATACTTAATAAAAGCTACCAATCAATTTAAAGATGCTTAATGGCTGCGAATTATTTGGGAAAACAAATAAAGATGCAAAGCTATATTTGGCAACATAATATTTTTCAAAGAAAAACAAATTGCAAAAAAATAAAAAATAAAAAATAAAAAATAAAAAATCTGACAAGTATCCACGTGCAAACACGTGAGTTTTAATGTGAGAAGAGGAGGGTAGGGTGGGCAAAGAAAATAATAAATATACATGATTTGGTTACAATAGTCAACAAATGCCGACAAGATATGATGTTGATATTTCATGACACCCTCCACGTCTCAACTTCCATGCCCATCACATGCTCTTTTTTTTTTTAAAAAAAAAATTACTAAAAAAACAATTCTTTCTGAAAATACAATAATTCATATTTTCCTCCTGATTAAGGATTAATAATTGTGATAAAATTCATATATATATATATATATATTTTACACCCAAGAGAGGAGGAAGGGAAAAGAAGGGACGCGGCAAATCTGGTGCGGGATAGTCGGAAGATCTGGTGTGAAACGGTTAGATCCAGCAGAAATGACTGGAATCAAAAAAGTGTCAGCGAAAAAAAGACCTGTAGGTGAAAATCTGGTGCGTGTGAATTTTTTTTTTTCACAAGCTAAAGAAGAGCAAGGAAAAAGAAAAGACAAAGGGGGAATGTGTACAATTTTAAAGATCTATAAAGAAAGGGGGAAAAAATCAAAGGCTATGCTATGAAATTTATTTTTTTAATAAAAAAAAATAGAATATATACAATAATAGTGGAGAAATAGTATCTCAAATTTCAAAAATATATTGTCAGAGTTATGATTGATTTTCTTATGGACCATGAGACCCTAAATTTAAGGGAACACATGTCAAGTGTTCAGATCATAAGGGATAGAATTAATATATAGTATAGATAGATTATAATCCACTTTTTTTTGCTAATTAAATGAAAATTTTACTTTTCATTTTAAGAAGATTCCTTTCTTATGTCATGCTTTCATAGATTCAATTTGTGGAAATATAAGATATTAAGATGAAGTTGTCTAGACTAAAATGCATAAAATTACAAAAAATATGAAATATATAAAGCATAAGGTGATGAATTAATATATATATATATATATATCTCATTATAGAACAAGAAAAATTAAATTCAATCATATACATAGTCAAAGATGGAGAATTAAATCAACATTTTTTTCACAAAAGTTAACAAATGATAAAAAATAAACAGGTACAAAAATGCACCGATTACGTGATTTGACTGATTTTCTCACACAAAACTTTTATAGAGACTTAAAAAATAAATTATAATCTGAGAGGTTCGGAACTCGAGACCTCAATCGCGATAGTACCATGGGTAACTGCGGTTCCTACTATATCAACATTTCAAGCTTATGACCAGTTAAAAATCAACTAAAACTCATCAGTGAATTTCATGAGAATGGAAAACATTGGATACCATGAATGAATGAAAGCCTCCAAACTCTGCCATTGTTCCCTAGGGACAAGAATATGAGACAATCAAGGGCACACACGATCCCACATATCACATATGTTAATGTCATACTAGGCTTACTAGCTGGGAAAAAGATCAAACCGAAAGCAAATGAATGACAAGAAACAAAATTCATTCATTCATTCACATTCATTAAATATAGAATATATCTGCATTTGGTCTATCAAAATCAAAGGTATTTAGTCATCAATTTGCTTTTGTTTTCCATTGAGTTGAAAGAGTGGATGACAAAGGAACAAGATGCAGAAGAAAGAATGGAGCTGAAGGAAAGAATAAATGAAAGACTAACTTTGATGTGATAAAAAGACGTGAGAAAGTCATCCACTAATAAGTCACAGATCATTACTTAGACTTTATGATACAAAAATCAAAGTGGAAACATGTCAACATAATCTAAATCTACTTGCTGTGGAAGAATTTGGAGGTCATTTTCCAAAGAAAAGATGGTGGATTCCAAGTATTCCTAATCTGGACAACTATAACCATTTGCAGTAGTCTATTTTTAATGTGTACTATTCATATGTCCGGATTGAAAAGAAAATATATTGATAGAGTGCAATGAACTGACCACAACCCAGGTGAAATTCAGTAATACGCTTACGGGAAGGCCTGACGATGCTTCAGTTCTTCGTTGTGATTTGATTTGATCTTTACCTGCAAATTTGTTATCCTATTATATATCTGCAACCAAAGTTTCTCCAATACAATGAGTGCAACTTTAACCTGAGATCAATTCTAGATAAATTGAGTGAAAACATTCAAAAGCTTTGAAAGAGATGCCTGTTACAGTGACAATGAAGGAAATTACTAGTTTGAGCAAATACATAGGCTAATCAAGGATAAGAAGTTAGAATTATACTATACATTCAGGATGAAACATATTGCAGAAATAAGACCAGATCCTGAATATATCTGTCACATATTTCTAGTCTTTCACTACAATTCATCGGTCAGTGTTCTTTTATACATACACACATCAAGAGATCATGCCTTAGAACTAAGAAGAAAGTGGGAATTTTTCATTTTTTAGCATAGCTTCAACTGCCAAGATAAGAATAAAGTGTCAAGTCGCTTCCTTTTTTTCAGATCTATACAATTTAAAATATATGTGAATTTCAAATGATAGGAAAAAATATATTAACAGTCCTCATAAAAAACCAAAAGCCTACATCACACACAACAATCACATCTTTTCAAGCAAGTGGTGAAGGCACTGTCGATTTTGTCAAGTTCATGATTCATTCCTTTACTATTATGGCACATTCACAAGAGGACATATATATATATTTATATCGGTTGTCACTTGACACAAATTATTTATTTGACTGAATACATGTTTTTTCCTCTTACTAGTTGTGTTTGTTTACCACTTAGGCCAAGGAGATAAGAAATAACTAACTATGGATTCTACGTTAGCACAATAAAAGACATTAAAGATTAAAGCCCAGTGACATTAGAATCCCAATGTATTCCTTTATCCTTATGAAGCTATTGCTTCACACGGAAAATCTGACATATATACAACATAGGTGAGCTGGGCATGATAAGTATAATAGCTTTCATGGCATGATAATATACGTATATCTCACTTAAAATATCATCACTGTAATCAAGAATCTGGAAACCAGAATGCAACAAAGATGAGCCTCATATGACAGGTTTTCATGCTTATGCATGTCTAGAACACATGGGAAACAACAAAGATGAGGATCAAATGATAGATTTTGATGCTCATCTCTAGAACACATGGTAGACATCAAAGACAAGCCTCACATGAATTGATATGCTTTGATATTTATCTCTATAGCAAAGGGAGTACCTGTTCTAATGAAACCAACAAGAAAAACTCATTTTATTGGCAGCCAAACAAATGTATGTTCTGGTGAGGGAACAACATCATTTAACAAAATAAATATATTTTTATGATTTTATGGTGCCTCTGTTTTAAACTGAAGAGTTTATGCATAGTCCTCAATTTAGGTTTTCCGAATATTTGCCCATAAGACATGTTCAAATTTTGTCTATTCAAACAGACAAACAAACAATTAACAGTAAACCAAGTAACGTTCAAACTTCAACCCCACAATCTGACAAAAAAATAAATAAAATAAAAAATAAAAATAAAACCCCAGGATTAGATAACATTGGATGACATAAAAGAACAGATGTCATAGCTTTAGCCTGAAGGTCCTCAACACAGCATTGCTAATAAAGTCTTCTACACCAGTTGCATGGGAACATCATCATAATTTTAAAGCTTAAAAATCCAAAAATAACAAGATCGGCAGCCAACAGTACATCCAAGTAAAGCAGATTTGAAAAGAATTTCTTTTAAAAAAAACAACAAATTAATTAAACGCTTCACCATTCACAAACATACAAAGAACTCAAAGTCGTTTACATGCAAAGGATTTCATCCTATGATTTCAACAAATAAAAATAAGATGAGAAGCACCACCAAAGCATTCAATTAAACAGAAAGAGACAAGAAAGGAAGACATCATATGCATTCAAATATACAATCAGCATATCAGATTTATAAGCAGAATTTTCATGGAAAAACTCATGAGACCCACTTTAATTATCATCCTGGTACAATACAGCAATGAGGAACAATACAAATTGTCCACCTCTCTTCAGTTTAAGGCTTAAATTCAGTCACATTCTCTGTTTCTGTTAGGCATATGAAATCTAGCGCAATAAAGGACTAGGGAAAAAGAGGGGAGAACTATAACTTCTCTTTTAGTAAGTGAATTGAAGTATACCTCTCCGGCTCTCAACCCTTGTTCTTCACTGTCACCCCATCCTCACCGGCGATGATCACCGAGGACGCCAAACCGAGGAACATCCCATGCTCTACAACACCAGTAAGCCTCAGGATCTCGTCGCTAACCTCATTGAGATCTCGAGTTATGCCATTCTCAAAGTATAGGTCGACGATGTAGTTGGAATTGTCGGTCAAAAATGGCTCCTTTTTCTCGTCTCCAGTCATCCTCAGCCGAGCATCGAACCCGCATTCTCCGGCAAACAGCTTCTTGAGCTGCCCTAGGGTGTAGCCCCAGCAGAACGGGATAATCTCGACGGGCACAGAGTTTCCACTGCAGCCAAGACGGTCCACCATTTTGGAGTCATCGACGATGACAACGAAGCGTTTGCTTGCGCCCTCAATCATCTTCTCGCGGAGAAGAGAGCCACCGCGACCCTTGACAAGGTTGAGATGTGGGTCGACCTCGTCGGCACCATCAATGGAGAGGTCAACGGAAGGGTGCCGATTGAGGTCGGAGAGGGGGATACCTACGGATAAAGCGTGCGCCTCAGTCTTCTTCGAGGTGGGGATGCCAACGATGTCATGAAGCACGCCGCAGCGAAGGAGATCGCCGATGCGGTCCAAAGCGTGGACGGCGGTGGAGCCAGTGCCGAGGCCGAGGACCATGCCGGGCTTCACAAGGTCAACGGCACGGTGGGCGGCGATACGCTTGAGTTCATCCTGGGAGGTCGGCGCAGCTGGGAGAGGTTGGGGCTTGTCGCCAGGGAAGTGGAGGTGGGGGAATGGGGTCACAGTTCCTAGGGTTTCGCTTTGGGGGCAGATGGTGCGCATTTTGCTTCAATGCGATGTGGGACAACTCACTCGAGCTAGGGTTTCTTATTCTTAAATAGAGCACCGGAGAAGAAGAAGAAGAAGAAGAAGAAGAGGAGGATTGACGTCTCATTTTGATGAAAGGTTACAACAGGATATGTTATTAACACCTAATAATTTTTGAACACGTGTCTTGACTGTTGACGTGGCGCATTTCTACTTGATTGGATTTTTGGTCTGTGTCTGAGAGGTGTTGTAGCTTAAAATTCTTCTATTCAGCCGGGGCCACACGGAGTTCTGGGAACGGTTTGCAGGATCTCCTGTTTGGGAACAACTACAGTTGACGTATCAAACGGTTCGCATGTGTTTTGGATGTCGATCTTGAGGTAAATCTACGGTTTGCACGGGGTAGATGAGCACGATGCTGTTTGCAACGAAACAGGGAAATTATGGGGCCCAGCGTATCGCAGCCGTGTATTGAGAGTTCCAGCATGGTGAGGTGGCATTTCTCATACAGTCGGCATGGCGCGGCGCGAATCATGCCGCCATCATGATTCTGATCCGGATCTGGATCTGAATTGATTCAGATCCGAATCCGATAGTATAATTCGGATCCGGATCTAAGAAGTTAATCTCGGAGCTCCGCTAACGCCAGGTTTTACATTTTCCCCATCTTCCCGTGTTTATTAGCGTAAGCCTCATCAGCCGCCGCCGCCGCCGCCGCCTCCTCCTCGTTACGCCATTGCTCGAGCTTCATCCTCTCCTCCAATGGCGTCCTTCCTCCTTACCTTCCCCTCCTCCTCTCCAACCCCTCGTTTATCCGAAGCTAACCCCATTACGCCCTCATCCCGCATTGTTCGAGCTTCACCGTCTCCTTCAATGGCGTCCTTTCCTTTTTATGTACCCCTCCTCCTCTCCAACCCCTCGCTTATTCAAAGCCAACCCCATTAGGGGATCATCTCGCAAACCCTTCACTCGGATCTCCTGCTCTTCGGACTCCTCACCGGCCAAAGCCACTACATCGTCCAAGAACCGTCGTCCTGCCGAGGAGAACATTCGCGAGGAGGCTGCGCGGCGCGATCACGCTAACCCTAGTAATGGCCATGGTCTCTCGGCTTGGTATGTCCCTTTCGGGGCACAAGAGGATGGCGAAGAACGCTACTCGTTGGATGAGATCGTATATCGAAGCCAATCTGGTGGACTTTTGGACGTCCGCCATGATTTATCGGCTCTGAAGAAATTCCCCGGCTCCTACTGGCGCTCTCTCTTTGACTCCCGCGTCGGCCACACCACCTGGCCTTATGGCTCCGGCGTCTGGTCCAAGAAGGAGTGGGTGCTCCCCGAGATCGATGGCGAAGACATCGTCTCCCTCTTCGAGGGCAACTCCAATCTCTTCTGGGCTGAGCGCTTCGGCAAGGATTATCTCGGCATGAACGATCTCTGGGTCAAGCACTGCGGCATCTCTCACACCGGTTCCTTCAAGGACCTAGGCATGACCGTCCTCGTTAGTCAGGTCAACCGCCTCCGTCGCCGCCTTAAGCGTCCCATCGTTGGCGTCGGCTGTGCGTCCACTGGCGACACCTCTGCTGCCCTCTCTGCGTACTGTGCCGCAGCTCGCATCCCCGCTATTGTTTTCCTTCCGGCAGATCGCATCTCTGTCGCCCAGCTCGTTCAGCCAATCGCCAACGGCGCCACTGTGCTCTCCCTCGATACTGACTTCGATGGCTGCATGCGTCTCATTCGCGAGGTCACTGCTGAGTTTCCAATCTATCTCGCTAACTCTCTCAACTCGCTGCGGCTCGAGGGGCAGAAGACCGCCGCCATTGAGATCTTGCAGCAGTTCGATTGGGAGGTTCCTGACTGGGTCGTTGTTCCTGGTGGCAACCTTGGCAACATCTACGCCTTCTATAAGGTAATCGAATTACCTTCAACTTCACCATTTGTTAGAGTTTCGTTTTCTTTTGGCTGATCAAAGGTGGCAACTTTTTGTTAGGGTTTTGAGATGTGCCGAGATCTTGGGCTGGTGGACAGAGTGCCACGCCTTGTCTGCGCACAGGCGGCCAATGCAAACCCTCTCTACCTCTACTACAAGGCCGGGTGGACGGGATTCCAGCCTATCACTGCAAGCCCAACCTTTGCCTCTGCCATTCAGATTGGTGATCCAGTTTCCATTGATCGTGCAGTGTTTGCTATTCGATCCACTGATGGTATAGTAGAGGAGGCCACTGAAGAGGAACTCATGGATGCCATGGCCCAGGCTGACCGTACTGGCATGTTTGCTTGCCCACACACAGGTGTTGCCCTTGCTGCTCTCATTAAGCTGAGAGACAGTGGGGTGATTGGTCCTCATGACCGGACTGTAGTTGTTAGCACCGCTCATGGTTTGAAATTCACACAGGCCAAGGTTGATTACCACTCTAAGGAAATCGTGGACATGACTTGCCGTTATGCCAACCCACCTGTGAATGTGAAGGCAGATTTCGGCTCAGTGATGGACACCTTGAAGAAGAAGCTTGCAGGGATGTTGTAAATTAATTGGTATGTGTTTGATTATTATCTTCTCCATTCCTTTTCTGATTTGTAGGAGAGGGCTAGTTTTAAGTTGTTCTTTAATTAGGGCTGGAGTCCATTCCATGTTTTCAGTCATAATACATAATACTAGTATGCCTTGCAATTGTGTTTTTAATGAAATTTTATGCCAAGGTTTTCATTATTCCTCTTTGTTGGTATGTTTATGGCTGTTGTGCTTCATAATACTAGTGTAGATGATTCATGATGTAATCAAAGGGCTTGCTTTTATAATTTCCAATCCCTAACACTTACGGCCAAGCATCTCAATGTCAAACATATTATTTATGAAATTTAGAGTGTTGAATCAGCCAGGAAAGGCTTGTTTTTTATGTGAATTTCTCATAGAAGGATTTGTTTTAATTAGGACATTTTGTTTAATTTTAAATGTTAATGGGTGATAGATTATCTCTCCTTTTCGAATGGCATTTGCTTCCTACATTGGACTCCACGGTTAAGACAATGTGTCGACTTGATATCATTAGGACATTTTGAAACTGAACAAGGAGGTGCGATTATTAATGTTTTTTCAATTCTTTTTGGAAGGTTAAATTCTATGGACTTTACAATGCTAAAATTAAATAAGCATTTAACACAATTCAATCTCAGATCCAATTGCAAGGCTTAGCTTATTGTAATAGATCAATATGTCTAGTTAGAAAAGGAAGTTGAGGTAGGTGCCATGGTGGATTAATATTTGAAAGAGGAGTTTGTATTGTTTAAACTAATTGATTACACTGTTTTACAAGGGCACTAGTGGTTTGAGTTTAGGCCACAAGTCGGTGACTTATGGATGTTTAGATTGTAGCTTAATTTAAGTCATGGTAGATCCATTAAAACTGTTTTCGATTTCCTAATGTTTCAATTAAATGGCACATATCTGGCTGATTAAATTTCTAGCAACTCTTGCTATATGGTAAATGGTCACTTCTGACAAAATCACTATTACTGAGAACTCTGAACAGCATTGATATGTTCCTAGCCAGGTAGGTAGTTGAAATGACAGAGCTTAGAAAGAATGAGGATGACTAAAAGAGAAACAAATGTTGATAGATATATTACTTGATATCAAGAATCTAACCTCACCTGATGGAGCTAAATGTTTAGTGAGGCTTGTATTGAATGATGCCAATCTTAAAATCATAAGTTTATAAATTGAGTTGGTTCTGGAAGTGGGGCAATTTAAGAAAGCACCCTATTGAATGACAATATGATATAGGTTGATATTTCATAAAAAAATTTCCAGTACATATATCAAGCTTGTTTAGTTTTAGTACTGTAATTACTTTCATTCATAACCATAGATGATTGCATGATGGGTGATGAAAACATGATCTTTTTCCATCTTTATACCCATTCAGCTATAGTAAATGCAATTTATAAGTGGACCCTGCAAATCTCATTTAATAAATTCCCTGCCAAATCTAAGTGATATCCTTTTCATTTTGTTAATTTTAACCAATCTGATTTTGTTTGTTTGTTTGTTTTTCAAACCCTCCAGCTCGCTCAGTGCTAATCTTGTCACTCACTGGATGGAGTGGCTTTCAAAAAAGAAAGAAAAAAAAAGGCTGCTGTAAGTCACCTGCTTTCTTCCTTGTGTCTTGATCTGACTATTGTCAAGGAGGAGACAAGCTTCTGAGGCTTAAGTGCTGGAATTCGTCTGTTTCTGCGAGGGTGTTTGTGAAAGCACTCAGGAGGTTAGCTTTCAAAAAGCTTTGCTCGTTAGTAGGATTTGTCTCATTTCAGTTTGATTCCCTCTCAATTGCCCTGCAGTGCTCCTTATCCCTGAAATCTTGTATGCACCTATAGATCTTTGTGGATCCTAATTATTGGTTGGATTGCATGTGTTAAGAAGTGTGATTCCTGTATTTTGTTTCATTCATGGGTGTGTTGCATACCAAGTGCTTGTAGAAATGCCTTGCTGCTAGTGTTGTTTTCTTTTAAAGCTTTAGTGATTCTTGCTGTAATGTCTGGTGGTTTAATTAGTCCTGTCCAGTGCTTGAGGTCGAGATTCAGAGTATTTGTTGTTAATTATATAGAGTTTTTTCCCCTCCTGATTTTAGTTGTTAGTTTTATCTGTTTGAAACCACATTTTGTTACTTGAAGTTATAAGTGTTCTTCATCCATGCTAGTTCTTGCATTGATTTTTGTCTAGTTTCAATTCAATTATTCCTTGAAATGCATTCTTTTGTTAAATTGATGATTGATGCTTGTGTGTTGAGTTAAATCTCTTCTTTAAACATTGCATTTGCTTGGTTCTTAGCGGCCTCTGCATCCTCTTAACAATCAAATCCATTGTTTTATTCAAATTGTTATTTGAATTTATGTTTATCCTTTTTCACACTTCTAAATTCATAGCTCCTGGAACCTTATTCTATTGGAACCTTCAGGAGCTTCTTGAGTCTCCTGCAGAAATGCTCTAAGGTGCTTTGTAATCTGATTTCCAGCTCAGGTCCATTTGAAGGCATGTAATCTTCCCCTTTCTTTGTCATTAGAATCAAATAATTCAAGGGCTTAGCATGCTTTGAGATGTTCTTTTCTTTTGAATTCACTTAACTTCTACTCTTATGAGTTGTCCCATTGATGGCTGATGTTTTTGTTGTTGTTGTCGGTGGTTTTCAACTAGTGCCAGGATATGTTTAAGATGTCTGATGTTTAGAATCTCTTGTTGCAAGCACTTCAGTCTTGCAATTCCATGTGAGCGTCTATGCTTTTGTTTTTGGCTTGGTTCTCAGATTTAGCAGTTGCATGGTAGAATATTGTCTTAATTAGTAGCTTCAGCAGTAACCATCCCCCGGTGAGAAGTCCTTGGTGTTTGAAGTGATGAGTATTTTCCTATTAGTCAAAAACCTGTTTAAAGCCTTCGTAAAAGACTAGATACCCATGTGTTGGATGTGTTAGTGGCCTCCTGGTTTTTGCTTCAATTGTTGTAAACTAATATAGAAAGCTGCATTCCTTTGCATCCTATGGAAATAAAGTGTAAGAATTTGATTTTATGCATACCATGCTGATATCTGTTGTGCTTGCAATGGTTGTTTCTTTATTGGAAGAGTGTTGGTGGGTGATGATTTGGCTGTTTTTGAATGCTGATTAGTGGTGGTTTTCTGAAAGCTTGTATAGTAGATATATGATGTCAGTAAGGGCCTGAGAGAAGCAACATGTTGTTTAATTAGACCATCAATTATTTTTGACCGGTTGTGGGTGGTGATTAATTCGAACCCCTGACACCGTGGTCAATGTGTGATTTTGCCATTGATCTTATTCTCAAATTGGTTACAATATTGTTTCACTACCCTGATGGTGTTAAACTTCAGAACATCAGAAGAGGTTCTTTGGCTATTCCAGCCATCTAGTTTTTAAGTCACTGTTTAGTCATGAGCGTATGAGGCTATTATATACTTTAGAATTAGAGTTTAGGTTACTTTCTCACTCCTCTAAATTCTGTTGCCTGTGTTGGAATGTAGGGCATTCCAGTGAAGCCGTCGTGGTTTTGGAGATATTCTTGGATGTTAGTGAGGTAAGTGAATCCACATATAAGTTAATATATTAATTTGTTATGAAATTTCAGCTATTTATTTATTTACATTTATTTATTTATGTATTTATTGATTGATTTTGAAAATAATTGAAATATTTTAAAAAGCGGGATCATGCTATTTTATGTATGCATGTCAGTTTGCACCATTTCTGCTCAAATAAGATCTTGGAAATTTTTGGATTATAATTCATGTCAAATTCTTCGGTTTCAGAATGGAGAAGTTTGCATTGTTAACTCAGTAATTATGGGCGTCTAGTTTGACATTTTGGAACTTTGGCGTCAAAACAAGAAAAAAACAAGAAAAAAACTTATTTTGTATAATTATTCTTAGTCTTCAAATGGACTATGCGCTAACTCTGTCAATGGGATCAATTACTGACCATGTCAGCATGAAACTTCTAAAAAAATATTACTATAGTTTCATACTGGTTTGTTGGTGAAACAATAACGGTCTTTGATATACTCTGGCCCGAGTTATCGGGAGTAAATAAATGAACTTTTGTATTTTGGCTTAGGCCATCGAGAGTAAATTAATAACCTCTGATATTTTGGTTTGAGCGCTATTAAGGTTAAATAAATAGATATAGTAAAAGCTTGGAAGATAGGATCTATGATATTTTACTGTATATGTTATGTTCATGCTATATTTTATTTTGATGCACTGAAGTATGGATTTTTGGTTATTTCTTGATTCTTGAAACTGAGTTTTTTAAACTGTTGTACGATTTTAATTATTATTTTTAAGTGGATTTCTTACTCCTTTCTAGGCTGCCAAGCTCATAATCCTGTATATGACTTTTTTCAGATCAAGATCAAGATGGACTGGTGGGTGACTTAGCGGTGATTATCGAGTAGCAAGCGTATTTTCAGGCTGGAATAAGTTACTTGAAAGTTTTTTTTTTTTTGGAAACCTTTTATATTCCGAAATTTGTCGTACTTTTATATTTGAAATTTGTGGTTTTATTAGATTGTTTAATCCGCTATGAGACTGATTTTGAGAGGGCCTAACCGGGCTGGATTTGGTGCATGACATTATAATTTCTGTGTTAGTATTTGAAATTGTTGTATTGAGTACTATTTTGGTGCTGCTTACCAAATGGTTATTTTGGTGCTTATTTCATATTTGAATGATATATCATCACCCTTGATGCTAGAAAGAATATTCTCCTTTTAAAGTGTTATGTTGTGTGTTTTCATTTGTTTTATGTATTTATTTTGAATTGTTTGTTCACTTCGCAGCTGAACACCTTGACTGTAATTATTTGCAATATGTAGTTTTTCTGCTGGAGAATCCCAGGTACATCAACATATTGTTTGTTAAGGTATATTATTTATCTGAATTTTTGAAGTCCATCAAATTTAAATTAAAAATAATTAAATAAGATGTTATTTTTATTTATTATTTAATTTTCAAAATTTCTTATCTGGAACTGAAATGGATGCTGTGATAAAACAAAGAGTACAAAATTTTTTCCTGAGCTGGATGTGGACCCTTGTGTTTGGATGGTACTGTACATATGTAGCACTGCATGAGTTTTGATTTTTGTTTGTTTTTTTTTCAAGGAGAAATTTCATACTTCCATACAAATATTCTAAAATAATTATTAAAATTTTGTTTTAGCCAACAAACCCCACTCCTTTGTCTCCTTAATACAATTTCACATTCATGTACTAGACAAGATAAAATATATATATATATATATATATAACTTAAACAATAACATCAAACACATTACAAACAACCACAACATTTTAAAAATAAAATAAAACATACACATCTCTACAAACACAAAAAGGATAGCTACACCCTCTAAGGACTATAGCATAAAAACTCATCAAATATCAAGGACTAGCAATAAATTTTCCCCTCCACAATCCACTATAAAAGTAAAACATAGACTCTCATTAATCCCTCATCAAACATCAATTCAATGGCATCTCATTCCATCCTCCTCATAACACTACTACCACTAGTAGTTACATTAACACTAGCAAACTTAGTCTATTTATGTCAATCAATGGATCCGGACCCAATTGAAGATTTTTGCATAGCTGACCTAACCAAGATTGGTGACACGTTGAGCTCTAATTATGGTTTTCCATGCAAACCCTTATCTCAAGTAACGTCAGAAGACTTTGTTTTCTCTGGCCTCACTAAACCAGGCAACACCAGCAACCTTTTTGGCTCCGTTGTTACTTCTGGCAATGTTGATGTTTTTTTCCAGCTGTCAATACACTTGGTCTCTCTGCCAACAGGGTTGATTTTGCTCCCGGCGGTGTTCTTCCGCCGCACAGTCACCCTCGTGCCACCGAACTCATTACTATCATTCACGGTATATATATATATATATATATATATATATTTGTTTGAATTTGTTGTTCGAAAATAAATGTTTTTTATTTATTATTATAATTTAATTTGGATTAATAATAAATATTAATTAATATTAAAAATTTTAAAATTTTTAATATAGTTTCGTTTAATAAACAAACTTCTAAATTACATAAAATTATTCATTTTTATCCTTTCCTGTTATATAGCATGATTTACTATATATATCATTCATGAAAGTATCGATCGATCACATTAAATAAAGTACAATTTAGATATAATTCAAAAATAAATAACAATTTTTTTTTATTAAATATACAAATTTATATACTTCTTTTTTTCTATTAACTTGAAACTCTTTTAGATTAAATCAGACTCATATGACACCAATATAATATTATTAATTACTCTATATTTGTTTTATCAGGTAAGTTGTTAATCGGAATAATAACTAGTAATAACCAAGTGTTTTCGAGAGTGGTAGAGAAGGGAGAAGTTTTCGTCGTACCGAGAGGGCTTTTACACTTCCAATACAATGTCGGAAAAAACAAAGCTCGAACTTATACGGTGTTTAATAGCCAGAAACCCGGTGTAATTAACAGTCCGATTGCACTCTTTGCATCGCTTCCTCTCATTCCTGATGAAGTTCTTGTCAAGTCCTACATGCTTGATACAAACCTTGTGCAAGTGATCAGAGACAAGTTTGCCCCTGCTAGACAGCCACTAAAGTGAGGACTTTTTCGATTATTTGGGAGAATGCAAAGGTTATTTTGGGACATTCAATTTGTGTTTTATTTTCATGTGGTTTGGTTTCCTATGTTATTTTTTATTTTATTTTTTTGTGACTATAGAGTTTTTAATTTGTATTGATGCTCTGATGTTCCGTTGTGATTCTTGTGAATGTTATATTATGCTTGTCATTATTTTGGTGATTATAAACTAAAATAGGTCAATTGTAGTAAGTTTTTTAATTTTTTTTAATAGCCAAAATATGTTTCAACACATATAAAATTATTAATATGATAGTATTTTATTTCATTCAAAACTCAATTCTAAAAGTACTCCTATTTTAACCTGGTGTTTCTTCAGTTGTTGTCAATGGTGAAAAAACTTTATTTTGATTAAATAAGTAGGTAGATAACTGTGCTCCAAAAAATCTATGACCAAATCTTTTCATTGCCTTGAATAGGCAGTTTGGTACAATCAAAGATCTCATCCATCTCACTCAAGAGTCCTGGTTCAAATTTGACCATGATGTGTTAGCAGAGCGGGTTACAAATCTTGGACTTGTGGTTCACGGAGCTGTAGACACCAAGAAGTGGTCTCTTACTTCAAACGGAATCTTTTCTGTCAAGTCTCTTTACAGTTTTCTCATTCATGGTGACGTCACCTGTGGAATCACCAACTTAATTTGGAACTCCCCGTACCCAAAGAAAATCATTTTGTTTAACTGGCTCGTGTGGGATAATAGCATTCTTACTCTGAGCAACCTCGCTGCTAGAGGTTGCAATAAACTTCCAACAACTACTTGTGTGTTGTGCAATGCGGATATTGAAACTGTGGACCATTTGTTCCTCTTGTGTCCTTTTATTATTAGATTGTGGTCTTTCCTTGCAGCTCGCTTTCGTTTTCCACTCCATCCTCGCTCAGTTAAAGAATTGTGGGGGAGTTGGCGAGCTCTTATTCCAAAACCCTTCAAAGATGCCGTGGACCTTGTTATGAGATCATTATTGTGGAATGTTTGGCTTGAGAGAAATGTTTGAATTTTTAACAACGCTTATTCTGTACATCGGTTTGTGATGTTGAAAGTTATTTATATGTTCTTGTCTTGGATAATTGTAGTGCCAGATGACAAAAAAGCAAAATTAGAAAGGTCTATGTCTGCGGGCAAGTGTAGTCTGGAGTTCCTTGGTGGTCAGACAGGGGTTGACATTGTTTTGACAGAGTAGTTCCTCTTGACAGTGTGGTCTCCAGTTGCTCTTTTTGGGTTTGAGTGACATGTTTTTTCGTGTTGTTTGCTTTTGGTCTTTTGTTTGTTTGTTTCTGTTGACTCTCGTGTACTTTTTAGTTGCTCTCTCGCCACTTCTTGTAGTGTTTTGTTTTTCTGCTTTATTTAATACATGTGGTTAATCCACTTTCATAAAAAAATAAAATAAAAATAAAATAAAAATAATCTTCTTCATCTTCATCTGGCTTTATTATCAGATAAAAATTATTTCCTCTTAAAATAACAGATATAATGCATTCAGAGGACATTTAATGTATAATTTTAAACAAAATATTTTTTTTTATTATAAAAATAAATAAACTATTATTTTATAAAAAATAGAAAGGTACATTAGAAGATAACTAAAAAAACAGGGAACATGCAAGAAGAAAGGATACTATATTTACTAGAACTAGTGGATTATGCTTTAGTAACAGTAAAGGAAACATCATAAAAAAGCACATATAAGAACATATGACACCTTGGAGACTAACAAAGGAGATGCATCCTTCCAAGTGGCACAACAGGGCGGGTGCTAGATGAGAGATTAACCGGCATCTAAAAAGTATTTTTATAGCATATTAATCACATCTTCATATCTTAATTAAACAAAAAATAAAACATAAATCAAAATAAACTAATTTATCACAATAAAACACCAGGGTTTTCATGTTAGCTTAAATCCCACTAATATAGAGCTACAACAATCAAATAAATCCACTACTATTCAAATCATCAATGATTTTTGATGAAAAAGTGGATGAAACCACTCGATTTATTGAGGAAAAGAAAACAGTACATGGATAAAATTCTCTCACCAGAAGTGAAGGAGAAAAGTACAATAAAGCAAATAAAAAAAAATAACAGGAGGTAAAAGCATGTTCAGGCGGAAGACACCGTCTGGCATCTCAGGCCTGGCCAGAAGATCTGGTGGTGCAACAGCTCTAATGGGTGGTCGTGATCGAGATCGCCGGGAGGATTTGATGCGCTTGCGCTGAGGAAGTCAAGGGAGCGCTTGATTTTCTGTGATGCTTCATTGAGTGTTTGTTGATGTCTATCCGCTGCTGTTGGGAACCATGAAAGAAGCATATTAGCAGTTTTAAAAATTATGTTTAAATGTGGTAAATCAGTATGTTGAAAGATACTAGAGTTCCTTTCAAGCCAAATATTCCATAAAATTGCACGAGAAATGAGGTCCCAGAGTGGTCGGAGTCGAGGTGCAAGGGACAGAATCCAGGAGGTCCACAATATCGGGATGGATTGTGGAAGAGAAGATGAATCCAAGGATTGAGTAAAGAATGCCCAGATGCGTTTGGAGAATTCGCAATCGATGAAAAGATGTTGAATGTTCTCGGTACCGTTGTGACAGAGGACACAGGTGTCAGTGGAATTTTGGAAATTACAACCTTTCTTGAATAAGCTAGAGAGAGTGAGGATCTTGTCTTCTCCAGCTAGCCAGCAGAACATAGTGATTTTGCTAGGGTTACGACTCTTCCAAAAAAGGGGGTACAGTGGGTTGCGGGTTCCACCATCAATAAGATATTTATAGAAGGATTTAACTGTGAAAGTGCCACTTTTTTCAAGGTTCCAATTAAGAGAGTCATTCTGAGTGTGAGAACATTCAGGGATAATATCAAGAAGGGGAGATAGCGTGTCTTGTGTGGCCGTATGAAATAAGTGATCTGTGTTATTAATAAATTGTGAGAATTGCCTGATTGTTATCCAAGAAGCTTTACAATCATTGAAAAGGTTAGGCCATTGGTTTCTTAGTAGGATTCCTGCGTGCCAGCGGTCAAACCAAAGAAAGGTATTGGAGCCACTATTGATCTTTTTAGGAATACAAGATCGGAAGGAGGGAAGAGTAGAAGTCACACCCGCCCAGAAAAAAGATTTATTTCTGGGTGGGTTGTGGAAAAGGATTCCGTTTATATCTCTGATAGAGTAATTGGCATGAATAATTTTGGCCCAACCACAATTTGGGTTGCAAGAAAGTTTCCACCACCATTTTCCAAGTAAAGCATTGTTGAAGGTCTGAAGGTCAAGAATACCCCAACCGCCCATATCTCTCGGTCTAGTAATCCTATTCCAGCCAATTAATCTGATTCCTTTGGGGCCCAAGTCAGGGCCTTTCCAGAGAAAATCTCTCCGAATTTTGTCAATTTCCTTGATCACCCATGCAGGAAACTTGAAAACCAACATCCAGTATACAGACATAGAGGAAAGGACAGAATTTACAAGAGTTAAACGTCCACCAAGAGATAAATAGTTTGCTTTCCAGGAAGTAAGCCTCGAGCGAACCATGCCAGTAATAATAGCCCAGTCATTCCGTCTAGGTCGTCGACCAGAGAGAGGAATACCTAAGTAAGTGATTGGAAGGCTATTACGGGAACAGTTAAGGATTCTAGCAGAGGAGTGATGGGGTTGGAAGCCGTAGTTAGAGGAAAAGAGGCAGCTTTTAGAGTAATTAATTGTCAATCCAGAAGACCCCTCATAAAGATACAATATAAGTTTGATGATTTTTAGGTCTTCATGTCCTCTAGTAGAAAAGATTAGGAGGTCATCAGCATATTGGAAGTGACAAATGCTATCAGCATGATTCAGAGGAACCCCAATCAAGACTTTGGATTTGAGCGCATGAAAGAACATAGCGCTCAAAACATCAGTGACCAGGGCAAAGAGTAAAGGAGAAAGGGGATCACCTTGCCTTAGACCTCTTTTACAACGAATGTAACCCTGGGTAGTTCCATTGATAATGAATTTAGCCTTTGCAGTGCTAAGAATGGAGTTGACCCAAGAGAGCCATTTAGGTCCAAAGCCTCTTGCGGCTAGAATATCAAGTAGGAAGTTCCAGTCTACTGAATCAAAAGCTTTTGCGAAATCAACTTTAAAAATGTGACCAAGGTGTTTTCTTTTTTGGAGATTGAAAATGACTTCTTGAGCGCCAACAATATTGTCCGTAATACATCTGCCCTTGATGAAACCAGATTGTGCATCATCAACTAATAAATTGATTACTGTACTAAGACGATTAGCAAGTATTTTGGAGATGATTTTACATGTGAAATTGATAAGGCTGATGGGACGGTAATCCGCAACAATGGCAGGTGAATTAATTTTAGCAATAAGAGCGATATGAATCCAGTTAATACGCTCAAGATTAATGGTACCCTCGTAGAAGTCTTCGCAAAGTTTGACAATTGAGGGTTGGAGTAGGGTCCAGTGTTTTTGAAAGAAGATCATGGGAAAGCCATCTGGACCTGGTGATTTGTTGGGGTTGAGACCAAAAATTGCAAGTTTAATTTCTTAAGGAGTGAAAGGAATTTCAAGCTGTGAGAGATCGATTCTTCCCTTATGATTAAAAAGGAAGTTCCAGTCAAGGAGGAATCTGTTTGGTAAAGAGGTGCCAAAGGCTGAGCGGTAGTGGTTTGTGAAGATTCTACCGATATGCTCGTTGCCAGTTATCCAATGATCATCCTGAAGAATGCGAGGGATAAGATTTCTATTTCTCCTTCCGTTAGCGACGTGGTGAAAGAATTTTGTATTAGAGTCCCCTTCTCTAAGCCAAGTAATTCTAGAGCGTTGGTTCCAGTAAATTTCTTCCTGATTTAAAATGGTGTAGAGTTCAGATCGGATTTGAGAAAGACGGTTAGACTCATCCTCAGATAATGGTCTGGTTTCTCCGATAATGTCAATGGAATGTAATTCAGACAGGAGATTACATTTTAGAATCTTGGAAGCACAAAAGGTGTTTTTGGACCAGGTGCGGAGATTGGATTTTAAGTGAGCAAGTTTTTTGGATAAGATAAACGCTCCGCAGCCAACAGGATTAAGTTCTGACCACCAATCTTGAACAAGAATTGTGATATCAGGATTGGTATACCAGAATTTTTCAAATTTGAATAGTCGGGATCGCTTAAAGTGTGTTCCAAAATTGAGGCAGATGGGAGAATGATCTGAACCAAATCTGGGGAGATCAAATTGGGTAGATCTGGGATATAAGGAATCCCAATCGTGAGAATAAAGAAATCTGTCGAGGCGGACCCAAATAGGATTAGATTGTCCATTAGTCCAAGTGAATTTTCTCCCACTAATAGGGGGATCGATGAGATCAAGCTCACTTAGGAGGTTCTGGGAAGTGATGATATCTCTAGGATTAGAGATGTCGTTATTTTTTGTCTTCAAGGGAAAAGACCGTATTGAAGTCGCCACAGACGATCCAGGGAGTTGATATAAGGTTTCTTAAAGTTTGGAGTTCATTCCAGAAATCAGATCTAATGGTTCTGGAGTTAGGCCCATAGACGCTAAAGCAGGTCCAGGTGAAGTTATCGGAACGATTTGTGAATCTGATGGTAATAGAAAAGGATCCCTTATGAAATAGGTTACCAATAAGAAGCGAGCTATTCCAGGCGAGGATAATTCCTCCTGCAGTGCCTTGGGCCAGGATGAATTCAAAAGAGTCGATACGTTTACCTCCAATTAATCTCCAGAGGGAGCTATGAATATTTTGGAGTTTAGATTCTTTGAAGCAAATAATGTCTGCTTTGGAATTTAAAATTACTTCTTTCACTAAGTGGCATTTAGAGGGTCTGCCTAGACCTCTGACATTCCAATTTAAAATAATCATAAAGACAGATAAAGTCTAAGTAGGTCTCGAATGGGACCCAAGGTATACCGGGGATTTGGAGTTTCTATCGTCTTCGAGAGATCTTATTTTGTCTAGGCATTTGTTTTTATGACTAGGGGAGCCTAGAAATTTAATGCCACAAGAATTACTGTAATTAAGAATTTGAGCATCAGTCCAAGAAGAAAAACTCGAATTAAGAAGGAGGCGTACCTTCTTGTGGGTCTTCGAGGGATTTTTTTGGAAGATCGGGGAGTACGAACCTAGCTTCTTCATTCCATCGTCCCCGATGGTTTCTTGGGTCTGCCACTTCTTCTGAGTTGTTTAGAGTCTAGGTGAGGATGTTTTTGGAGCATCTTCCTTGGATCTGGCGATATCCAGTGCAGGGGACATTTTGGAGATCGTTGTCTTCCTGTACAATGCAGTTTTCATTAGGAAGTAGATCCTCATCATCCATGTCATGATCAAGAATATTCTCATCATCTCCCCAGTCAAGGAGTTCTTCATCAGAGGGAATTTCCATTGGTGAGTTCATGGGTGTGGGATCTTGTTCATAGAATTTATCTGAATTGATACTTGGTACCAAGGTCTCCATAAATGAAAATCAATTTATAGCCATCAGGGATAGGCAAGGTTGGAGGGAGATCTTGCAGATGAATAGGATTACTTTCCTGCAATTTGGAGCCCAGAGAAGATCCCTGTCCAAGATTTGTAATAGGTAATGTATTGTGAGTTTCACTAGGCAAAGATGCCTTAACAATTGTGGTTTTAATTAAATTGGGATGATGCTTATCTTGATGAATAAAGTCTGCATCAAATGAATGATCCGAAGTGATCTTATCACGAGGCAAAGCAATTTTTAAAGGTGGAAGAGTGTTGAGATCAGGAGTGATCGAATCTCGAGGTATCTTCTCAATTGGTGGGGAGGGATCTTGATCAGAGGGCTGATCACGATGAGGATGCTTCTCAGCGGAGATATCATCTCGAGGTCTCTCAGCATCTAAAGAATGATGCTCACGAGTTTTACAGGATTTCCGGGAAGGCATATCACGAGGCGGTTGAGACGAATGCAAAGTTCCAAACCGGATGATAGAGCCTCATCACGAGGCATTTGGACGGCCGTTGTTGGCCTCTCCATCACGTCTCCACTGCATGGCGACAGTGAATCGTGTCCCTCGGCTTATTCACGAGGGACAGACGGGATCTCGGGAATTCCGGTGGCCAACCGGTCATCGGGAGGAGGGGAAATTTCTCCCTGAGATCCGCAAGCAATGTTCCCTATCGATTGGCCAAGGCTGGAGCAATGCTCAACGGCCTTGCTTGGGGGAATATCGATGGGAGGAGGTACGATGGGAGCTTTGCCCTTATCGGATTTAGGGATATACACGACGTTGTTGGGTGGCGGTACCGAGCGAAGATGGGTCGGAGGGTGAGTCGATTGGCCTTGAATTATCTTGGATCGGAGAGTGTGGACTCCATCGTCTTCGAGCTTAACTAAGAAGCTTCTGATGCCGACGTCCACCGTGATCTCCAACGGGAAGGAGATCGATGGTTTAAGCCTGACGAGAGTTCGCAGATGCTCTAGCGTCACGTGTTCCTTCTTCTGGACGTAAATCAAATCGCCGATCGGCCGGAGTATATCGACTATAGAGTCCCAGTTCCAGCAGTGAAGCGGGAGGTTGGAGATCCTGATCCAGTTATAATTGCCGGCGGCCACCGCGTGAGATCCAAACTCGGCGGTCCAGTGGGAGAGAGAGATGCAACAAGGTCCATAGATTGAGTTGAGAGTTAAAGGGCTCCTCTTCACAGCTATTGCTGCTTCTCTGGCGGAGGACATCATGAGGATGAAGTCGTTGTTGAATGGGGTGATGTGTTCACAGAGGTTAGAGTTGAGGTACTGAGGAAGGTAATCATGAAGTGAACGAACACTTGCATTGCCTGAGATTACCCTAATTATCACCATCTTCTTGAGCTCATCTTTCGATTTTAATATTGCCTCAGATATAGGCAAGGAGACGCGAATAGAGGATTTGTTGGTTTTCACAGGGATATGGAGGAGTGGTTTGAGTTCAGTTGTGGAACCCTGAGCTTTGGGGTTAGAGGATGAGGTTTCCTGCGAGTAGATCTTAGAGCGAACTCTGGCTTTTTTAAAATTTGGACGAAGGGGAGGGGAACGGTGGGGGCATCGGATGGCGAGGTGTCCAACACCGGAATAGCGTTTACAGGTGAGCTGGTGTCGGCACTCCTCAACCTTGTGTCCGGTTCTCAAACATTTTGAGCAGATTTCGGCGGAGTCCGGCGAGTGTCTCCTCTTAGAAGAAGCAGGGAAGGAGGAGGGTAAAAGTTCAGAGGGAGGAGGTGTGCGAGCAACGTCTGCGTACGTTGTACCCTCTCTCACCGGAGAGGTCTTGAGGTGTTGATGGACATGTAGATTATGGCTGCGCTGAGGAGCAAGGAAACTTTGTTGAGGGTTGGGTTGAAAGGCTTGAGAGGTGTTAGAGCTAATATTCCTACGAGATCTGCCGGAATAACCCCCGTGAGATCCACCACGAGGATGACGGGAGCTATGAGAGTCAGCATGATGGCCGGCAAAGTTCTCCCGGGAGCTACTGAGAAATCTCATGGCAGGGATCACTGTTCACGCTCATCTAAGGCATGTTTTATTGTATTAATTTTATCATCAATGATTCACCAAAATTTTTATTTTTATGCCAAAATTTTAATCATATTTTCAATATTTAGGATAAAAATAAATATTAAAAAAAAAGAAGGTCAAGGTATAGTGATCAATTGAATGTTTTAAATAAAACAATTAGGTAAGAGAAAGGAATGAAAAAAATTTATTTTACACCTGTATGTATCTAATAATACATAAATTAAAACAATATGAGAATAAATTTATTTATTGGTGATGGTCTCTTCTACTAATCCAAAGTGACCGTGAATTTGAAAAAAATAAAAAATAAATATAAAAATTAGAAGATGTTATTTTTATTTGGATTTGGATCTGGATCAAATTAATTTGAGGCTCAGATGACGATTGCCTTTTCATTCAATGATTTTTTTTTAAATATATATATTTCTTCACCTTTTTCACATACACCCTTCAATTTTATCATGATTTCCTTGAAGTTTTTGACTTGAATTGTCATGATATAACAGCGAGAAAAAAATTTTTTTAAAAACTTTTTTTTTTTTAAACTTCTATATAAATATTTTTTACTTCCAAAATTATAATAGTAAATTAATAGCGAATACATATATTTTTATTGCTCATATATATATATATATAACATATCTTTCTAAATGTTGTTATGAGTTTAATGTTGGTGTCATACCTTTGGAGTGTATATATATGTTTACAAAAACTATATTCTCCTTTTGCCTTTAAATTGTTTAGGTATTTGGATTTAGTACATTTTTCTACTAATTGTTCTGTTAGTTTTATATTAAAACCGTCCATTGATTTAAAAAAAATTGCGATATTTTGGAAGTTAAACACATATTTAGAGGCATTTACATAAATATACAAAATGCATCATTAACTCATGAATAAACATTTAATTTTAGACTTTCAAGATAAAAATTAGAGGATGACAAAATGGTTACTGACATGATTACACTACACGACAAGGTTTTAAGCATGTATCGGTTTAATATAAATAGGGGTTCATGTCATAAAGGGGCCGACACAATTAAGACATGTTTAAATTAAATATTTTTGTGTTATAATTATGTTAATATATGTAAGACATTATTAACACGAATATAAAATAAAAAAAGTAATTATAGCAAATACATATTGGATTTTAGATATTTAAATATTTATATATACTGGGTTTAATTACCTAAGTATTGATATATATATTTGTTGGATTTTAAAATGAAATTTTTTAAATTTAATTTAAATATGTTGTCCTTGTTGATTCATAGATTTTGTATAAAAACAGGTTAAATAGATTGTGTCGTGTTACACAACCTAATTATTAGAGTGCTAAGTGTATCATATTATATTACACGATTCAATTACAAATAGGTTAAGTGAGTCGTATCGTATTACAATATATGGTCATGTATATGTTGAAGAAATCAATATATCTTCTTATCTAGATGAATTGCCACCCTGACCGAAATTGACATATCTTTGTTATGATTTCGAATTTTTGATAAATTGGAGGAAGTAGTTCATAATTACCAATCTTTTTAGGGCCTCATTGTAAATAACAATAATTAATAAAATAAATAATTAAACAATATATCTTCTCTACACGCAACTTTTCTCTCCCACTCGCTCTCGCTCTTTCTCGGCCTTTTGGATCCTCGTGAGCAAACGGTGAAATTCAACTCCTGAGCATTTGCAAGTTGCGTTGATCGGTGAGTCTTCTCCCTCTTTGCTCAATCTCTTCCAACTTTGTGTTTTATCTTTCGTTGTACCAGATCTGTACTGTTTTTTTTTCCTCTTTATTTTATATCTGAATTTGTCTGTAGTGATTCATCAATCCTGTGTTTTTTACGTATTTCATCAATTTTTTGTCTTAATTTTGGTACGTAAGTGTTTGATTTTGCTTAAAGTTATCATTTTGTTGAAATCCTGAGGAGTTTTTCTTTTCATTATGATCTGAAAGCACTTGTCTGAGTTTCTGGAAAAACCTCATTTTTACCTTTACTCCCACTTGTGGTAGTTGGAAATGTCTATTTTTTTCCCCATAAATTGTCTATTTTGTTGAAATCTTGAGGTTTTTTTAATGATTTGAGAGCAATGTTCTGTATATCCTTATCTGCTGTGTTCCTGGAAGTTATCCTCATATATTGATGATCTTGTGATATTGTCTTTGCTTGTTGAAGATTAAATTTTTGCATCTTGTTTTATATCAATGATACAGATGATTGTTTGTAGTTTGTTCTTGTAGATCTTCACTTTTCGTTGGAATTTATTGAGTCTTTGAATCTGAAATTGTACATAATCTTTTATGTTTTAAAATTCATGGATATACATAATGTCACTGATTGTGATTTTAAGTACAAAGATCTGCACTGCTCTTTGGATTTTATTGTGTGTTTTGAATCTGGTCGCTGTGTTTTAAGAATCATGGATATTGTTTTTTATTTTAATGTCATAGATTGTGATTTTTAGTTACAAAGGTCTTCACTCCTCAATGGAATATTCTGTCGATATCTTCTCTTGTGTGGCTTAGTGACTTTCCATAATATTTCAGGCTGTGTTGTGAATGAACAAAATTTAGAAGGAAGAAAGCTAATTGCTAGCTCCTGAGAGAAAGTGGTTTTTTTTTTTTTTTCTTCTGTTGCTTAAATTCCATGGACAACGAAATGAGAACTCGAGGCGAAGACTTATTAAGTGCTGTCGTGCCCTTGATGAAACTTTTGTGCCTCACAGTCATAGGTCTTGTACTTGGCCATCCACGAATCCAAATTGTTCCTCGGGCCACCTTTAGGCTCCTTAGCAAACTTGTCTTTGCTCTTTTCCTCCCTTGCCTCATATTTGTCCAACTTGGCCAATCCATCACCTTCGAAGAAGCCCTTGAATGGTGGTTCATCCCTGTCAATGTGCTTATTAGTACGGCCATTGGCTGCACTCTCGGCTATATTGTTGCTATCGTGTGCCGCCCCCCACCCCAATTCTTCCGTTTCACTGTTATCATGACCGGATTTGGCAACACTGGGAATCTTCCGATCGCCATTGTTGGATCTGTATGTCATAGCCCTGACAATCTTTTCGGTCCTAGTTGTCACCGGAGAGGTGTGGCATATGTTTCTTTCGCCCAATGGGTCGCTGTAATTCTTGTCTACACCTTTGTATACCACATGATGGAGCCTCCAATGGCATACTATGAGATTGTACCTGAGGAAGTTGAGATCCAGGAGGAGCCAGTCACTCCCAGCAATTTCAGTAGGCCTCTCCTTCATGAAGCTGAGTGGCCTGGGATGGCAGACAAGGAAACCGAACATTCCAAGAGACCATTCATTGCCAGAGTCTTTATGAGTATTTCAGGCTCTTCTCAGAACACCTTCCCTGATATTGATTTAACTGAAGAGGGAGGAGCCACCACAAGCTGTCATAGTCCAAAGTCTATTCACTGCTTGGCAGAACCAAAGGTTGTCCGAAGAATGAGAATTGTGGCAGAAGAAACTCCAATCAAACACATTCTTCAGCCCCCGACTCTCGCTTCCTTGCTAGCCATCATTGTCGGCATGGTTCCAATTTTCAGAGATTTCATGTTTGGCAGTGATGCACCACTCGCTGTCTTAACAGACAGTTTAGAGATCTTGGCCGGAGCAGTTGTTCCGTCAGTAATGCTGATTCTTGGAGGGATGCTTGCCGATGGTCCCAATGATTCATCACTCGGCCTTAGAACAATTATTGGGATCACTGTGACTAGGCTTTTGGTGCTACCTCTAGTGGGAATCGGAGTGGTGGCATTGGCTGATAAATTGCATCTATTGGGAGAGGCAGATCAAATGTTTCGGTTTGTACTTTTGTTGCAATACACAATGCCGAGTGCCATTCTATTGGGAGCAATCGCGAGCTTGAGGGGATATGCTGTTCGTGAAGCATCTGCACTCTTGTTCTGGCAGCATATATGTGCAATAATCCCGCTTTCAATTTATGTATTTGTTTACTTCAAGTTGCTCTCTTATGTCTGAAGATAACTCTAGTTTGAGTTTTCGGCCTTTTGGCTTGTATGCCTGTGTTGGCAATTGTGGCATGCTCTTGCTACTACTGTACATTTTTTTTTTTCGCATTATTATTATTATTATTATTATTATTGCGTCGTATTGTCTGTTGTGTACTTGTGAATGCAGATGATCAAATGTAATGAACCCGTATGCAGATTAATGTTCTGAAAAACATGGGTCACTCATGAGTGTGAATAAAGCTGTTTTCTTTTATCTATTTAATTCTTCTTTATCTTAATTGTAGCATTTAATCTTAGCATTGTAATGCTATCAAGTTTCAAGTTTTTTTCTTATATATATATATATAGTACACAAGGATTAAGGATTTGTGCTTTTGAATTTGTTATTCAATTTGTTAATTTTATATTTCTCTGAAACCTTGAATTGGAGATGTTCCTGGCCTATCTTCATTCTTTTGGTGACAACCTTCTTATTCTATAAATTTTCAATATTACATGCTTACTATTGTAAATCTTCTTATACTTTATTTTTAGTTTATTATTATTATTATTATTATTATTATGGGGAAAATCTGCCTCTACTACATATACCGCTTGTTTTATAAGTATTTTAAATATTTTCCGAGGTTCTATAAGCATTTACAATGTTGATCCCAATTGTGTATTAAAAAAAATATATCCAAGTTAGATAGTTGAAGCATTATTTAATTGACGCGCATATAAAATAGCTTGTTTTGCAAGGTTGCATGAGCAAGTGAAATTTTACAACGTGTGATAATGATGCTTTATAGAGAGTTCCTTTAATTCACGGTAATGTTTTTCACAGTATAATTTGTTATGTGGTAATCTGAAAAAATTACTATGTTTGGATTGGTAACAATGATAATATTAGTAATCAGTGATTACCAATATTAGAATATTATCTAAAGAACTTGGTAATCTCATTACCACCAAAATAGGTGACTATGTTGAATTATCAAATAAATAGTAATCTGAAACTTTTTTTGGACAAATATGCCCTTTATTTTAAAAAAACAATTTTTTTAAAAACTATATACTTTTTGTATTGTAATTATTTTTTTCTTATGTAAATTTTTTATTTTATTGTAACTTTTCATTTGCTCAAGAATTTTAGATATAAAGGTATTTTGGAAAAAAAATGTGCAAACATTAATTTTTGATGTTATAATTTAATTATTTTCATCCCACATTTTATTTTACTTTAAATTTAAACTTAATTCTAAATGGAAGATACAAAGGTATTTTGAAAAATTTAGAACATTACAAATTGATTACTATGTAATATGAGTTTCTAACCAAATATAATTATTATAAATTACCACAATATTCCTTGATATATAACATTTCTGATTTCATCACCAAAGTAATCTCATTATGCAGTAATATATTATTACTATGAATCAAACGGTCCTTAAATAAATTTGTTTTTTTTTTGTTTAATAAACACCCCTCCGAAAATTAAAGACTTGAAAGAAGTAAAGGAATTTCACATTTGAAATCATAAAATTTGAAGTTTTAAGTAAGAACTTCAAATAATAACTAAAACATTTCCAAGCATCCCCTTCCTGAAAATACGATTAGATAAGATATGCAGTTAGGGCATGCTTGGGTTGGCTTTTTTAAAGCCCAGAAGCATTTTTTTATAAGTTAAGCACTTCTGGGCTTTGAAATTTATGTTTGTATTAGCTTTTTTGGTAAAAGCGAAGTTTCTGAAAAAGTGTACATGTCTGTTTTTCGAGCTGTCGAGGAGGTGCTTTTCTCAAAAGCACTTTTTAGAAGCTCTTTTATGGATTGTAAGATTACTAAAATACCCATGTCCTTTTATAAAATTTCCCCACCCTTCATAGCCTTGACTTCTCCAATGTACTTATAATTAATATAATAATAATTGTAATTATAATTAATATCATAATGTATTAATTTATTATTATTATTATTATTATTAGTGCTTTCGTTATAATTAATACCAATGTCTAATAGTAACTTAATGAAAACTCAATGAATGTTTATTTTAGTAATTTACCACCTTTAAAAGCCCTTTTAAAAATCCCCATCAAAACAACTTTACATATATAAAAGTGCTTTTGTTTTAAGTTATCCAAACATAAAATACTCAAAAACACTTAACTTACTCTTAAAAGCACTTTTAAAAAAAATGCTTCTACAAATTAAAAAAAAAAAACTCTTTTTCCAAAAACTAACCCAAACAAGACCTTAATCTCAAACGAAGTGGTATTTAACAATCTAGAATGCCCAAATACCCTGACTACTTGCTATCTGGTGTTGTTAATATGAAAAAATAAAAAATAAAAAATAAAAAAAGTACAATTTTTCTTTCTATTGATATGGCAATACAATTAGCCCACATTTTCTTGTATCTCAAATAAACCAATAGCCGTTGCATATACATGAAAAGAATATAAACTTAGAACATGGAACCAAAGAGAACCAGCCCCTTATCTCCATGCAGGCAGAATCACTTAAGTGTTCCTACTCTTCGCTTGCTTTTTTTTTTTCTTTGTCTTTCAGGATAATAAACTGATAGTGTGCAATTTATGAACTACTGTAATCTGACGAGAAGGATAACGGTGCTTCATCATCATCTTCTTCTTCTTCACCATTCACATCATCATCTCCAACTTCATCTCCATATTCATCTCCCATCTCCTCATCCTCCACCTCATCTATCTCATCTTGCCCTTCTTGAACACCATCATCCTCATCCTCTGCCTCTTCCTCACCGTCTCCTTCACCATCTTCATCTTCTTCACTGTCATCATCCATTAAGCCGGTTGGTTCGTTGTGATTGTATTCTCGAGTGAAATCCATTGCCTGGTCATCATATTCATCCTCTGAAGGTTGGGCTTGATCTTCTGATTCTGACCCTATGCTGTTATCTTCAGCTTCTGCGAGGTAACTACCTCTCTTGCCCCCTCCAAGTCCCCACCGTGCTCTGCCCATACTCACCGGTGGTTCTACAATCTTGTCACGCTTGATACTGCTTGTTCCGGTGTTGAAATGGTCGGATAATGTTACCTTCACAACAGGAGCCCTACCCTCTGGTCTTTGGCGGGGCCTAGGAGTGCGTCGCCCACGTTGACGTCCACGGGCACCACGTACCTTCCCACCTCTTCTTGTATACTTCCGTGCAGTTCTCACATAAGTACCAAGAGTTCCACGCACCTTGAACTCCATTCTGGTAGAAGAACCAATTCCCCTTGGTCCCCTGCCTCGGCCACGGCCTCGAGCTGTAGGCCTACTGCCGCGAATCCCTCTTCCACGACCCCTCCTTCCATTCACATTATCAAGCCACATAGCTTCTTCCTGGTAGTCAATTAGGTCCTGAGGACATCTGGGATCAAGCTCTTGTGTGTTTTTGGCAACATTATACCTCGACGGAAGCTTCTGCATGAGAGGAGAAGGCCATTAAATCCACATGCTGAAAGTCAAAGCTTAAGATATGAGAATTAAAAGGCCTACACATCCTGGATTACTTCAGCCCACATGCAAAATCACTTCAACATTGATCATGAGGTTACGCTACTATCAAAGTCAAAGGCATAATACTAGAGTAGAGACTTCCTGTCTGTTATTTACATGAGATGCATGGCCATTTGGAATTGACATGTTGATGGAGTATGTATCAAATACGGAGAATGAACTTACAATTAACTCAGCAGCTTCTTTGTCCTTATGGAAACCTAACTTCTGCTCAACCATGTAAGCAACAGATGCATCAAGATCCAGAAGTCTTAAAGCCACAGCAGCTGTAGTATCTGGCACCCATGGCAATACAGGAGCTGGCGCAGAGAGAGAAGCAGAATTTTTAGCTGCAAGGCTAGCCACACCACTTAACAGCTCTTTTGTTGTTTCGAAACTCGAGGATAGGCAATCATGTATTATGGCAGCCTCTAGAAGAGTCAGAACCTGTGAGTGACAAATTGATTAAGACTAGTAACACTGATGAGATGCAGGTGGAAGAGAACACTTTAGTAAATACAGTTCTAACTAGAGTTCCATTTACACAGTTAGTTACACCATACCATTAACCAATCTCCAGACCATAACATACAGTTCACTGCACATATTTTTAGGTAGACAGCCAGAATGAACTCAATTACACAGGGAAACAACAAAACTTTTTGAATCAAATGCTCCTCCTAATTCAGAAAAACATTTCTGAGGGCATGATAGAGTGGATATATGGGCAAAGAAGAATATAAGGCTCAAAAAAGATATGCAAAGACTTGTACAATCGCAAAGTGGAATAAACATAAACAGCTACATGGAATTACTAGAGATAAAATGTGTTCTGAGAATGAGGATACAAATCGGAAAGATGGTGAAAAACTTTATACTGATTACCGTAATTGAGTTTGGTGGCCTAAATTATCAGCAAATCTAAATAAGTAGGAAAGGCATAATCGGTTTGTTAGCAAGGATAGACCACGATGATTTTAAGAATCTAACTGGTGCTTAACAAAAATAAAACATATGTTTAGGGCAAAAGACTGATTTTATTTTACTTTATTTTATTTTTGTTATGGCAGCCAATGATAAGAATTTAATTACAGGACACCATCTAGATATGGTCCAAATACCTCAGGCTTGCTTCTCTTCCAGATCAAAGCAACATAGTTTAAAGTTTAAACTGCAGTTTCTTCGAAGAAGGAACTTTGTTTTACTACTTGGCCACTAATAGTTTCAGAATTCATGCAGACATGCAGTTAATCATTCATCTGATAAAAAATATAACTGAAAACCGCAAAACTAAAATAGATGACAGTATAATGCATAAAATAAAAGAGAAAACATAGAATGCAATTGTTCAAACTCTTGTGATAGCTTAAGAAGGCATGAACATAAAACTCAGTCAAATGCAAGTGCTGAAGGAGTATGATAAGTATAAATGGTAGGATAAAAGTCAACAAGGACATAGATTCGCCAAATCACATACTTGGAAAATGGTTATGATATCAAAACTTCGGAAGCTAACGTTTAAATAAGAAATCAATAACAATATAATTGAAAGATGAAAAATACCTGGAAAAGCTCCTCTGCAGATGAGGACGAATGCAGCTTCACTCCCCAGGATTTTCGGTAGCCCTCTGTCCAAAATGGCTGAAGAGCTTCTGCAGGAATTGAAACCTGAAAACAAAAACAGATTATTTACATACAACACAGGAGAAGGCTCGTGCCGGGGTAAAAAGGAATCAATCTTAAACAATAATACCCACCTCAATCAGTGATAGCTGTGCCTTCAAAAGGCGGATCCTGATGGGGGTAGAATCTGAGAGAACAAATTTCCAATCTGGATCCTTCATCCTCTTCTCTTCACATAGAACCACATGTTCAGAAAAGTTTGAATCAGCATTATGTAATATCTTGAATGTCTTGTGGCAAGAAGAGCAATGCCTTTCCTCAGCAAAGTAAGATTGGTAGCATGATTGGCAGGTTTGCAGAAGTTCAGAGCATCTTTTCTTTCCATACTTCATGGCATATAATATAGAAGGATTATAACTTTCTTGCCACATCCACCTAAGGAAGCCTTGGTATCTCCTTAGAGCTGCATTTCTCTCATCCTCATCTCGGCCAAGGTCAAATCTAAAAGATGATGAGTACTCCAATGGATCTGCATTTAGACCAGAAAGCATACTGCTTGGACTGCCAAGTTCCCTGCCACAATCAGACCTGGAAGACACTTCAGCTGCTCCTGCCTTGCCAAGACTTCCAATTGGTTTCACAGAATCAACACAATCTTTTCTCCTTTGTATTGTTTCTTTAAATGCTTTCTCAATTTTTTGCAGCATTGAATGTAAATGTGACTCCCTTAGCCCACGAATATCTAATGATGCTAAGAGAGCATCAAATGCCTGCATTGATTTTTATATATAAAACTAAAAATTAAAAAACTCCAAAGAGAATAACGCATAACATATGCACAGAATTATACAAATGAAAAAGCAATTTTGTAAAACCAAGATTATCAATATTCAGACTTGCACAAGCTTAAAAAGACCAATTTGACAATTCCCCCAAGGAATCCAGAGCTTCCAATGGACTATAAGGAAAAGGTGATTTACAACTGGCACATCAAAGAACTGCTGGATTGATAAATCTGGTGACATCAACTCTTTATAGCAGTAAAGGCAATAGCATAGCCACTGCTTAACCCACACCAATACATAAGATCAGGACATTGACAAGAAAAATTTTACTAATGTAACACCAAAGGAAACAATCCTCAAACCAATAACAAAATGTTAACACATGTCAAAAGCAAGATCAAATAAGTGCAGCCATAGTGTATAAAAGCCCATGCAAGTGCACTACAAATTCAGTCATAATGGAAGTCTCGTTCAAAACTATAATACATGCAAGAGCAAACTGCAACAGTGGAACATCAGAAATGAAGACAGCATAAAAGATATATACCTCTTCCGAATCAATAAGCTTCCAAAAGCCATCTCTAGATTCATAAAAGATCCTTCCCGAACCTGGATCATTTCGAGAAACAGAGGTCGAAAATAGCCAGTACCTATTGCGTCTACGGTCTTGACCTAATGGCAAAGATCTATATACATACATTTCTTCTGCTTTATGACCAATATATGACTTCAACTGTGAGCGTGACTTTTCTGCAGCATATCCATATGGCTGAGGTGCCAAAATATCTGTATTAGTCGAAAATTCTGGCCCCAACAAATTCTTCTCAGCAGACATGTTGCCATTACATAGGTTATGTGGATCAACAAATTGATCGTTGTTGAGAATATCTAAATTCCCATCACTACCCTTATTATCAACACCATGAAGTGGACTCCCCTCCATTGTGGCATTTGTTTGGCATGCCTCTGCTTTGTTTCCCATGGCAGAAGAATATGAATACCTGCCAGTGAATTCTTCCCTTATACGCCTCTTGTCCAGCTGTGCCTCTGCCCACATTTGCTTCTTAAGAGCACTCGCAGCTTCCAACCGCTCCTGCAAGAATCTTTCAGATGACACATAAAAAGAGCTTAACATCATCAAATGTTAAACAGAATAACAACATACCTCGAGAATAGCACGTATTGAGTTTCCTTCAATAGCCACACCAATCAAAGCCACGAGAGCATTAAGACGCTCCTCAACACTAAGGTCACAATATTCATCCTCTGTCAAACCTTGAACCCATGGCTCACAATTGCTTTCATCAACCTCCATGTCTCCTTGATCAAGGTTGTTTACTTCATCATGACAGTTTGAATCAGCATCAAGGCACTGACCATTGGGAGCACTTGATACACTCAAATCTTTTGATTTTTCTGAAGGATGCTTCTGAACATCTCTAAGCCTCCTTTGTGGATCAACTGCATCACAAAATGGCTCTCTCTTAACCTTATCCGTTAGTTGATTTGCTTTAGCATTTTTTTGTTCATTTGGAAGTAGAAAATTTTTATTTGGCTCTACTTCAGTTCCTGTATCATCAACTTCGGCATCATCCTCCCCATCACATTCAGAATCATCCTCTCTTTCAGCATCTTCTGCATCTTTCTCGGCTTCTTCAGAGTCAGAAGGAACGTTTTGAAAAACCTGTATTTTTTCCCGGGCAGCTGATAGTATCACATCAGTATCGGCAGGGTCTTTTCTATAAGGGGTCCGTACACAATATGTTGAAGGAGCTGTTCTTTCAAAAAGTTTTGTATCTCTAGAAAGTGCGGCAGCAATAGATGCCTCTGGTGTCTTGCTGGTTGTGAGATCCCTCAATCCAGATTTCTGATGAAAAGGAATGATACAACTAAGAGGGAAAGAAACAAGAAATAGAACAAACAGCCTGGAAGAAGCCATTTACCTGGATTTTGTCTGCAACTTCTAATATGGTCAACCCCTTGCTTCCTTCAAGAGAGAGAACGTGAAATGCAGCAAACTTCACTGTTCCAGGAGTTAAACGGTGCCGAGACCTCCGAGGATGAGTAAAGCCCTTTTCTTGCATCAAAGCAACAGCATTTTCAGCTGCTGCACCATTCCTTAGATTAGTTATTATATCCTCACCATCATTACCCTGCAGTCATATTCAGAGATACAGGCTATGTCATACCATTACTAGAGAATTATGGAAAAGCATCTTTGATTACGTATGCATGAACCAAGTAATAATATCATCAGGACATAGAGAAACCTTCCTACCCACAGGATGGTGCTAATCATCTAGTAAATAATTTTTATTATGTAAATAATTTTATTATGCAAATAATTGTTATCACTTGACGTAATTGTACTCACTCCAAAACTAAATACAACAAGATTAGCTCACTTGCTTAACGTAATTGAACTCATACAGCTCTCACGTAATAGTGTATGTCAAATGCAATCTATTGATACAATTCTCATCTTAAATATAATGCTCATATAGCATATAAACCCCTAAGAAAGAGATGGAGGAAAACATGAAAAGAATCCGCTGCTGATCCTAGAACAATTTTAAAAGGAAAAGTTAAAGTGATAGACATTGTTATGAGAATGCAATCAACAAGAAGCCAATGATGGATTAATCATGATGACTTAAACAATTGGCATTGTATTGGTTAAGGCTGTACAATGAGTTATTACTAAGCTTCTGAGTGAAACACAGATAGCAGTTTACATTACAGTCAACTACCTATTATAATTAGGTTTGGCAAAATTATTGGCCTGACCAATTTCATGCAGGTGAGAAGAAAACATTATTACAAACATATTTAACTAAGGTGGATACAATTTAATTGCACACCAGGAAGAAAAAAAGCTACCATAGTTTGAAATATAATAGATGCTTAATGACATATCACAGAAACTTTACCAAACTGAGTCAGTTTGTATACCTCATGATCGTCACGGAAATATGCATGCTCAACATTCTTTTTCTTCAATTTTGGGCCAAATCCAGCTGACAAAGCAAATTGCCGTAGTATTTCAGGCCATGTCATAAAATTCAAGTGGCGCTGCCAGCGACGAATATCAAAACCCCAAGAATACGCCTAGAGAAAGAGGAACATTAGTTGTCATGCCAAAGAAAGACTTTTAAACCAATGAGACGATCAACGTATGGTACAACAGGAATGGCCGCTCACCCCTTCAACCATATGAGGGTGACCACCTCCAGGATTAGCAGCACTAGTTTGATTGCTCCCCAATGACATAGATGGAGTCCTTGCAACATCCTCAATATCTTTAATGATAGATTTCAGAAGAGCAACATGTATTTCTCCTAGTAACCTCGAATCCTGTAAAGAGCTAAGAATTATGAATCTGAAGCAATTCTGGAGTGGTGGAATAGCTACAGAGGATTGCTGATATTGCAGAAATAAGCAGCATAGCTAGCATCTGTGGTGTAAGAGTCAACCAGCTGTCAGCATATATTAAGCATGCTTTGCATAAGACGCGAGTCAATAATGATCGAAGCATGTAAGAACCATTAGTGTGTGGGTCATGCTATCTAAAATCATGAAAACAGGAAGACTTGAACAAAATTAGATTGTAAAACAGGCAAAAGAGCAATTAGCTGTAGTATTGGCCATTACCCATTAAATTAAAGAGCATCATTGTAATATTTATCTAACATGGTGACAAGACAAAGAGGTAAACAAAATAAGTGTTAACCAAGAACATTTATCTGGCAAAGCATTGGTTGTTATCAATCAGATTTACGAATAGCAATGGAACAGCTTCGGGCCTGCCACCTCACAAACATTTCATGTCATTTTGACCTAAACCAACATGATGTTTCCGATTGCCCACCAATGGTAAACAATTAAAGAACACAAGATAATATCAATAATCAGGACTAAAACATAGTGAACTTACATAATCATGCAGAGCTTGAACAAACTCATCAAGAGTAAAAGGCCAGAGCTTGAGGACATCACCAAATGTGATTAGAAACTTCCATGCCTGGTTCATGACAAACACATGCATAAGACAAAAATAATTCCCAGGCTTCATAGCTTGACATGAACTCTTTAGTAAATTGCATTAATCAAAACATAGAAAGATGGCAGCTGATATAACAAAATGAGACAAGCACAAGCTGCCATTTAGCAATGTAGTAATCATTATTACACCCACAACTTTGTGTCCACACTAGCTATTTAATTCATAAAGGGTGTTAGTATGGAAAAGTAATGTTTTTGTTGTACAAATGAAATGTGGAGCATGCATAGCATTCCACCAGGTAAAAAATCCACTGGAAGAAATAACTAAATATTACACAAAAAACAAGTCATTGTATTATAAGACTAAGAATAAATACCATGAGAAGGTTCCCAATATTTTCTTCAGAATTGATCCATGGCTTAACAGAAAAGGGTCTTTTTAAGCAAACTGATGAAGGAGGAAACGTACTCAACATATCTGCAACCAAAAGTATACAAATAGAAATTCAAAATCTTCCACATGCGAGTAACGATGTGCACTGCACATGAAAATGTAAATGATTTCAACAGTAAAACAACAAGAACATCAAGAACAACAACAATTATTGAATGCTACAGATTGCTTAGTTACCAAAGTTTGATGCATCCTTCCTATTCTTTGGATACTTGTGGTGCATTATGGAAAAGACAAAAATAAATAAAAAATAAAATTAAAAATAAACCTCTAAATTCATCAAGCCGTTGTAAAGTATCAAAATCAAGAGCCATTATTGATGGTAATCCTTTACTAGATGTGGCCAATTCCATGAGTTCTAGTCGTTCATCCTCAACAAGCTCCGTATATTCTCTAGCAATTCTGCGAGCGGTAGCTCTCTCATTGGCAGCCTTAAGTCTTGCTGCCTCCTTCTCCCTTCGCATTTCTTCTTTCTGCCTCAGCTTCTCGGCCTAAACACAGACAAACAAGCAAAGAGTCACCAGATTTCCTTAGGTTTGAAAGCAGATCAAATATAATCACTCACTCTCAAGGACTCTTTCATTAAAATCTTTTCTCTCCGTTCATTTTCACGTCTTTGTTCTCTAAGGAACCTCTCTTCCTCGCGTTGCTTTTCACGCATCAATCTCTCCTCTTCCTTCCTTCTTTCTCGATCATGCCTTTCCATCTCCCTACGCATTTGTTCCTCTCGCTGCAGACACAAAACTTTTGTAAGTTTGGCTGGCTGATGGTTATAGATGACAAAATGACATGGAACAAAGGCACACCTTTCTTCTTAAAATATCTTGTTTCTCAAGCTCTTTCCTTATTCGTTTTTCATGGGCTTCAACTTCCTTTGCGATCCTTGCTTCATCACTCTAAACCATTATCAAGTTGCAATATTATATTCACAAGAATTTGAAGCCCAACACAGAACTTATATGTGAATTTGTACATACCTTGCGTTTCCTCTCCATCCGAGAAACATCATCATCACGGAAAGTTCTCCTCTCAGATGTTAAATATGAATTCTCTATTCCCACAACCGGATGAGTACCATATTGGCCATCAAGTGCAGAGTTCGTATGAGAATTATGGTGTTGAGGATTGTCATACTCTGTGGAACCTGAAGAAAGCATCTGCTGCCTCCCTTGTTGAGACAGAAGGCTGGAACTTGACATATGTCCTTGAAAAGTATAGCTCGGGGCCACCTGCTCATTGCCACGCATGCTTTGCCCTCCAGAAGCTAAAGATGACGCTCGGCTATGGATATCTGCTGACGAGTCATAGTAATGAGACTGAGAGGTCCTTTCATCTGCACGTGCACTTGGTTGCTCTGGGAGAAATTGATACTCCTGAAGAGCCCTTGAACCAGCATGAGAATGCGTGAGATGAGTGCCACCCATTCCAGACTTTTTCTTACCACTTGATGAATTTGGAATAAAAGACGATTCTGCACTGTGCAAGAAAGTTGATGCCTGAAAGCCAAAAGAGTATCATTTAACCAGTTAAAAATCATATATATTAGCATAGTGAAAAAAAAATTCCTCTCTCTGAGGACAAACCAATAGTCATCTTTGTTATGACCAACAATAGAAGAATTACTGGTTCACAGAAATGGTATATTACTACGGTAATAAGATTACTATGGTAATGAGGTTGGGAATGTTATATGCCCAGAAATGTTGTGGTAATTTTATGATAACCATGTTTAGTTAAGAACTCGTATTACTAGTAATCTTTCGTCACCATATTTGCTTAGTTGAGCTTGTATTTTTTAAATTTTTGAAGAGAGAATGAGAAAATAATTAGATTGAAAGGGTGAGGGCAAATTTTTTGGTGGTAAACAACTATTTTGGTGGTAACGTCATTACCGACTTATTTAGTAATATTTCACTATTGATAATCTCACATTACCGTTAACATTACTAGTATTATAGTAACCAAACATGTTAATATGATCAAATTACCGCCTGATTCCCGGTAATGTTTTCACATTACCACAAACTAAACAGCCCCTTAATGTATTAAGGGGCACCAGAAAGAAGTCATATAAAGCATTAGCCTTGAACAATCCAAGCAAGGTGCTACCATAATATATCAAGAAGCCAATTGAAGCCTCATACTAAAAAAGATAAGGGAAAAAAAACCTTCATTGACTTCGTGTCATGCCTTTCATATATTTTTCCATCATATGGCCGAATATGCTGCTTTTGTTGACCTGTAATTGGTGTTCAACAATAAAAAAATAAAAATAAAAATAAATACTAGAAACTCTACAGAATATAACCCAAAAATAATAATAAAATAATAAAATAAATCAAGAATAACTAATTTGGAATTTTTTCAAAAAATAAACAAACTGGTCTTGAAAAGGATTCAACATGTTCCTTAACACTGGAATTTGAACAAGTAGCTGCTACAAGAATTAATAGATGAACAAAATCAAGCAGAAAGGTTGAAACAAATATCAACATCAAAAGAATAACAAAAGACAAGCACAATATATAGTCTCCTTTGCCCAATGAATTGCTATTGCATACCATAGACATCATGCAAATATATCCATTACTACAATTTCTTGTATCTCTGTTGATCAAAAAGAAATGCAGTGTACTAAGTTACTTATATAATCGTTACATATGATATCCACCATATTGATATTGACAATCTGCTATTTAATTCTTACTTGTGAAAGAGGTTGAAAAATATAGATGTTATAACATTAGATCCCATGAATAGACACATTCAGCACATTAGTGGAAAGTGAAATTAAAAGGTTTTTAATTTTCTATTACTCTATGACTCCTAACAGTTTCTAACTAGTTTAGACTCAAAGATCTAAAAGGTACTGGAGAAGACTCAGCAAATCATTCATTTAACATTGCAAGTAAAAATACCTGAATTTTCAAATCTATCCAAGAAATGATGAGTTGCTGGGTGCCGATGAGATAAAACTGCTGGTGCATCAGATTCTTGAGGATCCATAACATAAAAAAGAACAGGAAAACCACATTGTCAACAGTGTAAAGAAGAACTCAAACCACATAGGTCCTAGAAAATACTCAAAACAGAAATACACTCATTTAAGGAGAATCAAAATGAGGAATAGTAAAAAAAATTGAAGTGGTATGCTGATCTTCAGCGACCTAAATCTTTTGACCTTTGCTGCATAACTAACATAACAATAACACATACTGCAGGTTGTTCAAGAAGCACAACCACATGTAGTTTCTTCTTCTTCTAAGTGCATGAGCCTCATAAATAATCTATTCCACACAACAAAAGAATTTTAAAAAAAGGTCATACTCTACATAAACAACTCCTTTGGGAACTCAGCATTTTCCTGGACAAATTTTCGACGGTGATCATCAACTTATCAAAATTCTATGGATTTCGTGTTTCCATTCTTAACAAACTACTAAGTTCTCAACTCAAATTAATACTCAGAAACCACATAACTACTCACATTAGCTAGAAGATGTCACTCTTTCATAATCATACTAGAGATAGAGATACCAATTTCAAAAACCAACAAATGCATTGACCAGGGTAATAAGTTCAAAGTTATACCTATTGGAGCCCCAAATGCACCCGGAGGCAGAGGATCAAACTCCACTCCAAGTATTGGCCCATCCTCCCTCAACCTCTCACCGAGCTGTGCCTCCACAGAAGCAATCACCCGCATCTCCAACACTGACAGCTGCGGAACAGGAGGAGCAATCAGCGGCGCCACCTCATAGTACCTCTTCCGCCCAACCGCACTCGACATCTCGGCCCCAATCCTCGACCCCGCAGCCCGTGCAGCAGCACCCTTCCTCGGCTCCGCCAAGTGGCTAGGGCTAGGACTTGACCCTGACCCAGAGGCCGAGCCCACCATCATATCACCGCCCGCCTGCTGCATCGCCGCCTCCGTCGCCGGCGGCGGCGGCGGCGGCGATGTTTCCTCCCTCCGCGACCTCTTCACCGGAGGGAACTTCCGGTCCTTCAACCTCCGGTGACAGAACCACATCTGAAGCTGCCGATCCGTCAGCCCTGTCTTCACTGACAGCTCCGCCCTCAAGGATTCCGACGGGTACGTCTCCACTACCCCCAAATCCAATCCCAATCAAATTCACCCAAAAACCCAAAAAAATCCAATAAAAAAAGAAGAAAAAAAATTCACAAACCCGCATAAGTCTTCTCAAGAATCTCCAATTGGTAGGGGCTCTTCATCATCCTCTTCACCGGCTTTTCTCCGGCGCTCTCCGGCGTCTTCTTCCACCCCTCCGATGGCCTCTTCCCCTCCGCCCCATCCCCAACCTCCATCTTGCAACCCTAGATCTCAAATCGAGCGAAAAACAATCCTCATTTATTTATACGAAAAATCAGAGAAAAACAACGAAAAGCGAAACCGAGATGAGCGGTTGGATTTCATCGAGAATATGAACAAATAGAACAAGAAAAGCAATGAAGAAGAGAAGGATTCAATGATAATTAAAACAAAAAGATTGGGGATAATTAGAAAATTAGTGGTGTTGGTCTTCAAGTCGTTGGCCATGAAATCCATTTTGGAAAAAAAGAAAAAAATGAAAAACAAAATTATTTTTATTTTTATTTTATTATGATTAGAACCCCCAAAAAATAATTTTTTTTTTAAGGAAATTTAGTGAAGGGTTTGATGAAAAGTTTGGGAAAGGGGGATCTATATAGAGAGAGAGATATGGATTGAGATCTATCTTTATATATATATATATATATTTTTAATTGTAAAATTGTTTTTTAAATTATTATTTTTTATTTATTTTATTGTCCTTTGGATGGATGCGTTGAAACCTTTTTGAGTACGAGGGTGTTGTCCTTTCTTGATCTTTGGGGCTGGAGATTGCGGATCTGATGATCTGTTTTTCTTTTATTTTGGGTTTTTCTGCAAATGCGCTCCAGAGGAATCAGTAAATTGCATATACCCCCCTGAAAGTTTACAAAAATATGCAGTTTTATGTTTATACCCCTTGAGACTATGAAATAAGAAAATTCTTGCCATACTGATTAAAATCATGTTCACAGGTCACATCTAGTGAACTATTTGAAGAAGATTTCAATATAAATATGAATGATAAGAACACTGTTTAAGTTTCATTTAAATTTTTATTAAATTAAAGATAAATGTACATAGACATAGGATATATATAAATACAAATAGATCAAGGAGAAAGAGGGAAACCAATCCCATGACGAGTGGTAGGAAAAGCAACAAAGAAGGAGCTACAAACAACACCAATTCCAACAGGCAAACAAGTTAACAACTGCACAATATCCTCTGAAGGCTCTGGAAAGAAACACATAACCACATTCTTATTAAACAAAGCAACAGCACCAAACACCAGGACATTCATGAAAGCATGAAGCCAGTCAATGAACTTCATCCTATAACTCTTCTCCATCTCCGGTGATAACCGAGAGCCACCATCAAGGATCCACAAACCATGGAGAGTGGCGAAGCCGTATCGAACTTTGCCGGAAGAGTCTTTAAAGCTGTCTGTGAAGCTTAGGAAGAAGCATGAGAAAGTGCAAAGAGAAAGGAGGAGTATGGTGAGGGATTGGTTGATGGAGTTGGTGCAGTGGCCTTGGCTGGTGAAGATGGGGGAGAGGAGATGGAAGGTGAGGACTGTGCCGGTTGGGAGGAGGTTGGCAAGGTGAGCAGTGCTTTTGAAGGTTTGGTTTATGGCTTTTTGGATCAATGTTTCTTGGGTTTCTGATAAGAGAGGTTGTTTTTCTTGGTCATGTTCTTCTTCATCTTCTTCAGAGATTTTCATGGTTGGAACTTGGTGGTATTATTGTGTTGTTTACTAGTATATGTATGTATATATTTTAAAGAGATGCTTGGAAGGGAAAGAGGATTAAGGATTATATTGCTTGGAAGGAAGGGAAAAGCTAGAGAAATTAAGCTTTTGAAGGAAAGTGTGATCCACTTGCACTTTTTCACATGAAATAAGGGATGTTTGTTGCTTTTTTGTTAGATAGAAGGAAGGAGATAAACCGTATCTTTGTAATAAAACTGACATATATATATATATATATATATTTGTATATGTATATAGGTTTGAGAGAGAAAAATATACACAATGAGTCTACTTCAGCCAACAACTAGTCCGGAGGCAAAATTGAGCCACATGACCCATCAGAATGGTAGGTTGTATTATAAATAAATCAACAACTAAAAATAAAATTCGAGTGACACTCAGGAGGAGATGATCGAACGTAGAAAATGGATATTATTTTGATAAATATGGATAAAGTTTTGGATTGAAATTTCAATTTTTGAATTGGAAGAAAATTATGGTGTGTTTGTGTTTATCAATCAAGAACTAGATTTTTTTATTATTATTTTTCTTTCAGAAAAAGATGTGGAAAGTGAAGTTTTGAAATTTTTTTAACTAGAATTTTTTTTTATCAAAATACTGGTTTTTATAATAAATGTATAGATAATATGTTATTTTAAAACTATACGATAATTGTATAGATAAATGTATAAGATCTTATTCAAAAGTATTATGAAAGAATATGACAAACAATTAATGCTGAAGGAAATGATTGTGTTCCATACTTTTTTTAATATGTTTAAATTTCAAAGATAGACATCGGTAATAAATAAAATATCTTTTAAATTATGAAGTATTTATTCCTTAAATGTTCATATTCCTTCCTTACTAGTTTGGTGAAAGACAAATCAATCATTGTTAGACTTATGGGCCCATATTTATTCTTTAGTTGGGTCATATCTCTTCCTTAAGGGGGCGTTTGGTTCACAGTAATAATATATTACCATGGTAATGAGATTACTACTGGTAATATGATCGAACGTTATACGCCCTTGAACGTCATGCAGAATGTGAGATTACCAGTGTTTGGTTGAAAATTTATATTACCCTGGTAATCTTTTCATTACTATGTTTGGTTAGTCGTAGTAATCACCCTCGATAATATGTTAAATTTACCAAAAATACCCTTACATATAAAAATTTTTGAAAAATATAATTTAAAGTATTTAGATAAATAAATAATTAAATTATAATATTAAAAAAATTATTTTTTTCACAATTTTTTAAAAATACCTTTGTATTTATCAAAAATACCCCCTACGTATAAAATTTTTTTAAAAAAATATAATTTAAAAGTATTTAAATAAATAAATAATTTAAATTATAATATCAAAAATTATTTTTTTATAATTTTTTTAAAATACCTTTTGTATTTACCAAAAATACCCCTATGTATAAAAAAATTTGAACAACTTAATTTCAAGTATTTAGATAAATAAATAATTAAATTATAATATCAAAAATTATTTTTACAATTTTTTTAAAATACCTTTGTATTTACTGAAATACCCCCTACGTATAAAAAAATTTGAAAAAAACTTAATTTAAAAGTATTTAGATAAATAAATAATTAAATTATAATATAAAAGATAATTTTTTCACAATTTTTTTAAAAATATATTTGTATTTATCAAAATATCCCTACGTATAAAAATTTGAAAATCTTAATTTAAAGTATTTAGATAAATAAATAAATAAATTATAATATTAAACAATAATAAAGGAAAATAAAAACTAGGGAGTGTAATAAGGAATTAGATTAAATGAGTGGGGGTATAATTGAAAAAATACATGTCGATTACCACCAACTTTAGTAATTTGGATGGACACTGCTTTTTGGTGGTAATGCTGATTACTACCTTTACTTGGTAATATTTCACTATTTGTGAATCTTACATTACCATCAACATTACCATCGCTACAAGATCCAAACACGTAATCTCAGACATTACTCAGATTCCCGGTAATGTTTGCACATTACCGCGAACCAAACGCCCCCTAAGTGTTAGAGAGACCATCTGGTGAGTTATAACCGTCTAGGTATTCATTAGTTACAGCCATTACTATTTACTGAGCATATTATCGACTTGTTAAATGATATAACTAGTTAGAGCTACTACCTAATAAGTTATCAACTACTTGGTCACTAGTTAAAGTTATTAATTGGTTGCAACTCTAACATTTTAACCTCCAACCTATTCTATATAATTTGTTTAAAATTAAATTTCTATATATTTGAATCTACACATTTCACAGTTTTAAATCTTCTGGCATGTTCTTGAGCTAACCTGTCACTTTGTCATATTCTTTTTTTTACAAGTTAGTGGTTAACTAGCTCTAACCCCAAACTAAACAATTCTATACAACTTATTTAACATTAACTTATATATATATATATATATATATATATATATATAAACCTATACTTTTCATAATTTTAAATCTTCTAGCAAGTTACCAACTAATTATTGGTCACTTAGTCGTATTCTTTCTTTGCAAGTTCAAGCCACAATTTAGTAGGTTATCAATTAGTTGGTCACTAGTTAGAGAGACTACTTAGCAAGTTAGTGAGACTAACTAACATGTTAGCCACTAGCTATTCAATGATTTTTTTTTAAAAAAAAAATGTAACTGCAGGAGATCCAAACATGGTTAAGTAGTCACAACTCAACATCTTAACAACCAATCTATTCTATAGAACTTATTTACAATTAATTTTTTTATATATTTGAACCTACACTTCTCACAATTTTAAATTCTTTGTAATTAAGTTACTCAATAGCTAGTCACTTTGTCATACATCTTTCTTTATATAGTTTTTTTTTTTTTTGTTGAAAATAATTTCTTTACATGTTAAAGGCACCACATAGCTAGCAGGTTATTGATTAGCTAGTCATGGATTAGAGCCACTACCTAGTAAAAGAGTGAACATTATTAATAATAAAGTTCTACAACAAATATAAAATAAAAATTAGAAAAGCATGAACAAAAGAAAATTTGAAATACTAAAACATGCATAAAATGAAAAAACATGATTTAGAAGAAAAGAATTAAAAGGCGCAAATACAATGGATCCAAATGAGTTGTTGGTGCAAGAGTTGTGATGTTCTTACACCTTGGATGGTGCTGTCAGTGGGTGAAGATCACAAATTTTTCTTAACTTGTAATTATCAATCACATTGAACTATTATCTGCCTTCAAACCATGTAATTCACAAAAATCCTATAACTATCTCATCAAAAACTCGAAGTAGGTTAGCTAGCATTAAATGATCGACATGGCCGACCTAAACCAAAATTTTTAAATATCTCTCGCAAATATGTCCCGCATTAATAGAGGCTTATAGAATGTCACTTAGATTGGTTTAAGGCTAGTAGCTCCTAAGAAACCGGAGGGTTAAAGACAAAAAAAAATATTACTATAAATTTTAACTTTTACAACAACAATAATAATAATAATAATAATAATAATAATAATAATAATAATTAAATATTTGTTGTGAAAATTATTAATTGCATTAATTTTTTTTTTATAAATGTTGGTCTCTAAAATAAATATTAATAATAAAAGTACATCAACTATATATCAGCATAATTCATAATTCTTTTAATAAAAACATATCTTAATGAATATTTATTTGATAACTTTGCTTGGAAAATATAAAATAACATAAAATATTTTATTAATGAAAAATTTATTCAATTCATATTTCATTGCAAATTTCAAAATTAAAACAAATATATATATAGTAGAACCTTAATTAAATAATACTCTTGAGACCAATTAGAAGAATTATCATTTCATAGAGGTTATTTTTTATTGATAAATAAATATTTATTAATTTAGAGGAAATTTTTATGTGTTATGCAATTGGGTATGACCTTATGAGCAACAAATATTGAAAAATTAACATATTAGATGTTATTAATTTTTTAAATGTGGTTGAAACATTGATCATGACTCATGAGATAACAACTATTACAAATTGTTTTAGGATAAGCTTTAGGATTGATCTTTCAATTTTTGAGTTGGAAGAACATTCTGGTGTTGCTTGTGTGCTTTATTGATCAAGAACTAGATTTTTTTAAATTTTTTCCTTTCAGAAAAAGATGTGGAAAGTGAAGTTTTACAATTTTTTAACTAGATCAAAGTAATGTTTTTTTACAATAAAATGTAAAGATAATATGTTATTTTTAAAATAAATAAGGACTATAAGACTTTTCGATAATTGTAGTTGACCATGAAAAGCATACAAATTTGAAGGTGGTGTCAAGTTCAAAAGTATTACGAAAGAGGATAACACACAATTAATTCTGAAGGAAATGATCATGATGCTTTATTACCCATACTTTTTTTTAATATGTATAGACATTGGCAATAAATAAAGTTTTTTTAAGTTACAAAGTATTTATTCCTTAATATTCATGTACCTTCGTTACTAGCTAGTTTTGTAGTACCCTGTCCTGTTTTTTGACCTCAGGCCTTTTTAGATTTTTGTGCATGCATTAGGGGTAAAATGATCATTTTACACTAATGACCTCCTTGCATGATTGCACATTAGGTTGTGTGTGAAAACTAACCGAAAACCAGGGGCAAATCAGTTTTTTGGACCCTTTTCTTTTTATTTTCTATTAGAAGGGCATTTTGGTTGTTTTTCTTGTTAAAAAAAATGAGAGGATAAGAGCAACGTGGCTGGCTTCTCTTTTCTCTCATTTTTTTCTTTCTTCTTTAGTTTTTATTTTTTTTCCTTTTTTCAGCCGAGCACCCATTTTTAGGAAAAAAAAAATCTTCAGTGAGCTTAATTTTTCTGGCGAATCAAAGCTTCTACTCTTCCTCTCATCCTCTTGAGCTTGGTAAGCTTTGATCCAAGATTTTTCTTTTGTATTTTTCTCGTATTTAATCATTTTTTAAAATCTTGGAAAACTTTGAAATAACCCCATGGACTGGGTTGTTTTTAGGCTCAAATTAAAGTCAATGTCGTTGTTATTCATTTGTGTGAATGTTTGTAAAGAAATTTCGTGATTTTGTGCTGTAAATCTGCAAGAAACCATTGTTTAAGGGGTTAGTTTACTGCAGCAATTTCTTGGGTACTATAGCAATCCCGAATTTACTATAACACCGAAAATTTTCAAACTTTTCTTATATTTCTTTGGTCCAAATCGAAGCTCTTCTTACTTGGAATTCATTAGAACTAAGTTTACTCCAGTTTGAGGTCGTTTTGGATCCAAAATGATGTCATTTTCTCCTAAAATCCTAGAGTTACATGTTCAACATGTAACATTGCATTGTCATGCATTTTAGTTTCTATTCTTGTGTTCATTGGTTCTTGTTTCCCTGCTTGTATCTAGGTGGCGAAAGCATCCTCCAAGGGGAGGGAAATTGCCGACTAGTGAGGGCGTCTCAAGGTGAGATGACTGGTTCTGTGAGTAGTTAAATTCATACTTGCATAGATTTAATAAGAGTATAATAGTATTTCTTTATGAATTTTTATAACATATTTATGATGATAAATCAAATTTCATTTGATATATATATATATATATACTTTGAGAATGAGCTTATTTAAAATGGTTGATTCCGGTATACTTATGCTTATTTATCTTGAAAGAAGCATGTTTACATGTATATATATTTACATGCAAATGGAATATGGTTTGACGTGTATTTTCATATTCAAACATCGTATGGTGAATTCCTTGAGTTGGAATTGGAAAGAATTACAATGTGGTATTTGATTTTGATGGTGACTACATACCTTAATTAGTCTGACACTGCAGTAGAGGTCCCGCAGTCCGGCCTAATGGAAGGCGGCGTGGTTAACCCTAAATTTACCTCTGGTCAAGAGATGCGTGGAGCCATTGACAGGGGATTCTTTTATATGAGAAACCCTGGGTCACCACATGGGGATCTCAATGGCCAACACCAAGAAGGCAGTACTTTGAATTTTAAAAGCTTTAAAACACCTTGGTGGTCCCGTATCTAGTCATGGCCACGATTAGCTCGGGAATTGTTTAAGTCCAGCTTGTATTTTGAGATGTGCTCAATGTGTTGGAAAATGTTACTTACGGGTACTATTTATAAATCATTGGTGTTAACTGTTAATCTGTTGAATACTTGGAGCTACCTTTTTATATTAATATTGTGATAATTACTGTTTTATATGCTTTATTACTTTGTTATTTCTATGTTGTCACCACTCACTGGGTAACATCTGTTACTCACCACTCTCCTTTCTTCTTTCTCAGACTGCGATGTTGAACTGGGTTGTGCTGAGCAGGCAGTAGACTGACTTATCTATTCCACTTGTCTAAATTAGTTTGCAGTGTGCACGTAAACTCTATGGATCCACTAGACTTGACTTTTGTGTATTTTTCCTGTATTTTATATTTGTAATTTCTAATTATATTTGGAACCATGTCCGATTCTGTTGTTGTTATTGTCTCCTTCTTTAGTGAGTTGTGTTAGCAGGTTTGTTTTTGAGCCTTACAGTGATTAGGAGGTGGGATGCTGTAGGACCCACTGCTTGTTATCGTGGCAATTGCCACGTGCCCGGCTAGGGTTGGGGCGTGACAAGTTTGATCAAAGACAAATCATTGTTAGATTTATGGGCCATATATATTTATTCTTAAGTTGGGTCAGACCTCTTATCCTTACAGGTTAGAGGGACCACCTAGCATGTTACCGACTAGCTAGTCATTTGGTTATAGCCATTACCTAGCATATTATCAACTAGTTAATTGGTCATTAGTTAGAGCTAGTTTTCTAACAAGTCATCAACTTGTTGGTCACTAGTCAAAACTATTAATTGGTTGCAACTCTAACATTTTAACCTCCAAGGTATTTTATATTACAAGTTTAAAGTTAAATTTCTATATATTTTTATCTACACATTTCACAATTTTAAGTCTTCTATAGCATGCTATTGACTAATTGGTCACTTCGTCATATTCTTTTTTCTTACTAGTGGTTAACTAGTTGTAACACCAACATTTTAACAACTAAACAATTCTATGTAACTAATTTAACTTTTAATTTTTTTATATATTTTGAACCTATACTTTTAAAAATTTTAAATATCCTAGCAAGTTACCAACTAATTGGCTACTTGGTAATATTCTTTCTGATTTACAGGTTCAAGCCACCACTTAATAAGTTATCAATTAGTTGGTCACTAGTCAGAGAGACTACCTAGCAGGTTAGTGAGACTAACTAACATGTTAGCTTCCAGCTATTCGATGGTTTTTAAAAGAGAAATTTGTAACTGTGTGGAATCAAGCATGGTTAATTAGTTTTTGGAAATCTATGTAGAAATAGATAGGCTTGAAACGCGATTGATGATCGATTTCCTAAAAGCGTTATTTGCCCCCTCTCCTCTGAGATTGTTGTATGATTTGAATGCAAATAGCTTTAGTCGATAAGATAAGTTTTTGTTTTTCTGCACCCAACACTAGTGAAAGAGAAAACCAAGATTGAAAAATAAAGTATTAATAGTTTATGAACGGACAATAAGTACTTTTATCACAATTTGGCCAATTAAATTTAAGTACTTAAGCATCCACTAATCAATGACTTGTTTTTACCCTTTGAACCTAAAAATTACTCATTTCATAATTTTGGGTAGGGTTGCCATCATTGGTAAATAAATCTAGGAGTTTTAAAACCATCATTCTAGATGTTGATTTTACTAAATCTTTTGTAAGAGGTTTAGTGAAAGGATTGGCCAAATTCTTATTAGATTTCACAAATGTGAGGGGAAATAATTCCATCTTTAATTAATTTCCTCACATAATCATGTCTTAAACTCATATGTTTAAATTTTCTATTATAAGCATCACTATATGCTCTTGCTAGAGTGTGGCTTGACTATCACAAAATATTGAAATTGATCTTATATTATTTGAAGTCAATGGAATTTCAAAAAGAAAGTCCCTCAACCACTCATCCTCTTTTTCTATTTCCGCTAAAGCAACAAACTCCGACTCCATGGTCGAATGAGTTATTAATGATTGTTTTTTTGGATTTCCAAGAGATTGCACCACCTCCTAAGGTAAAAATCCAACCTGTAGTAGATTTGCTATCTCCTAAATTCAATATCCAACTTGCATCAATATATCTTTCTAAAATAGCAGAAAATTTTGAATATTGTAAAGTAAGATCATTAGTCTTCTTAAGAAAACCAAGAATTCTAGCAATAGCCTTCCAATGTTCCAAACTAGGGTTGTTAGTAAATCTACTTAATTTACTAACAACAAATGTAATATCTGGTCTAGTGCATTGCATGGCATACATTAAACTTCCGATTGTGCTTGCATACTCTACTTGTGCAACTGCTCTTCCATCATTTTTTACTAATTTGACATTTGGATCATATGGGGTGTTTGCCTCTTTTTATTTTAAATGGCTAAATTTATTTAGCACTTTTTCAATATGGTAGGATTGATTTAATACATAACCCCCACTATTTTTATTATTTTGATTCCCAAAATGGTATCAACTTCTCCAAGGTCTTTCATCTTGAATATGGAAGATAGAAATTCTTTTGTTTCGATTACCCCTTTCATATCATTGCTAACAATTAACATGTCTTCCACATATATAAACAAACAATTACTATATAATCACTACATGATCTATAATATATGCTTTTTTCAGCAATATTATGTGTGAAACCAAAGGATAATATAGCATCATTAATGCATTATCCACAAATGTACGGATCGTAACAAGCAATAAAGTGGTACCCCGTGAAGGGTATGGTTGTTGAACCATAGGGATTGGACTTCTAGTACTAATTAATCTTCTAATTTCTAGTAAGTCAAAGGATGGTTGCTATAATGAATAACTAAACATCTAAAAGGATAAGGATTGGAAGAAGCAGGCAGACTATGATTGAGTTTTCATCAACAAGAAAGCAATGCCCGGAATAATCCTTTTGTGCTTTAGTGTACTGACTTGCTTCTAATGTATACCAGGTACATCCTAGGTTATTGTGGATGCTCAAAAGCAATGTCATATACGCCAAGTTTTGCTATTGTAACTACGGGTCTCATTCGCTCCTAGTTTTACAACTACATAAGGTCATCACAACTACGCTAATCAACACACACCAAGTTTTACAAAGCAATTACGCAAATCAAGCATGCCAAGTTATACGACACATGAATTAACACAAGAACGCAATAAAACTTCATAGAAATTAAAAACAAGTAGTTCAAAGTACATTAAGCAACATAGTTCAGTATCCCGGCGCACCATGGAACGGCTAGCCCCTCATGAATTTGTACACCTGAGAGGAAGAAATACACTAAGGTGAGAAATCATAACTCTCCCCTTTTACAAAATCTCTTCAATTGTGCTTCAAAAGCTTTATGGATGAGTTAAATCCACTTCTCCAGTGCCTTTAACTCAACCTTGATCCCCTTAGACGGTGTGGTAAAGGTTGATCATCCTCCTGAAAATCACCCGAAGTTTGGAGAAGAAAATCCTCGGCCAAGCTCCCTCTCAAAAACCTAGATCTTGGAGTTAAAAAGGAATTTTCGGGCTCAACACGGTCTCAGCATCGTCATGCTTAGATCGTGCTTTCCTTGGGGTTTTGAGAAAATCGGCTAAGTGTCATCCAGAGTAAATCACAGGGAGATCACGATTGTGCTTTGCCCGTGCTTTGCTAGATCACGTCCATGAACGAAGCACGCTGGATCATGCTTCCCTTGAGAGAAATGAGTGCTATCTATCCAGAGAAAATCACAGGGAGGTAGCACGCCTGTGCTCCAGCCGTGCTCTGCTTGGAAGCAACCCCCATGTTAGCGAGCTACTCAAGCTTCAATCAGACAGCAATAATCACGGCCAGAGAATATGACTGTGCTCTGGTCATGCTTGGCTTGGACACTTAAAAAAATTGTCTTCCTTGGTTGATTTTGTCCCCGATTTCACTCATATTTGCTTTGAACCCTAAAATCCTGCACCATGAATGAAACATACTCAGAATAGCATCAAATGTGTATAAAAGGTGCTAAAAGACGAGCAAAAGTATAAATTCGGAGTACATAAAACATGATACAAAATGCACTCATCAATCATCAAATTTCTTATGCCAATTCTTAGGTTCTTGCTTTAAACCATATAATGATTTAATTAACTTAGAAACATTATCCTCATTTCCCGGTAGAACAAACCCTTCTCATTAAGATCTTCATTTAAGAATGCCATTTTAAAATCCATTTGATGGACATATAATTTGTAAATCAAAGATAATGCAAAAATTATTCTAATAGAAGTAATTCTTGCTAGAGGTGAAAAAGTATCAAGGTAATCAATGCCTTCTTTCAGTCGAAATCCTTTTGCAACCAACCTTGCTTTGTAAGTGTTTAAAGTGCCATCGATGTTAAGTTTTTTTCTTGAATACCCACTTACAACCAATTGGTTTTGAAGCATGAGGTAAATCAACTAATTCCTAAGTATGGTTTGATATTATTAAATCCATTTCATGATTTATAGCATCTTTCGAAAAATTTACATCCCTAGAAGCCATTGCCTCCTTATAAGTTTTCGGATTATCTTCAATTTGAAGGATCATAGGAATTGTCTTCAAAACTTTACTTCTATCACCTTCTACAAGGAAAAAACAAATATTTTATGAGTCAATCTCATCAGTCCCAAGTGCTTTTGGCTTTCGAACTCTAGCACTTCTTCTTAATTCACTAGCTATGTTCTTTGTTTATTATTTGAGAACTTGGTTGCTTACTAACTTTTTGAGATGTCTCACTTAATGATAGTTCAATGGAGGAACTTTGAACTTTATCATTTGAGATTAAAAGATGTTCAAAGAACTCTATAACTCTGGATTCAATTATCACATTAGACTATAAATTTAGGAGTCTATAATTTTTGCTATTAAAAAGCATACCCAACAAAAACACATTTGATCCCTCTAGAACCCAACTTAGTTCTTTTTGGATTATTTTTTTTTTGAAATAAGCAAGGCACCCCCACACTTTAAAATAATGAATATTTGGTTTTCTCCCTTTCCACAACTCATAAGGAGAAATTTTATCTTTCTTCATAGGAATTCTATTCAAAATATGACAAGTAACAAGAAGTGCTTCACCCCAAAGATTAAAAGGCAATTCCGCATGCAACAATTAAACATTAACCATTTCAAGATATGTTCTATTTTTTTTTTCAACCAAATCATTTTGTTTAGGAGTTCTAGGTGTAGTTTTTTATGTATAATGCCATGTTCTTTACAAAATGCATTTAAATCATTAGAAAAGTATTCTCCACCTCTATCCCTTCTAAGAATTTTAATTATTTTTTCTAATTGATTTTCTACTTCTACCTTATAGTTTTTAAAATCATTAAAAGCTTTATCTTTATGTTTTAACAAATATACATAAGTATATCTAGAGAAATCATCAATAAAAGTTATAAAATATCTATTTCCACCTCTAGTAAGCATGCCATTCAATTCACATATATCCGAATGTATTAATTCTAGCAAATTTGAAGTCCTTTCAACACTTTTAGAACATTTTTTTTTTTGTAATTTTTGATTTAACACATAATTCACAATTTTTAAATTTATTTATATCATATTTGATCATATCACATTTTACCATTTTTTTAATATTACTAAAACCAATATGTGCAAGTCTTTTATGCCACAAATTAATGAATCAACCATATAAGCAAAATCAACTTTGTTATTTATTCTCAACAAGTACAACAGATAGTTTAATCATCACATTACAAGAAAATCTTTTCCCAACAAAGATACCATTTCGGGATAAGATCAACTTTCCTGATTCATACACAGATTTTATTCCAGGTTTACTTAACAAATATCCACTCACTAGATTCATGTTCATGTCAAGAACATAAAGTACATTAGTAAGGATCACTTTTTTACCTGAAGTAAAAAAATTAGTTCTATATTTCCTTTACTAATAACTTTGGATCTTACTTCATTTCCCATTTGTACTTCTTACCCATCATTAACAGTGATATATGTCTTGAGCAAAGACTTACCATAGCAAACATAAATAGTGGCACATGTGTCATACCACCAACCGGACACTTTTTCTTGTATGGAATTAACTTCGCTAATAGTTGCAATAATATCTGACTTCAAATCTAGAGAATTTATCTCTGACTTATGCACATTCTTTAACTTGAAATCCCTTGCATAGTGGCCAAATTTTCTGCACACAAAGCAATCCCTTTTTATTTTTATTTTTTTGAACTTGGTCTATTCCTTTTTTGGACTAAGAAAACTTCCTTTGATTTGCTTATTGTTGTTAGGTTTAGATGATCGATTGAGAACATTTGCCTTGTTTTTTCCATTAAAGGACTCATCATTCTTATTTATTCCCCTCGACTCTTGCTTTATTAGAAGATGCTTTTGTAATTCTTCCAAAGTAAATTCTTCGGAATCATGGAGCAATTTCTTTCAATACCCATTCAAAGAACTTGGCAATTTGGCCACAATTGCTCTAACTTAAAAAGCAACATTGATCTTGGCAATTCTTAATTGATTTAATATAACTTGTAACTCATGTACTTGTTGTAAGATAGGCACATTATCTTCAAGCTTAAAATTGAAATATTTTGAAATAAGAAACTTTTTTGGTACCTGCCTTCTCTGCCTTGTATTTAAATTCCAGTGCATTCCATATATTAAGTGCGGACTTCTTGGATGTATATAGATCATAAAGACGATCAAATAGAGAATTAAGGATGAGTCCCCTGCATACAACTCGTCTTCCTCTCTTTTCTTTCTTTGATTAATTAAATTATTAGAGTCATCATCATTCAATCAAGTATGTAGAAAACCTTCAAATTAAAGCAATAAGCATGAACTTTAGTTTGTCTTTCCATCTTGTGAAGTTTGCGCCATCAAAGCGATCTAGGAGAATGAAATCTTGATTCATCATTTTGATAGTGTCAGAATTCATTTAAAATAACGCTTTTAGATTGTTGGAAATCTATGTAGATAATAGATAGGCTAGAAACACATTGATGATCGCTTTCCTAAAAGTGTTATTTTCCCCATCTCCTCTGAGATTGCTATAGGATTTGAATGCAAATAGCTTCAGTCATTAGGACAAACCTTTGTTTTTCTGCACCCAACACTAGTGATGTAAAAACCAGGATTGAAAAAGAAAGTAGGTATTGATCTTCTCTTTAATTTTAAAACTTAAGATTGTTTGTTATGTCTAAAAACTAACTTTCCGTTCATGTTAATAGTTTATGAACGGAATTGTTTTTCAAAAATACAACTATTCAAAAAATATCTTATCCATTAATTATCATTGGAAAGATCAAAGTATCATACAATAATGAAGAGATGTAAGCCGTTATATACAAACGAGTAGATGTCTTTTTTTTTTAACTATAACTACTTGATAAAATGCACCCTTTTGATATATTAAGATATCTTTCAATTAGATAAGATATTCAAATTTAAACAACACAATAATGAAAATTTTATTAATAACCTAATTATTATAAAATTTTATAACAGTAGTTGCAACCCAACATCTTAACCACCAATCTATTCTATAGAACTTATTTACAATTAATTTTTTATATATTGAACCTGCACTTTCCAAAATTTTAAATCTTTTGCAATTTACTTAGTAGCTAGTCACTTTAATATATTCCTTCTATACAGGTTAAAGCCACCACCGAGCTAGCAAGTTACTGATTAGCTAGTCACTCATTATAGCCACTACCTAGTAGAAGAATGAACATACAAGAAAAATGAACATTATTAATAAAATTCTACAACAAATATGAAATAAAAAGTAGGAAAATATGAACAAAAGAAGAGGTGGAATGCTTAAACATGCATAAATAGAAAAATAAAAAAAATGAAAAAAACATGTTTTAGAAGAAAAGACTTCAAAGGCACAAATACCATGTACCTAAATTAATGAGTTGGTGGTGCAAGAGTGATATTTTCATTGCTTACACCTTAGATGTCGTCACCAGTAGGTACTAGATCACAATTTTTCTTAACTTGTAACTATTAGGCACATTAGTCTATCATGTGCTTTCAAACCATGCAATTCATGAAAATCCAATAACAATCTCAACAAAAACTCGGAGTGCAGCTAGCGATTAAATGGCATGGCGAACCTAAACTAAATTTTTTGACAATCTCTTGTAAGTATGTCCTGCATTAAAAGGGGCTTGTAGTATACCATACACCTAGACTAGTTTAAGGCTTGTAGCTCTTAAGAAACCTATGTGTTTATGTAAAAAAATTGCATGTACAAATTCAAATCAAATAAATTACATACAGTTAAATCATAATCGAATTAGGACAACAGGTGGTCAAAACAAATAAATTTCACTATATTTGGATGTATTCAAGATAAGTATAGAAGACATTTTCGAAATAATCTAAAAAAATTTAGAATCTGAAGATCAGCTGAGAGCACAGATCTCGAGGCGATCTAAAATATTCAAATCATAAGATCAGCTTAGAGCACAGATCTCGAGGCGATCTAAAATATTCAATTCATAAGATCAGCTGAGAGCACAGATCTCGAGGTGATCTAAAATATCCAAATCATAAGTTCAGCCTAGAGCACAGATCTCGAGGCGATCTAAAATATTCAAATCATAAGATCAGCCTAGAGCACGATCTCAAGGCGATCTAAAATATTCAAATCATAATATCAGCCTAGAGCACAAATCTCGAGGTGATCTAAAATATTCAATTCATAAGATCAGCCTAGAGCACAGATCTCAAGGCGATCTAAAATATTCAAATCATAAGATCAGCCTAGAGCACAGATCTCGAGACGATCTAAAATATTCAAATCATAAGATTAGCATAGAGCACAGATCTCAAGGCGATCTAAAATATCAAAAATCACAAGATCAGCGGGAGCACATATCTTGAGGCAAAATATAAATTACAAAATTACCCTTGAGAACATATCTTTAGGCAAATACAAAAGGAAAAAAAATTACAAAAATAGCCACTAAGATCATATCTCGAGGCAAAATGCAAATTACAAGATTACCCTTGAGAATACATACCTCGAGGCAATATCAAATTTTAGGATAGCCCAAATACACATCCCGAGGCAATCCCTAAATTTTATGTGACTTGAGTAAATCTCGAGGCCATCTAAGCAATGCGAATCCTCAAGCACCCAAACACACATCCCGAGACGCCCAAACACATCCCGAGTGGGATTGGATTTTTTTATTTATATAATATAATATAATAAAAATTAAGTTAATAAAAAATATATATAAAAATAATAATAAAAAAAATAATTTATTAAAAAAATATTAGTTAAAACAATAAAAATTAAAAAAATATTAAAATTAATTAAAAATTTAATCTTATCATTTTTCTTTCCGATTTAGTCAGGGAGGTTAAGATTATATGGGTCATGAGAATTAAAAATATAATATATATTATATATAAATAAACATATAAATAAATAAATAAATAAATAAAATAATAAATGAAAAATAATTTAAATTTAGCTTTTAAATTTGATCTCGTTATGATTATACTGGAGATGGATATAAAAAAAGATTAGAATAATAATAATAATAAATAAATAAATTAATTAATTAAAATTTAAAAATTTAAAAACATTTAAAAATAATAATAATAATTAAAAAAATAACTAAAAATTTATTATTATTCAAAAATTTTTTAAACAAAATGATCCTATCCCATTTGGCTTTCGCTCACACGATTCTACGTGAGGGAAGTTAGGATAAAAATAAAAAATAAAAATAAAAAAAATTATTCAAAACGATCCCTATCCCTATCGGCTTTTGGTTCACACGATTCTACTTGGGATGAGCTAGTATGAAGATAGCATGAGTACGCTTTTTAAAATGCATGAAAAGGAAAGAGGGAAAAATCAGAGAGAAAAAAGAAAAATTGAAAAGAAAAAAAATTCAGAGGAGGATCGAAAAAAAGAGGAAGGAAAAAAATAGGTTATCTTTTCTCCCAATAAAAAGTTCCGCTGCTCGTTGTCGCTATCTGTCGCTTTCACCGCCGGGCATGCTTGATGGCTGAGATAATGCCGCCAAGCATGCCCCTACCGCCGCTCATCACCACTGTTGTTGTTCAACGCCGGGCATGCTTGAGTGGCTGAGATAATGCCATCAAGCATGCCTCGGGTTCGTCGCTGATATTGCCGCCGCTCACCATCGTTATTGCCATGCCGTCTGATGCTGCGATTTTTTTTATGCACCATTGCCTCCTGCTGCTACTAACGCCGCCACTGCCAGTGCTGCCTGTTACTTTCCTTGCCCACTATCATGGTTGTTGCTATTGTATCTCCCAATCGATGAAGATTGACGAAGAAATGCGAGTTGAAGCCCTGGCCAGAGGAAAAAAAAAATAGAAAAAGAAGATTTGAAGTAAAAATGAAATACAAAGATATAAAGCCGCTACAGCCATGTGTTACTGTTGATGTTGCTATCATCAACATGATCACTATTGTTGACACCATCATTGCCTGCAATTTTATGCCACTCTTGATGAGGAGTCCACGAATATGGAGAAGCCAGAGAAGCTGGAAGATGCTGCAAGGACTATGGAGCAGATGCATGAGATCTTAACATTCTCTGTTGAGGTTGGTTTCATTCAAATGGGTGATCATAGAAGTTACACCCCGAGCAAGGCACTGGCAAGAGGAAGGATGAAATTGAGACCAGGAAAAATCCCAAGTACCATTATCATTATTATCATTTTGTGGTTTGAGATTGTTTGTAGCCTCATGATTTACGAACTCTTGATTCATCTATGACCGCGATTCCCGTTGCCACTGTTCCTACGAGATGAAGTCAAGGCCAAGGTCAAAATCAAAGCCAACTGTTGTGAAGATTAAAATTGTGGTCAAGCTAAAAGAAGAGGCCAAAGTGAAGTATGTATCTACCACGACAAAGCCGAAGTTGAAACCAGCTGCAGCCGTTAAGCTAAAGCCGAAGGCGGTGAAAGAACCTTCAGGAAATGAAGGTGCAGGATGTTTGTATTGCTGCTGCTCTGCAATTGGAGAATGGTGGATCCCTATCTAATACAGAAAATCCCTTACTTGTGCACGCCATATTTCTGAGCAATATAAGCAGGTGATTCTGGTGCATGGACCAGCTCACCAATGGCTTCATGAGCTCGCCCAAACAGCTCTCATCAAAATATTAAAAAAAAATTGATAAACAATATATGGTTGTGGTAAATTTTAATGTGACAAGTCATGGTTTGATGTTAAAAAAATTAATAAAAAGAAACTCCACTTCACTTCATCAAGTCAGGTTAATGAAAGCAGCTCAACTTTGCATATATATATATATATATATATATATATATATATATTTAAGCAGAAATTATTCTTGAACATTAACACACCCCATTACTGGTCCATGCTTACATTTGAAAGCTAGGAATAGGATCTGGCTTTTGGGCTTGTGACAGCACTTGTGGACATGTATGCAAAAGTGTGGGGAAATTGATGAAGCTCACACCTTGTTCAATGAAACTACTAAGAGAGACGTGTGCATGTGGAATGCAATGAAGTGATTGAACTCTTTAGCCATATATAGGAAGAGGGAATGAAACCTAATGATTTCACATTGATCGCTCTCCTTCATGCATGTAGCTATTCAGGTTTGTTGAAGAAAGGTAAAGGGTTTGATAGAATGGAGAGAGAATTTAGACTAACCCCTGTAGGTTGAGCATTATGGATGCATGGTAGATCTACTCGGTAGGGCTGGGCAGCTTAACGAGGCATATGAAATGGTCTTAAAAATGCTAGTTGCACATAAGATTAAAAAAAATAATAATAATATAAAAAAATAATAATAAAAAGGTCAAAGTGAGGTTCTTAAGCTGGATCCAAGTAGCATTTTTTCATCACTCTTGTTTTGATTGGGCCAAGAATAAGAAAGGAAGTTATCAGTAGTTTTGTGTTATTCTTTCCTTCTATTTTGTTCTATGGCGTAGTGCTCTGTCAGCATAATGTGGTATAATGAATAGATGAGTACTAGAATGCAAAATGGTCTATTTTTATAAAAAAAAACATAATAAAATAAAATAAATTAAAATTAAAATTAAAAATGAAAAAATAATACTGCGTATTTGTTGAAGTAGCAGGCAGACAAAAAAAATGGAAAATGATGCAAAAAAAAAAAAATGAAATGAGAAATATTAAATATGTTTGAGAAACATATCATATGGGCATTCAAATATGCAGACATGCATAATAATATATATATATATATATATTATATAAAATCAAAATCATCATGCATGTTCATGACTTAAAGAGATAGCCACCATTAAAAATAAATAAATATATATAAAAAAGCATGCCTAATATACGTGCATGAAAGCAAAAAAATAAAAATAAAAAAAAAATAAAAAATGATAAAATAAAAAAAATGAATAAAAGAATGCCTACGTGCATGAGATGAGAAATAAAAAAATATGGAATAAAAATATAATGGGCCCACCATTTTTTTATTTTTTATTTTTTAAAAAAAAAATGAAAAAATGATGAATAAATATTTACCAACATTATATCATGCTATGCATGCATGCAAAAATCGTTTTGTATTAAAAAAAATATGGGTGTTGGTGATGTTGAAAAGATAGTGACTACAATGATACGAATTATAATGACTATGGGATGTGTAGCAATAAAAAAAGGGTTCGGCTAATACATCAAATACTGATGGCATTTACCAGAGCAGCAACAAAATTACTTGGTCAGAAGCTATAACAAGAATGTTCAATTCACGGCAGCGAACTTCTTTTTCTTAGAAAAAATATATGAAAGATGGAAACGATATATATAAGGCCGTAATGAGAAAGACTTTTCAAAATGATGGAGGGACTACGCAATGTGGTGACAAAAACATAAAAGCAGTTGGCGAATCTCAAAGCAATAACGAGATCTAAAAATGGCAATAAGGCATACGTAATGCGAGCAACGCAGATGACAAGGCACAGCAGCATGTAATAATAAATATATATATATATATATAAGTGATGTAATAAATATTTATTTTTTTTATACAATAAAATAACAAGATTTATAATTCGCAAATCTTCTTGCTCTTACTTATACTTTTTTGCACTTAATCGGAGGTTCCTAAGATTTCTAATCTAGGGTAATTAATAATAGAGGCTTGCCTCTATTAGGAATGAAAGAACCCACACAAAACAAATACGATATTTGTGCTTCGATATATCGTCTGGTGTCTTTTCATGATGCCAGACACGTATTTTCGATCCCACACTATGGGTCAAAGACAAAATAATAATAATAATAATAATTAAATATTTGTTGTGAGAATTATTAATTGTAAATTTTTTTGTAGGGAAAATTACTATTTACCCCCTACACTGTTCAAAACTTCCCAAACAACCCCTGTAAGTTTTGAATACCCCAGACAACCCTTCCTTTATCATTTCACTTTCTTTTTACCCCTTGTAGGTCATTTGGACTGGGTCCATGTTGTGAAATTCCATCATTGCCCTTAAAAATGGTGGGAAAAAAACCTCCCAATCACATTAAGTCTAACATTTTTTACATTTCTTTTTTTTTTCTGAAACAAACTTTGGAAGACTTTTCACCCTGTCCTGTCCCTGTTTCCGTTAAAAATTATACAGTTTTTTGTTTAAATAGAAATGTTTCTGTTTAAATTTATCAAGTTTTTGTTTAAAATGTTATGTCTCTGTTTAAATTTATCAAGTTTCTGTTTAAACAGAAATGATTTTAGTAGGTATTTGGATTCTACGTGTAATACCCTGAACCTTTGGATAATTACTGAAAAAAATATATTTAGTTTAATACTACAGTTGCAGTAAGATTTTTATGTACGAGTAATTTTGGTGAGAAACCCAAGTGGAAAGAACAAGGACTTAAATGTAAAAGTTTTTAAAAGATTTTGGGTTAAAGAATAAATGAAAAGGATGGACATGAAATGTTTTATGGAATCCGAGGACTGAAAGGTAAGATGGAAGGGATCTTTTTAAAATGTTGTGTTATAACCTGGGGACCGTTGGGTAATTTGAAAGGACCTTTTTGAGAATACTATTTCATAATTCAAGGACCATTTGGGAGTTTTTTTCAGGGACTGTTTTGTAAGAAATTATCTTTTCAGGGACTAAAAAGTGAATTTCGGCTGAAGAGTTAATTGAGAGAAAAATCTAGAGCTATGTTGTTCATCTTCTTCCACCATTTTGCTACAAGAATCCCGAGAGTTAAAAATGAAGAAATGAGAGAAATTAGAGGCTTTTTAAAAGAGAAAAACTCGAGATCGTCGGAGTGAGCTCACTGGGAGTGATGACTTGGCTTGTAAGAGGCTTCCTTGTATTATTTTTTTGGCATGGATGTATGTATGCATGTATATATGTATATATTGTTTATTTGATGAAGAAAATGATAGATTTGAGTAGAAATAATCATGGTTTATTGTTGATGGATGATGAATGCTTGAAGTTATTTGGAAAAATACTTGTATTTGTGATGAATCTAGCTTGAATAGAGGATGAGATTTTCGGTTTTCTATCGTAGCACCATCGTGAAAGTACCCGAGATTAGGGTTTGATTTAGTTAATTAAGTTGATTATTATGATGATTAAGGTGTTAATGATGATGGTCGGATTGGAATTGGTCGGGTTTAGCCAAAATGGTTTGGTTGAGCTGAATTGAATCGATTGAGCTGAGTTTGATTTGGTTTAACCAAGTCCATTTAATTGAATCGAATCGGGTTTGGATGAGAATTGAAGTGGTTGGGTTTAATTGAATTGATCCCAGTGCCCCGGTTTAATCAAATCTAGTTGAGTGTGGTTGGACTTGAATGGTTTGGATTGAATTAAATCGTTGAAGTTTGATTTGGGTCTGGTTTAGATGTTGGGCTAAAGGTTTGGGCTGAACCAATTGGAAGAGAATTGGGTTCGGTTGAACCAAGCTGGTTCAACATAATTTGTATAAGAATTAAGTTGGTTCAAAGCTAGTGGGTTTAATTAAACCCTGGTTCAGTGAATTTGAGCTCTGGTTCAGTGGAATTGAGGTTGGTTCAGGTCTGGTTCAGAATGGTCTCAGCCCAAATTGAGTTGAGCTTAAGCGCAATCGGGAGACCAATTTGATTATCGCAAGTCGAGTTTGAACCGATTGAGTGAGTGTGCCCAATTAGAGAGTCGGTTATCGCTTTCATGTATTTTTCTGTCTGGATTCAATTATGTTCTTAGTTGTCATAATTGTTTATTTATTTTTATTATGTTATCCTCGTTAGGTGTCGATTAGGCTTGGGAGGGAGTTCCGAGTCTCAGCAAGAAACCCAAGGAGACCGAGTGAGTTGGTAGTGGCTATTATTTTTAAATAAATAAATTATTATTATTATTTTTGAAATAATTGTTTAATGGCTAGTATTTTGGAAATAAATGTTTAAGTATTTCATTTTATCATGTTTAATTGCGTATAAGGTCGAAATATACTTATATTTATTTTCCTACGATGTGCCATGATAACCGTATTGATACATCAGTTTTGTATAATTATACGTATTTGTGAATAGTAGAAATACATGTATATGTGATTTAATTATTCAATTCATGTATTTATTTTTGGATGGGTACATATGCTGCTTTGATTTGGAATGATTTGTGAAATCATGTGCGCGTATTAAAATGTTTTTACCGACAATATTTGTGGAACTGGTTTTCATTCCTGGTATAGGAATGGTATTATGGATCTTTACTGGTATTATACATTGTTATACTTTTGGCATCGGGCTTTTGTGGAAAATAATGGTTATTTCCGTGATGTGAATGCTTGTCCTGGATAAGGATCCTGTGATATGATTTATATCGATCGTATTATCGATGTATCTAATCGATGGTATGGACGCTGACGGCGGGCTAAGGCCCGACCATCGCAGAGTGGGTCCCCACGGGCCAGCCCTTTAGAGGTGGCGTGGTGGACCCGGGTGTTGATTTTCACGAGGGCCGGCTCAGTGGGAGCGTAGAGCCCCGATCGGATATTCATCGGGTAGTCGGGTCACCGACCGCGAACCGATGGGTCAACGCTAGGACATGAGTTCCTCGACGGCTCAACCTCAGCCCAGCCACGGCGAGGGTTTAGAGAGTTTTCTAGACCATGTTATGCTGGGTGAGTGTTGGGTATTGCTTTATTTTGAATTTGAGATTTATGTTATATTTTTGAATTGTGATGAGACCAAACTCTCACAAAATTTTTTTGTTTTTCTCGAGAAAAATCAAATTGATGTTGATTTATGTTGAATTTATGTTTCAAGAGTTCTTTAAGAATTGTATTTTTGCTAGAATTTCGATATTTTGAAAAAAAGTTGGAAAATTATTTGAGCAGCTTGGTATTTATATACTTTATATACATCAGATTTAAGTATTTAAAATTATTAAGCCACTACCGACCAACCGAATGTGTCAGAGTCTGCAGGAGAAGGACCCCTAGATCGCCTGCTCGACTATAGTGCTAGTCAGTTGAGTCCAAGATTGCAGATGGGTCCCATATCTTTCTTTCTATTTATTGTTGTTGTGATCTTGTAGCGGTCGAACCCATAAATTTGAGTTATCAGTATTCATGGTATTTATGTATTTGAACCCCAGTAGTTGGTGTGAAGTTGTAAAAATGTGATTTCAGTAAGTTTGATTTGGTTTTTGAGAGGCGTCAGTTTCCAGTTAAAAAGAATTTTTAACTGATGGGTGCCACATTTACCTCGGTGGAAGGGGTGGGTGTGACACTACGAACGTATCCGTTCCACCTCAAGGTCACCCTGACGGTTTAGTAGGCTTTTCTTACTAGTTAGATCAATTTGAAGTTTTGTCATTGCATGTCGGACAACGTTTTGTAGGCGCTAACCATTTAAAAATTTCACTTCACTACCACGAGTGCGGACACAATCGTAGATCTTGCAAAGAAACTGTCGCCAACTAAGCATAGAGGACAACTTATATTCGTTACATATGTTTGCCACAAACTATTGCATATTATTGTACATTTTGCTCGTTTTTAATGAAAATCATTTTCATAAATAAACACAAATTTAAAATAAAACGATGATATTTTAACAAAACATAGTTGTACAAGTTAATTATTGATTAATTATCCCAGTTTCAGCTTAAACCTTATGTTTTTTCTCAGCTATCCTTGTAATGTCCATGTTTCTGTTTAAAATTATACAGTTTTTTGTTTAAACAAAAATATTTCCGTTTAAATTTATCAAGTTTCTGTTTAAAATGTTATGTCTCTGTTTAAATTTATCCAATTTATGTTTAAACATAAATGATTTTAGTAGGTATTCGGATTCTATGAGCGTATCCGTTTCACCTCAGGGCCACCCTAACGGTTTAGTAGGCCTTCCTTCCTCGTTAGATCATTTTAAAGTTTTGTCATTACATGTCGGACAACGTTTTATAGGCGCTAACCATTTAAAAATTTCACTTCACTACCACGAGTGCGGACACAATCGTAGATCTTACAAAGAATACTTTACAAATCAAATCAGAAAGAAACCCACAGAATATCAAAACAAAAGGAAACTGTACAACATCTTCAACGGCATCCACCTCGCCTCAATACCTTGGAGAGCAAACTAATGAAATGTCGAAGAGTTCAGCGGGAGTTTTCCTTCGAGGCAGTGTTCCAATCCTACAAAAGATGTCCAGGCAACGACAACTTTGAAAAAGGAAAAGCTGAAGAGAGAAAAAGTAAACCAGTGTCAATAATGGTGTTCTCTGGGGATTAATCAAGAAAAAAAACTGCTTCCTCTTGAAGAGGAAAAATTATTGCAGCAAAGGGCTTTATGGGCAAACCATGTCTCACTTGCCACAACTTCCCATGCAAGGGATAATTTCATCAAAAAAAAAATCAAAACTAACTCTATTAAATGCTTGAGGGGTTTCAAATTCATTGCATTCAAAAGGAGGGGTTTTTTATGGATAATCAAATTTAGAGGGACAATTTCTACATATTGCAAATTTAGAGGGTCTTTTTGGCAATTTCCACATTTTTTTATAAATATTAATTTTTATCTAAAATAAATATTAATAACAAACTTAAGGACATCATCTATCAGCATAATTCAAAATTCTTTTAATAAAAAAATTTTATTAATGAAAAATTTCTTCAATTCATATTCTATTTCAAACCTCAAAATTCAAACATATAAATATATATACACATTAAAACCTTTATAAAACAATACTCTTGGAACCAAGAAAAATTATTAATTTTATGGAGATTATTTATTTATTGATAATTATTATTAATTTAGAGTGAGTTTTTATGTTTTACACAATTGGGTTGGAGCAACAAATCTTCAAAAATTAATATATCAGATGTTATTAATTGTTTCAATACGGCTTGGAACATTTATGATGAGACAACAATTATTACTAGCTAGTTGTATTCTACATTGCAAAATATGATCATAAAAAGGAATTTAACTTTTGAGCAAATTGGTAAAGGAAAAGGCATCCATAAATTAAAAAAAAAAAGTTAATTCTAGTTTATAACATAGCTATGAAATGGATGTTGAGTTGCATAACAATTCTAATGAAAATGATTTTGTGATAGAACCAGCTGCATATAAAGAGATTATTCAGTGGGTAATGGATACTCTAGTTGAAGACAATCAAGATCCAAATAATAGTTGAATTTTACCAAATGCTTCTCCGAAAAAGTTATTCTAACAATTGAAATCTTAAACATGTGAAAAATATGCAAAATATGGGGTGTACACATAATTGATTTTCTTCGTTTGTAAACTAGATTCAATCTCATCACATAATTGATCTCGTTTTGTTTGATGGAATACTCTAGGATCAAGCTAGGTGAATCATCAAGTAGGAATGTTGCTATTGGTAAGGATGTTATGTCAGTAGTGGGGGTTTTGCAAGTAAGCAAATCTATTTCAGGCTAACCTTCATGATTCATGTGATTTTACTTTTTATTTCCTTATCTTTTATTGCTTGGAATTTGGATAATTGTATTTAATATATTTCTATGCAAGGCCGGTACATTTTACAGTGACTTTTAAAATATAGGGTTCTTGACTTTGCTTATAACAATCTTGATTGCATTGCATATGGGATATCATTAATTTGTTGTGCCCGGTTCTAATTTGGACTTCGGACTTTGTTAGAGTTTTATACATGTATTAGGGGTAAAATAGTCAATTAGCACTATTAGCATTTTTGTATGCTGACACAGTGACTTCCATGTGAAATCCAGTTAAAATCGGGGGCAATTAAACTCTTATTTACTCTTTTTTAAGTGGAGAGGCAAAAATGATAATTTTTTCATTTCTTAAAAAAAGAGAGAGAGAGAGAGAGAGAGAGAGAGAGAGAGAAAGGCATCTTCATCTCCTTCCTTTCTTTCTTTCTGTCTTTCTTCTTCTTCCTTAGCCTTGAGCTTTCCCATTCCTCCTTATTTTTCCCAACAGTTAATCTTGATGAATCAATGCCCAAAAACCATCTCCCACTTTCTCTCGAGTACGATAGGAAGCCTTACCCTTGTTTTATCTTGTATACTCATTTTATTTCTTTTTTTTTTCTCGTTTGGAAACCTAGGATTAAAACTTTTAAATCTCCTAGAATTTGTGAGTAAATTGGGCTTAAAATGGAGCATTTCTCCTTGTTATTGATTATCTTTGACTCTTGTAGAGAAATTTTTGTGATTGGTGCTGTAGATTTGAGGAAAAACTCCATTGTCAAGATCAGGATTACAATAGCACCGAAATTCTACTATCATTTATTTTACTTCTTTGGTCCAAAATGAAACTCTTCATGCTTGAACTTCACCAAAATTAGTTTTTACTCAAGTTTAAGGGATTTTAGGTCCAAAATGACATCGTTTTGCCCTATAATTAACCTCAATGTTGTATGCACCGCATGTAAAACCTCATGCTTTCATGTATTTTAGTTTTCATTCTTGTATTCATTGCTTCTCAGATTCTCTGCTTGTGGCTAGGTGATGAAACATTTTTGAAGTGGAAGGAAATCCCCGAAGAGTGAGCTCATCTCAAGACAAGATGACCTATTGTGTGAGTGGTTGATTTGTGATTGCATGGTCTTAATAAGAGTAATATCATTTTTCTTTGTATATTTTACACTGTATTTCTTATACCAAATCATTTTTCTTTTTTTTTTTTACCAAAGATGAATTTATTAAAATGGTTAGAATAAATTTGATTACTTGAAATCTATGGATGCATCTTACTAAAACCTAGAATACTTATATGTATGCCTATGTATTTAAACTCCATATGAATATGGTTTAATATTTATTTGTTTATTTAGCCATCGTATGGTGATTTATAGCATTGATTTTAAATGTACACTCTTTGAGTCAAAAATGTGGTATGATGGATTTCTTCAGTTGTAAATTGGACATGTTTATATTTATGTGTTTGACTTTGATGGTGACTACGGGCGACGACCCAACCTCAAACTTCGGTCTAACATTACAGTAAGGATCCCACGGTTTGACCTAATGGAAGGCGGTATGGGAATCTCAGTTGTATGAGAAATCCGGGGTCACCACACAGGAATCTCAATGGCCAACGCCAAATGTGGCAATGTTCTGAAATTATTTTAAAAATTTAAAACACCTTGGTGGTCCCATGTCTAGTCACGGTCATGATTAGATCGGAAATGATTTGAGGTCAGCCTATGGTTTTTTATTTATGATTCATGTGTTGAAGATTTTATTTATGTGTTACTGATAACTCATGTTTAAATTATTGAATTGTTAGATTCTTGGTTAATTCTTTTAATGTTATTATTATTTGTATGAAGATTACTTTTCTTAAAATACCTTGTTACTCTATTATGTCTATGTTGTCACCACTCACTAGGCAACATTAGTTACTCACCACACACACACACACACACACACACACACACACACACTCTCTCTCTCTCTCTCTCTCTTTCTCACAGATTGCGACACTGGACTTGGTTATGCTGGGCAGTTTATAGATTGACTTGTGCCCTCTCCCATGTCTAGGTTGGTTCATTTTTTGGCATGTAGACTGTATGGATCCACTAGACCTTATTATTATGTTTGTTGTTGCATTCGTATTCTTTGTATAATGAGTATATTTTAAACCATGACTTGTATTTTGTTAATGTTCCTTATATTCTTATGTCCCCAGTATTGTACTGTTATTGTTCACTTTGTGTTCTTCTTCTTGGTGAGATTGTGATGTCAAATTTATTTTGAGTCTTATTGCGACTTGAATATAGGGTGAAGTATGACCCTCTACTTGTTGTCGTGGTGATTGCCACATACCTGGCTAGAGATGGGGCGCGACATCATCTCTGAGTTAATGCTAGATCTTTATATATATATATATATATGTGTGTGTGTGTGTGTGTGTGTGTATGTATGTATGTATATTTAATATTTATACATAGGCAATGTAGCAATGTAGAGTATTTGTAAGTCATGTCTAAGAAGAAATGAAAAAAAAAGAGAGAAGTACTAAATAAAACATAAAAATAAAAAAATTAAGAAGAAGAACAACAACTAAAAAAGAAAAATTTATAAAAAAATAAAAAATGAAAAAGAAGAACAAGAATGAGAATGATGAGAGAAAATTGATAGAAGAAGATCGAATAATTAAGGGCATATTTGGTATTATAAAAATTGAGAAAATTGATTTAATATCTTCAAGAATGGCAGATGAATTATTGGTAAAAGTAAGAACATGTTAGTCAGTGTATATAGAGGTGTCAATTCGGGCCGGCGGGACGGGCCGGCCTGCGGTCCGCCAAAACCCACCATTTGGCCGGGCGGGGCGGGCCGCCCGCCATTTTGGCGGTCCGGCCAAATGCCAACCCAACCCGACCCACTTTGGGTTGTGGGTTGGGCGGGCCAGCCTGCCAAAAATATAAAAAATTTAAAAATTTAAAAATTTAAAAAATTTAAAAATAATTATATTTCATAGTTCTCATATATTTATTTATATTTTTGACATAATCTTACCACAATACACAAAAATATTAACAAAATCCAAAAAACTAATCGCAAAAGAAAAACGTCAATTACTATTAAAAATCATCAATCCATCAATATTACCTTAATCCTATTAAATTTGTAAAGTTTAACAAAATTTAAAAAATCAAAATGTTAAAAAAATCAATATTTTTCGCTTAGAAACCCCTTTAGAAACATGTATTTATCTTTTCTAACTTTGTAATTAATTTAATAATTTTTTATTTTTTAAATATAATTTTTAAATTAAGGGTGGCGGGCTAGCCCGCAGCAACCCGCGGCCCGCCCCGCCTCAACCCTCGGCCCGCGCGGGTTGGCCCGTTTTGACCCGCCTCCAAACGGGTCTATATAATGCCAACCCAACCCACTTATTTTAGTTGGTGGGGCGGGCCGGCCCGGCGGGCTTAGCCCAAATTGACAGCTCTAAGTGTATAAATCAAAAAGACCTTCTAGTCACTATGCAAAAGTCCATAAAATGTACAACAATTATTTTCTCTTTTTAAAAATATTTTTTATTGTATTCTTTTATGGAGTGGGAAGTTGAAAGTATAGCCTCAAATGTTTTGCTTGTGCTTGGTCTTAAGAAAAATACAACATTCATAAATCTTAAATTTGATATAATAGTGTCATTTCACCTTTGTTAAATGATTTGTTGCTTTCACATGAAATGAGGGATGTTTGTTGTTGTTTCTTTATTAATGCAAACTTTCAAATGAGAAGGTATTTTATTAATCATTTCAATATTACTGATTCTTGTTATTTGTTCACTGATGCATCTTGGATATTTAATAATCATTATGGAGTTGTTAGATTTGTAATTATAAAGTCTCATAAAAAATTCTTATTGCAGGTTTGACATACCAAGCGGCTTGTTAGGTCTGAAGACTTGGATTTGCATTATATGACAAGCCAAAAGGTGACATAGCAAAAAAATGTGACATGGCAATGGTGACTTGGCAAAATGGAGAAGTGACAAGGGAGATGATGTGGCTAAACGCGTGATGGGCTAGAAGATCTTGATTAGAGAGATTTTCCTCTTATTGGTTCATTTGTAGAATAACTATTTTTTGGAAGAAGCATCAAGGTAAAAGGATCTCATCAAAAAGGATAATTTTTATCTTAAGTATGATTTTATCTATCTTTCATAAAATTCGGGATGATAAATCATATCTTTGGTAAAATCCTTTTATGAAAGATCTATTTTAAAGAAAGAGGAATTATTCTTTATTGAGAGAAGATCATCATGGAGTAGAAGATAGTAAGAAGGCTAATTATGGAAGGTGACTAATCATTGAAGATTGATTGAAAATTAGTTGAGGATTGATTGAAGATTTGAAGACCCAAGCATGGATGATTCGAGATCATGCTTGGAAGATATTGAAGGCTAAATTTGGATGAGAGGAGATCAAGTTTAATAACAATATATCCATGATTCAAACGAATATCATATGGGAAAACCAAACTTGGACCAAGTTTGGAAAGAAGATCAAAAAATCTTTTGGAACCATCTTTGGTGAGATGGTGTTCGCGACTTGGTGGGTTCAATCCTCGGGGGAAGGGCCTTGCTAAAATGATGTAAGGAAGGAAGCGGTTACAGACAGAAGGAGCTCAGGACCAGTCAATTTCTATGAAGCAGACTGAAGGAATTGGAAGGGTTGAAGTTATCACAAGTTTGGTTGTAACTTGGCTAGAACTTAGTCATGTTCAACAAGGTGGGTAGCGTTGCAACTGGGTGTTGCAACAACTAACTTTGGAAAATACCCAAGTTAGGAAGCCGCGGAGAAATCTTAAAGAGGAGGATCTATTGAGACGTAAGTGCGTCTATATAAGATACCCTGCTTGAAGATTAAGGATGAGCCACGTGAGAGAGACCCTTGGGTAAGGGTTGAGGAGAATGGGCATCAAGTAATCTTAAGAGGGTTTTCTTTGTCATTGTAAGGGTGAGAGAGTGTTTATACTATTCATACCTAACCTCTTTTAGTGAATTATTTCTCCCGGCTTTGCCCCCAGATGTAGGCAAAAGGTTTATCGAACTAGGTGACCATATTGTGTGTCTCCTTCTTACATGCTTGATTGTGTGTGTGTGTGTGTGTGTGTGTGTGTGTGTGTGTGTTTTCATTATTAGTAAGTTGAGCTAAAACTTTACACACACCTACCCCTCCGGATCTAATATGGTGAATACGAGCTATTGACAAATCTTGTGTCTTCTATTTGATTTTGCAATTTGATTTCCTACCATAGATGTAATATTATTGTTTATATTCTCTTCCTTTATTTTTATTTTAATAAGTAGCTAGGGCCTGCTTCGATATGCCAAAATTTTGGCATAATCCGTACAATATGTCATATAACATTTTCTGAGAATTATGCCATATTGGTTGTTTAGGTACTTATTTTAGAGTATAAAATTATCGCATAATATAGGTATTATAACATAAAAAATATTCCACTAAGAGTGGAATATTTTCTCATTATAAAAAGTCTCTCCCTTTTTCGATCTAGTCACCGGCCATCGGTCCACCGGTGGTCCAACTGGCCTCAGGCGACCTGTTGACGGTTCGGCCTGGTGGCCTCCGGTGGTCCAACTGGCCTCTTGTGACCGGTCATCGATCCATCGGAGGTCCGACCTCCGCTGACACGCCGGCAATCCACCAGTGGTCCTGTCGGTCTTTAGCGACAGGCCATCGGTGCACCGGCTGGTCTCTACTGACAGGCCGGTGGTCCTACCGGCCTCTAACGACCTGCCACCTAAGCTTGAGCAAAACCAGGTACCCGACCTAGTTTTTAAAACCGAATCGGGTACCCAGTTTTTCGGATCGGCAAAAGCTTGACCCATGTCCGACCCAGTTTAAAGCGGGTACTAAAAATCGGATACCCGGTTTAAACCGGATCGGATATCAGATATCCATATCCAAATTTAAGTTTCATCTACTCCATGGATTTTTATTTTTTTATAACAACATCAACATTCATAAAAAAATAAAAAAATAAAAAAACTTGTAACTTATAAAAAGGATTAAAACCTTACATTATTCTCCCCACAAAAAAAGTCAAAAAAATAATAAAAAGTTTCACCAATCTTAGACATAAAGATTTGGAATTTTTTTTCCTTTTACTTTTAACCCTAGAAGAGTTTAAATTTATTAATATGTATATATATAAATATATATATATATAAGTAACTCTTTAAGTATTTAAACGAGGGATTTTAATTTTTTTTCTACCTAAGCCCTTGTAAAATTTTAAATTTATTAATATATATATAATAAATTTAAATTTTATATGGTATTTAAATGAGGGATTTAGATTTTATTTTTCTTTTTTACTTTTTAGACCATATAAAATTCAAATTTATTATAGAAAAAATTACTTATAAGTCCCTAAGAAGTTTCAATCTTCCTATTTAGTCCCTCTGATTTTTCCATATTCCAATAGATCCCTTCTTTTTAGCCAAATTTTTTTTAGTCCCTGGTGTAAATTCTGTCAATTAAGTGGATAGAAAAATGTCACAAATACCCATGTGAGATGAAAAAGAAAAAGATGGATGAAATTTTACCTCCAAGTCATGTCACATTAAATGTGATGTATTGTCAAATCTTGTTTGAAACTCCTTTGGCAGAACTTGTCTTTTTCAGTCCTTTTTCTTCTCATTCTTCTTCAACTTCTTTTTCATCTTATTTGAGTTGGCGGTGGAAATTATCAACACTTCAACTTCTTTGTTTTTTATCTTGTTTGGGTTATCGGTAGAGAATATCAAGATGTAAGTTTTTTTTAAAATTTCTTCTTCTTCTTCTTTTTCTCCTTCTTCATGCTTTCGTGAATGTGAAATCTTACAAGCTTTTTAAAATTTCATGCCGGTGGAGAATAACTTCTTCTTTTTCATCTTGTTTGGGTTGCCGGTGGAGAATATGAAGATGTAAGTTTCTTTTTTATTTATTCTTCTTCTTCTTTTTCTCCTTTTTATGCTTTCGTGGATGTGGAATCTTACAAGCGCTTTTTGAAATTTCATACCGGTGGAGAATATCAACATATAAGTTTGCTCCTTTATTTCTTCTTATTCTTGTTGTTGTTGTTGTTGTTCTTGTTCTTGTTCTTGTTCATCTTGTTCTTCTTCTTCTTCTTCTTCTTCTTCTTCTTCTTCATGCTTTTGTGGATGTGAAATCTTACAAGCTTTTTGAAATTTCATGTAGGTCACATCAACAATGGAAAAATTTCTATGCTATGGTGCAATACAAAGAAGAAGGAAGTGTGTTTCAATTCATGGTCTTAAGTTCATGGGAGACAGTTATGGCTGAGATATGCATGTGTTGGCCCCTAGATGTTTCTCAAGTGAGAATGAAGTTCATGACGCCTGACTTATACAAAACGCTTTGCCCAATTAAGTCTAACATGGACTTTTAGCGCATGTGCCATACATACCATATTTTCAACAAATTTGTCGTAGACATTACCATCAAGGAAGTGAGTGGGTCTGCGGATGAAAAGTCGAGTTCCTTGCATCCATCGTAATACAACAATAATTTTTATTATTGGTTACATTTCATTTATGTCACTACAACAATCTATATCTATAGCTACAAATTCATAGCAACAAAATATATTTTTGTAGCTAGAATATTACAATAGCTATAGACAAAGTCATTTATAGCTATCTATAATTTGATTAGATTTTTTTAGTTACAGTGATCATTAATTCATAGCAAATAGATTATTTTTGTTTTGATATCTTAATTTTGTGGCAATAACTAATTTTCTAGCTACTATGTTTTACCCACAGTAATATACTATAGCAAAATAGTTTATTTAGATACAAATAGTAATTTCTTGTGGCAATAATGATTTTAAAATTTAGATACTAGCCACATTAAATAAATTAGTGGCTATTATCAATATACAACTACAAACATTAAATACATATAGCAAATTGTAATTTTAAATTTTAATTTGTTATGAGTATAGCTTTTGTAGCTATAGTTGATAATATATATTCCATAGCTAAATATATACATATTAAAGAGCCACAAGAAAAAGTGAGACTGTGGTAAAAGCATGAATGCATGGTACAATTTAAATTTCTATTATAAATCAATTCTTATATTATATCCATCTAATTTAGCAAAAAAATAATTCAACTCCTTTTATATAGAAAAATATGGAAATAATAAATCTAAAACGCTTTATATAATTAATAGACTACATGAAAAAATAATAAAAAAAAATTAAAATCTAAAAAAAAATTCAATGAAAGATAAAATCCTCATCAAATATATATTATGCAATGGGAATTAATAAAAACACTAACAATAGGAGAAAATTCTTTCTATGCTCATATTATTCATACCTGCCATCACCCTAAAAGTTTGAAAATATATTTTTTTAAGCTTCTGGAGATAAAAAAATAATAATCAACATTAGACTCTTTATTGCGAGTGAAAAAAAAAAACCAAACACACATTTCCTAAAATCCCTTTAAATAACATTGTTATCAAATACAATATGGTCATAATTAGTTCACCATTCAACACTTAAAAATACATCAAAAGTAGCTAGCCATTAAAAAAATAAACTTTAAAGCTAAATAAAAATTATTTCTATTTCGATCTCTTCGATAGGTCAAATAAAAAAGATGACCTGAGTCTTTCTTCATTATTTGAACCTAATTAGGTTATAGTAACAAATTCATTGACTTCTTTTTATCTTAAAATTAAAAAAAAAATTGAATTTACTAGAAAAGTTTCCAATTTGTATCAAATAATTTTCATATTTAGATAAGAAATTATTGAGTTTGTGGCTAAAAAATAATATATAATTGCTACAATTTTTTTATTTCAGAGAAAAAAATAATTTTTGCTACATAACTGCTATTATTATAGCAAAATATTTTACTATATAGTTACAAATATATTTTACCCGAAACAATTAATTAAATATTTTTCCAACGGAATATTCCGTGGGTGAAAAGTTAATATCACCAACGGATTTTGTGACAGAATTCCAACGGAAAGGATTTGGCATCTACCAAGACATTAATGACGGAATATTATATTATCACCAACGGAATATTCCGTCGCTAATATATTTTGTAGGAAATTTCGTTGGAATTCCATTGGTGAACATTATTAATTTTTTCTTAAGCTTTAAAATAATTTTTTAATATATTTGTAATAGAATCTTGAATTATCACCAACGGAATTTTTGACTATCACCAACGGAATATAGTAATATCACCTATGGAATTTTTGGATTATTACCAACAGAATTTGATATTATCACCAACGGAATTTCGTACTTTTAATAACGTAATTGAGAACTTTTACCAACAAAATTGTTTACTATCACTGATGGAATTTTTGTATTATCACCAACGGAATTTCTTATTATCACCCATGGAATTTAGTATTGTCACCAACGGAATTTTTGGATTATCACCAACGGAATGTTGTATTATCACCAACGGAATGTTTGATTATCACCAACAAAATTTTTGGGTTATTACCTACGGAATTTCATATTATTACCAACGGAATTGAGTTATATTACTAACGGAATTATTTACTATCACCGACGGAGTTCTTGTATTATCACCAAAATGGTATATATCTAAATAAAAAAATAATATATATTTTATCAAAAAATACTATGTATATATGGAGGGGTATTTATATAAAAAGGGATGGCACACTCATCTTTAGATTTATTTTAATAATAATTTAAAAAACTCAAATTTTGAAAGACAATCTAAATATAATTATCATAATAAAAAAATATTTTAATTTAATATTTAATCAATATAATTTAATCTTAGTTAATGTTTAAATTTTAAAATAATACAATAAGATATTAGATATTTTATTTATTTTATTTTATTTTATTTCATATAATTATAAAAAAATAATATAAATGCAATTTATAGTGTAAATTTAAAACTTCATATATTTATTATAATTATATTAGATTTGTAATGAAGGATTAAATGCTAAAAACTCATTAAAAACAACACCCAAATCTTTTTTATAATTAGGGATACTCCCTTTATTTTCTCCTTCTTTAACATCAACTCAAAGGTAAGATCAATGAAGCAATTACTTTAGCCCTTTATTTTTTAAAATCCTCATCTTTAGATTTATTTTAATAATAATTTTAAAAACTCAAATTTTGAAAGACCATCAATATATAATTAAAATAATACTAAAATATTTTAATTTAATATTTAATCAATGTAATTTAATCTTAGTTAATTTTTAAATTTTAAGATAATACAGTAAGATATTAGATATTTTATTTATTTTTATGCAATACCGTATTTATTTATTTTATTTTATTTCGTATAATTATAAAAAAATAATATGAATGCAATTTATAGAGTTAATTTAAAACTTGGTATATTTATTATAATTATATTAGATTTATGATGAAGGATTAAATGATAAAAACTCATAAAAATAAAAAAAAAACAAACTAAGCCCTAATCTTTTTTATAACTATGGCTACTCCCTTTTTTTTTCTCCTTCTTCAACATCAACTCAATGGTAAGGTAAATGAAGCAATTACTTTCGCCTTCATTTTTTAAAATCCTCATGTTTAGATTTAATTTTAAAAACTCAAATTTTGAAAGACCATCAATATATAATTATCATAATACTAAAATATTTTAATTTAATATTTAATCAATGTAATTTAATCTTAGTTAATTTTTAAATTTTAAAATAATACATTAAGATATTAGATATTTTATTTATTTTATGCAAGACCCTATTTATTTATTTTATTTTATTGCGTAAAATTATAAAAAAAATAATATAAATGCAATATATAGTGCTAATTTAAAATTTATATATTTATTATAATTATATTAGATTCATAATGAAGGATTAATGGATAAAATAACACTAAGCCCTAATCTTTTTTATAATTAGAGCTACTCCCTTTTTTTCTCCTTCAACATCAACTCAAAGGTAAGGTCAATGAAGCAATTACTTTAGCCCTTTATTTTTTAAAATCCTCATATTTAGATTTATTTTAATAATAATTTTATAAACTCAAATTTTGAAAGACCATCAATATATAATTATCATAATACAAAAATATTTTAATTTAATATTTAATCAATGTAATTTAATATTAGTTAATTTTTAAATTTTAAAATAATATAGTAAGATATTAGATATTTTATTTATTTTATCCGTATTTATTTATTTTATTTTATTTCGTATAATTTAAAAAAAACTAAGCCCTAATCTTTTTTATAATTAGGACTAATCCCTTTTTTTTCTCCTTCTTCAACATCAACTCAATGGTAAGGTCAATAAAGCAATTACTTTAGCCCTTTATTTTTTAAAATCCTCATCTTTAGATTTATTTTAATAATAATTTTACAAACTAAAATTTTGAAAGACCATCAATATATAATTATCATAATACTAAAATATTTTAATTTAATATTTAATCAATGTAATTTAATCTTAGTTAATTTTTAAATTTTAAAATAATACAGTAAGATATTAGATATTTTATTTATTTTATGCAATACCATATTTATTTTATTTTATTTCGTATATTTATAAAAAAAAATAATATTAGTGTAATTTATAGTGTTAATTAAAAACTTCGTATATTTATTATAATTATGTTAGATTTGTATTGAAGGATTAAATGATAAAAACTCATTTAAAAAACTAAGCCCTAATATTTTTTATAATTAGGACTACTCCCTTTTTTTTCTCCTTCTTCAACATCAACTCAAACGTAAGGTTAATGAAGCAATTACTTTAGACCTTTATTTTTTAAATCCTCATCTTTAGATTTATTTTAATAATAATTTTAAAAACTCAAATTTTGAATGACCATCAATATATAATTATCATAATATTAAAATATTTTAATTGAATATTTAATCAATGTAATTTAATCTTAGGCTGTGTTTGATTGGCCTTTTTTTCCCTGGAAAAATTTTCCACGGGTCATTTTCCATCAATTTAAGTTGTTTGTTTGCCAAAATTTTTCACAAACCCTGTCACGTGACCTTATTTTCCCTCAAATTAGTGGAAAATTTTTCCTGTCTCCATCATGGGAAAAGTTTTCCAGGGAAAACATAAGGGCCTATGTGAAAAAATAACGTAAGTGCCTATGTGAAAAAATAACATGCAAGGCAAATATATTTCTCTACTATGCTTACCCCAAATCCCTAACTTGTTTCAAAACCCTAGAACCTCACCACCCCTTGTTTTCGGTCTCAATCCCTATCCGCTCTCTCCTCTCGATCGCTCGGCAAGTGATCTATGTCATGGATTGTGTTTTGATTAAACGGAAAAAATATGTTTACATTACTATGAATTTTTTAGTTGTATTTGAAGCAATAGACATATTTGTAAAGATGATTTTGAAGTTTGTGGTTTACTAAATCAATGTTTTTAGGGATATATTACGTTATTTGAATGGTTTACTAAATCTTTGTTTTTAGATATATATATATTACGGTGTTTGAATGGTATATATTACGTTGTTTGAATGGTTTACAAAATCTTTGTTTTTAGGTATATATTATGGTGTTTGAATGGTATATATTATGTTGTTTAAGGTAGCCAAAAAAAATACAATTTCCATGGAGAAAATTTTCCATGGAAAATGTGACTTTTTCCAGGAAACAACAAATAATGTTTTTTCCACGGAAAATATATTTTTTCCACGGACATTTTCCGTGGAAAAATAAAAGCAATCAAACAACAAAATAAGAATTTTTCATCGAATTTTTTTGATTTTCTAGCTAGAAAATAATGCCATTCAAACAACTATTTTTTAATTTTCCACGGAAAATTTTTCCATGGAAAAATTTTCTTTTCCACCAATTTTCCATGTTGCCAATCAAACACAGCCTTAGTTAATTTTTAAATTTTAAAATAATACAGTAAGATATCAGATATTTTATTTATTTTATGCAATACCATATTTATTTATTTTATTTTATTTTGTATATTTATAAAAAAATAATATCAATGCAATTTATAGTGTTAATTTAAAATTTCGTATATTTATTATAATTATATTAGATTTGAATTGAAGGATTAAATGATAAAAACTCATTAAAAAAACTAAGCCCTGATCTTTTTTATAATTAGGACTACTCCCTCTTTTCTCCTTCTTCAACATCAACTCAAACGTAAGGTCAATGAAGCAATTACTTTTAGCTCCTTTATTTTTTAAAATCCTCATCTTTAGATTTATTTTAATAATAATTTTAAAAACTCAAATTTCGAAAGACCATTAATATATAATTATCATAATACTAAAATATTTTAATTTAATATTTAATCAATGTAATTTAATCTTAATTAATTTTTAAATTTTAAAATAATAGAGTAAGATATTGGATATTTTATTTATTTTATGCAATACCATATTTATTTACTTTATTTAATTTTCGTATAATTATAAAAAAAATTAATATGAATGTAGTGTTAATTTAAAATTTTGTATATTTGTTATAATTATATTAGATTTGTAATGAAGGATTAAATGATTAAAAAAAATAACTAAGCCCTAATCTTTTTTATAATTACGGCTACTCCCTTTTTTTTCTCCTTCTTCTCCTTTTCCCTCTCTTTCTCCCTCCTGTCGTCACCGCCCCTCACTGTGCTCTCGTGCCATGACGGAGAGGTTTACCAGAGTTGACACCGCCCCCGGATCGTACTAGGAGAGGTTCACCAATGCTGCGACGACGGTACAATAGCTTTAGGAGGAGCGTCAATAGCAACGGCCATGCAAGAAATTTAATCCGTAACAATTAGATTGTGTATGGTAGAGGTGGGCACGGGCCGGGTAACCGGGCCCGACCCGCTGGGTCCGGTTCACCGGCCCACTGACCCGGACTCGGCCCACTGGGTCTAGAACCCGGCGGGGCCCGGTCACATGAAGCCGGGCCCGGAACCGCCCGGCTCCAGTTGGCCCGGGCCAACCCGCCGGGATTGGGCCCGGGGTCGGCCCGCAGCTTGGGCTCAGCGGGCCGAGTCGTAGCCCACCCTAAAAAATTAAAAAAATTTAAACAAAATACAGAAAATTCAAAAAAAATTCAAAAAAAATGAGAAAATTTGTGAAAATTCAAGAAAAAATTCAGAAAATTTCATAGAAAAAAAATGAATTAATTATGACCCCAAAAATGAAGACCACAAGTTTCCAAGTAATAAGAGATGACCCACATATTACACTAAATTTCACTAAAATTTTAAATTACACTAAATTTGAAAATAAATGGCTTGGACTTAATTCGCTTTACATGCCGAATCAAGTTGCCTCACGTATCCTCCCTCGGGTGTAAGAGGAATCAAAGCCCACGTAGTTCTATTACACATTATAATCGATCACCCACTTACTTAATTCCAGTACCATCTAGGTCTTGGTCGGACTCAATGACTGTCGAGCCAAGTGTGCTCATCATGTTATCTGTGTAGAAGAAATCACTAGCATCTGGACTTCCTTCTTCCGCTTCTTGTTGCGAACTTGAGCACGCTTCCAGGTCATCCGTGCAAACTTGAATTTTCAATATTTTGTGGGGTCAATTGCGTAACGTGTCGAATCCAACATGTTTCCACTGCGCTAAAAAGTGCGCTCGCAAGCTACTATAGACATAGGACACGCAAAAATATCTTTTACCATTAGTGAAAGAATGGGGTACGGATTTTCATTACCTTGCCACCAGTTGAGGACGTTGAAAGTCATGTCTGTGTTGATTTCTTCTGAGAACCGGAAGGTTGTGTTTAAGTACAAGTCGTGCTTCTTCAACTGTCGTGAAGCATAAGCTATTACCTTCCCATCTTGCATTAATACACAGCCAAGACCCTGTCGTGATGCATCGCTGAACACTACAAACTCTTTACCATCGGTAGGCGGTGAGTACTTGGGCGTCAAGTCGCGGTTCTTTTAATTCCTGGAAGCTTCTCTCACATTTCTCATCCCAAACAAACTTTACCTCCTTTCTAGTCACTCGTGATAAAGGTGCAGCAATCTGTGAAAACCCCTCCACAAAACGCCGATAATAACCAGCCAAACCAAGGAAACATCGAACTTCAGACACATTATTTGGTTGTTCCTAATCAATGATTGCTTCAACTTTCTTTCGATCCACTGCATTCCTTCTCCGGATACAACATGCCCTAAGAAGACCACTTCATGCAACCAAAACTCACACTTTTGAGAATTTAGCATACAACTTCTCTTCTCGAAGGATCTCGCATCATCGCACGCAAATGTTGCGCATGCTCTTCTTCATTTGCTGAGTAGATCAAAATATCATCGATGAAGACAATTACAAACTTGTCGAGATAAGGTCCGAAGACTACGCTCATTAGATCCATAAAAGCACTGGGGCATTAGTCGGGGACCGAAAGGCATGACCCGGAAATTCATAATGCCCGTATCATGTGCGAAATGCTTTGTCTTCAGACATCACTTTCCCTGATCTTCAACCGATGATAACCGGACCTTAGATCAATCTTTCGAAAACACTCTTGCCCCACATGAATCGATCAAATAAATCATCGATTACGGGTAGAGGATATTTGTTCTTGATAGTCACCTTATTCAACGCGCGGTAGTCTATACACAATGCGAAAAGAACCATCCTTCTTCTTCACAAAGAGAACTGGCGCACCCTGAGGGTGACACACTCGGGCGTACTAAAACCCCTTATCCACCAAATCCCCGCAAGCTGCACTTTTCAGCTCCTTAAGTTCTCGCTGGTGCCATGCGATACTGGGAGGAATGGAGATCGAGCGAGCACTGGTAGCAAATCAATAGCAAACTCAAACTCTCGATGCGGAGGCAATCCGAGCAATTCCTCGGGAAATACATCCTCAAACTCTCGGACAATAGGAACATCCCACGACGCTTTGATCCAACAATTCTTGTATCTACTATGTGAGCCAAGTATACCCTCACATCCCTTGCGTACTAAGTTTCCTCGCTCCACGTAAGATATTATACACCCTCGAAAGAACCTTCCTTTCACCCTCAAAACACAACACTCGATCCCATGAGAGCTTTTGCAAAGTTACTTCCTTCTTAAGGCGATCAATGGAAGCCTTATGCCTATTTAACCGATCCATACCAAGTATGGCATCAAAATCTCGCATCTCCAATGGAATCAAACTCGCCTCAAAAATCTACACCCTTCACTTTGATAGGGACATCCCTGAAAAACAACCTCCCTGACAATCTCTTCACCCAGAGGTGTTTGTATCAGAAGTTCACAGTCTAATGGGGAGGCTATTCTATCGGCATGATATGAAAATGCAGTGCTAACAAAAGATCTCTCTGACCCAGAGTCAATCAATACATATGCATCATCGTCGAAAAATAGATCGATGACACAGTAATCACGTTGAGTCCGTCCCTCGGCTTCCCTCATTGGTCATGGCAAAAACTCCAGTCCGAGAACGGGTCTCGAGGTCGTCTCTGCTCCACCTTGTGGACTATTACTAGCGACGAATCCCGATCGGTAGGGAGCAACAGGTGTAGAAGTAGTAGGCGGTACACCCTTAGACTGACTCTGTCGTCCCGCAGGAGGAGGTGCTGACCCTGGTGTTCCATGGCCTAACTCCGAACATGTTGACTTAAGGTGACCAGTCTGCCCACACTGATAGCATCTGTGTGGTTCACGGCATGGACCTGGATGGAATCTATTGCGCTCGCATCGGGAACATTTCCGCTGATTTCCCTCCATAACGCCACTCGCAGATGTAGCACCCTCCGATTGCCGGCTTGCCCCGATGGAGGTCTCGATCGAATCGGATCCCGAAAAACCCCGAAGAAGTACCCTCACTCTTGCTGCGCTTGGGACTGCCTTGAAAAATCCGAGTTTCTTCTCTTGGCCAAATTTTCACAAAGGCGCTTTACCTTCAAGAACCAATTTCTCAGCCCTCAATGCTAACTGAACCACTTCTTTGAAGCTTTGATTCCCAGTAACTGCCATCTTCTCTCTGATACTAAGATTCAGTCCTACCTCAAACTTGGAACATAAAGCTTCTTCACCACCAATAATTTCAGTACAAAAATTTGCCAATTCTTTTCAAATCGCTCATATTCCGCTAACGCCTTTATTTCCCCGAACCAATTTCATGTACTCTTGTCAGCTCTCGGGTCACGATGAAATCGAGTGTAATATTCTTCATCAAACTCATGTAGAAAAATCGACCAAGTCGGGTGGTATTTCCGAACGACCCTTGAGAGTTTCCCACCGGATCCTTGCTCGTTTTCCAAAAGCCCCGATTGCAGACCTTTAGTTTCGACTCAGTCTTCTACGCCCATGTCTTCAAAAGTAGCAAGCAACCTCTTTAACCATTCCTTGGCAGACCATAGCATCACCGAACCATCAAAAGCATTACATCCCAATCGCCTTGCTTCCTTCGAGTAGCTTGGACAAAATTAAGCTCTGACTGATTTTACTGTCTTCCACTGGTGCTTCTCGAATCGAAGGCATTGGGGGTGGTTGTGCGTGACATCGTGCAGCTCGATGTGGGGACTGTCCCCCAAACAAGCTCCAATAACCAAGGAAATCACGATATTCCTGATATGTCGGCTGACGACCCTGAGCATCCCAATATGCCTTTAAAAGCTTTGGAGAGCTTCGGTGGTGGTGCTACTCACAGGGTTACAGCTCGAGGTACGGGACACGGAACTCCGAGGGAGCATGCACGTAGTCGCCACAACAGAGCTCATGTCCCCGGAATTGACCTCTTGCCTATGGGGGAGAAGGAGGTTGAGCGGGGAGTAGGTTCCCCGGAAGGAACACTAGCTCCTCGACGCGTGCACGTGGGACGTAGTCTTTGGCATTCTAACTGAAAAGAACAAAGAGAGACAAATTTTTAAGCTTAACTCCTATATGCACTTATGCTCAATGCAAATCAGTAATTGGATCCACTAGTCTTTAAGGAAATCAACAATTTTAGAATTTAAACTAAGATCAATGTAAACCTCTAGATCTGATACCACTAAAATTGTCACGCCCGAACCCTAATCAGGGCGCGTGGCAACCGCCACGACTGACAAGAAGTGGGTCCCACAGCTGCCCCACTTTCGGTCGTCGTAAGGCTCAATATAAACTCATTATCACAATTATATAACTAGAAGACAACATAATAAAAATATCACAAATAGGGTTCCCTAGTACTAGGAACCCTAAACACAATAGCAACAATAATCAGGACTAAAACCGGGGTTTTAAGATACAACCCGAAAATATAAATACAAGAACCACATATAAGGTCAAGTCTAGTGGATCCATAGAGTGTACATGCATACTATAACAAACCTAAATAAGAAGTACAGATAAACCTCTACTCGTCAGACTGACAACTCTGTCCAACGTCGCAGTCTGAAAAGATAAAAAGGGAGTGGTGAGTAACAGAGGTTACCCAGTGAGTGGTGTCAGCATAGATGTAACAGAGTGATAAAGTATTTCAAATGGTAATTCAAAGAAATAATAATAGCATATAAAATCAGTTCCAAGTATTCAACATATTAACAAATAACACAAGATTCATCAATAGTAAAAGCAAATAACATTTTAAAACATAATGAACATAGCTCCAAAAATACAGGCTGGCCTAAAACAGTTCCCACACTAATCGTGGCCGCGACTAGCTGTGGGACCACCAAGGAGTTTTTAAAACTTTTTAAAATTAAAAAGGTGCCTTTTCCTGGTGTTGTACTCGAGATCCCCGTGTGGTGACCCCGGGTTTCTCACATAACGAACCCCCCAGTCGATGGCTCGCAGACCTCTTGACCCGGGTAAACCAGGGGTTAACCACCGCCTCCCATCGAGCCGGACCGTGGAACCCCACATCGCAGATTACTGGACTAAAGTCATCTGTCACCATCAAAACTAAATGCCACAACATAATTCTTTCTAACTTCCAATTCAAATAATCCATCATACAATGTTTAAATACTGAAATGTACATCAAAACCATATCTCATTTGCATATAAATACTGAAATGCAAGTAAACATGTTTCTTTCAAATAAATAGGTATAAGCATTCTAGTTTTAACCATTTCAAAGTAAATTCGTACTCAAAAATATATATATATCAAAAGAAAGTCAATTTATCATCAAGTTTATGTGATAAAACACATGAAGAAATACTTTAGTACTCTTATTAAATCTATGCAATTATAAATTTAACCACTCACGAACCCGCTCGCCTCGTCCCCGAGACGCACTCACCGATCGGGCGAGCTCCTTCCCCTGGAGGACGCTCGCCACCCTAGATAAAAGCAGGGAATTCAAATTTTAATGAACATAAGAATGATAATCACAAGAAAATGTATAAAATACGATTATACATGTTTAATACAAAAATATTAGGGTTTTAGGGCAAAACATCGTCATTTTGGATCCAAACGATCTCGAATGGAGTAAAAACTAGTTCCAATGAGTTCGTGGTAAGAAGAGCTTCAATGTGGACCAAAAGAAATACCGGATAAGGCTCAAAATTTTTCGATGCTACAGTAATTTGAAATTACTACAGAATCTCGAACCTTATACTATGGTTTTTCTCCCAATTTACAACTCTAAATCAAAAATTTTTCTTCTACAACATTCTCATACATGCATTATAAATCATTGGCTTCAATTTAAGCCTATGAATCATCATATTCATGGAGAAATCGAAATTTTTATATATTTCTAAAAAAACAAGGAAATACTGGGTGAAATACAAAACAAAAATATTGGATATAAGGCTTACCGGATTCGGGGAGTGAGAGAGGAATAAGTTTGGTATTGAAGGTCGCGGAAATTCTCGCGGAAAGATTTTTTTGTTTCTAAGTTTATGCTCGGCCGAACAAGAAAAAAACAAGAAGCAAGGAAGCAAGGAAGGAAAAAGAACTCTCCAGGCTTTTTCTCATTCATTCATTCATTTTCATTTTAATAGAAAATGACCTAATTGCCCTCTTAATAGAAAAATCATAGAAATGGATCCAAATGACGGAATTGCCCCCGATTTTTCACATAAAACTACTATGCAAACATGCAAAAATGCCACTACTACTAAATGACCATTTTACCCCTAATGCAAGCATAAAAATCTAAATAGGCCCGAGGTCTAAATCAGGACAGGGTACAACACTAATAATGAAATTAAATATATAAGAATACTACAAATAATTTCATTCAAGTCTACAAAAATAATTTCATGCAAATATTTAAAAATAAAAAACAAGTATACAAAAACTACACATAAAAATTTCATGCAAATATTAAAAAAATGCATACACAAGTATAAAACTAATAATGAAATTAAGTATATGACAATGTTACAAATAATTTCATTCAAGTCTACAAAAATAATTTCATGCAAATATTTACCAAAAAGTATACAAAAACTACACATAAAAAAATTTCATGCAAATATTAAAAAAATGCATACACAAGTCTAAAAACTAATAATGAAATTAAATATATAAGAATACTACAAATAATTTCATTCAAGTCTACAAAAAAATAATTTCATGCAAATATTAAAGATGCATCATTCAACTTTACAAAAATAATTTCATGCAAATATTAAAGAAAGCCAAGTCTACAAAAACTAAAAATATTAATTTTATGTACTTTTTAAAACTCCTACAAGTTAAAAATAATTTCATACAAGTCCATAAAAAATACATTCATGCATTTTTTTCAAAAAACCACAACTCTAAACTAATAATAAAAAAATAAATATCATAAATGCAAAAATCATTCACAAAAAAATAATTTCATGCAAATATTAAAGAAAACCAAGTCTACAAAAATTAGAATTATTAATTTCATGTACTTTTTAAAACTCCCACAAGTTAAAAAAATAATTTTCATACAAGTCCATAAAAAAATACATTCATGCATTTTTTTCAAAAACCACAACTCTAAACTAATAATAAAAAAATAAATATCATAAATAAAAAAATTTCATTCAACTCTACAAAAAAATAATTTCATGCAAATATTAAAGAAAACCAAGTCTACAAAAATTAGAATTATTAATTTCATATACTTCTTAAAACTCCCACAAGTTAAAAATAATTCTATACAAGTCCATAAAAAATACATTCATGCATTTTTTAAAGAAAAACACAGCTTTAAACTAATAATAAAAATAAATATCATAAATACAAAAATCATTCACAAAAAAATAATTTCATGCAAATATTAAAGAAAACCAAGTCTACAAAAATTAGAATTATTAATTTCATGTATTTTTTAAAACTCCCACAAGTTAAAAATAATTTCATACAAGTCCATAAAAAAATACATTCATGCATTTTTTTCAAAAACCACAACTCTAAACTAATAATAAAAAAATAAATATCATAAATGATTCATTCAACTCTACAAAAAAATAATTTCATGCAAATATTAAAGAAAATTAAGTCTACAAAAAAACTAGAAATATTAATTTCATGTACTTTTTTTAAAAAAACCACATATCCATTCTAATAATAAAAATAAATATGAAGAATATAACTAATAATTTTGTTCAAGTCTACAAAAATAAATTCATACAATTATTTAAAAAACAACTCTATGGAAACTACAAATAATAATTTCATGCATTTCTTATATGTCCACAAGTCTAAACTAATAATTAAAATAAACATATCAAGAATACAACTAATACTTGCATGATTAAATTAAGACAAGCCTATGAAACTATAACTAAACATAAAAATAAATTAATCATCACCAACCTTGTTAATTTGGAACTTCCGAAATCTTAAAAATTAAGAGAAAATCTAAAGTTGAACCACTCCAAGTCTCCAAGATTCCAACTTGTAATATTAAGCCTTGATAATATTGACTTGAAATAATTAAACTCCAATAATCCAAATAATATGCCTTGAGAGAGTGAGATTAAGAGAGAATGAAAGTAGGAGATTAAGAAAGCATGAGAGTAGAGAGTTGGGAAAGAGTAATAATTGGTAAAAAGTAAATAATAGTGGGGTGGGGGTATATATAGGGATTTATAAGAATTTAAAAAAAAAATTTGAATTTCTGAAAATTTGAAATTTGAAATTAAAAATAAAAATAAAAAAAATTGGCCAACGGCTGTCTGTGATTTTTGAATTTCAAAAATCATAGCCGTTGATGGGCTTCAACGGGCCCAACCCGCCGGGTTGGGAACCGGGTTGCAACCCGGTTTTAATTAGGGTCGGGCCCGCCGGGCCACGGGTTGGAAGAAGCCCAACCCGCCCGGTCTACGATCTAGGCTCAATCGGGTCAATGACTGGCGGGCGGTTCGAGCGGGCCGGGTTGCCGGACGGCCCGTGCCCACCTCTAGTGTATGGTGGTGGATCTGCTGAGATATCATGTTCAATTGGCGTTGAATCTGCAGCAGATATATATCCTAGTGTTGAACATGTGAGTGGGTTTTGTATATTTCAGAGTATATATTAAACATTGGCACCTCATGGTTTATTGTTCTTTTTTTAGTATGCCATTAGGTCCTTTGTTGATACACTAGATTTAATTCCATTGGGCCTTGCTGAGAATAGTGATCTTCAGCCTATTGACACATTGACAGCCGTTGAGATGCTCAATTTTTTCTTTATAAAATGTATTTTTATTCTAAATGAACTAGTGCTTGTTGAGATGCTCATTGCTTTCCACAAGGTGCTTTCCACAGTAACCTACAAACATGACATTGCATGCAACATGGGCTAAATATTAACTTGAAGAATGGCATCCTGTTGAATATAGGTTAAGACCTGTATGGCATATGATTATTAGATGACATCATTGATGCAAATCAACACTTTTGTGTCTACATCTTCATGTGTGGTTATTGTTTGCAACTTATCTTTTGATTTTAATTTTCTCAATATGCTTATCTATAATTTGATTCAGGAGAACAATCTATACTTAGGTAATGGTTATGCTTGTAGTAGTCTTCTCAGAGTTCTATTGCCCATTCAATTCTATGGATTTTGAGCAATGGTTGAGTAACACCCAGAGAGATCTTTTGCTAAACTCTTGAACTCTAAGTTCTTACATAATCTATGGCAATCTAATGTTTCTAAAGTTTTACTTAATATAATAATTTAGTTTTCCTTAATCTAATGTTTCTAGAGTTTTACTTAATTTAATAATTTCGGATTATTTTTTTGTTATTTATTGTTTGGTGATCAAATTGTTTTTCTTAATCTAATAGTTTTCCTTAATCTAATGTTTCTAGAGTTTTTAAGCATGAACTTCTTAATTTAATTATTATGTTCGTATTTTAGTTCAAAACTCATGGCTCGAACCCGTAAAAGTATCATATCTTCTTGTAACATTATAAAATTGTATTTGTTTGTTTCTTTTTTAATGATAAGAAATTTAAAAACACGCTTATATTTAGTATTGAGGTGCCTTTATTTGTTGAAGCTACGGTTTTTATGCAATAATATATAATAGACAATGGCTCTAACACTATTTTCCACAAGTTATATGTTATGATGATTGATGTTCCTTGCTGAGTTATAGTTATCAAAGTAGTAGTTGTATTAACAAATTATAGTGCCTACTAATTAACATGCATATTTGCTTTGATAAGTGAGTTTTTATTGCATTATTCTCTTTTTTGTTCTAATTGTGAATCATGTGTTATTATATTAGGTCTATGATGTAGGCTTTATTTTGGTGGTTCTCTTTTACGTATGGTGTTTTCTATCTTGTTTGGTTTTCCAATTCTTCATATGTTTATCTTGGTAACAAATGGTATCTTCTTAAAAAAGAAACAAAATTACTATGAATTCTTGTTAAATGCCATCCTACAAAAATTATATAAAAAAAAACTTTGAATCCCAAGGCAAACAATAATGAAAGACCCATTTTAAAAAATAACAAATTTAGAACCTTACTTTTATCTTTTTATATTTTTATGTTCAAAGTTTTTTTATTTATTTGGCTTGTTGTCAATGAAATATAAAAATACCTACCTAAGGGTAAATTTTTCATATGACCAAATTAATTTTACTATTTCTCTTGTTACTTATTATTTTGAAGAAGAAGAGTGGCTTTCTTTATTTTCAAGCACGACCCATTAATTACAATGTTAACATTCTTCAGTAGCAGGCCCATTTACAGTTGTACGGCTAGTTGGCCCATTATGAAATAATCTTAATCTTATTTCAAGTACAAATGTACAATCATTTATTGTAATAACTTTATGTACATTATTTGTGACATGATGGATTTTGTTTATATTAACGCACAAAAAAAAATGATTAGCCTCATTACACATATGTAAATGATAATTAATTAATTAAGGTTTTCAATACATTGATTAGCCTCTTTCTAAGTGATTTCTTAATAATATTTATGCAATTATGAATGAGTTTTATTCTTTCTTTGTTGTTGATTTTAAGAAATCATGTCTAAAGGGAAAACTTCGAATAAATCAAAAGGTAAGAAAAGGGTTGGAGCTGGAGTAGTTGAAGAGCCTCCAAGTGCAGCAGCGTGGGAAGCATGGTTTAGGCCACTACATCACATCCGCAAAGTCCACTTTTGATAAACTTTTTGGATGAGTCACAAGCTCCATTAACAGAGGTACCGGAAACACAAAATCCACATATTAGGAAAGAAGTAATTGAGGATGCGATTACCCAAGATGTAGAAACAAGGAAAAGTTCAAGAGGTCCAAATAAAAAAAATGCCTACACAAACAAATCCTAATGATCGAGTCCTTATTGCCACTTTACATGATGAGTATGTACATTTGCAATTCATCTTATTTTATATTAAATCAAAATTTTAATTAATATAAACTAATGTTTCTTTGTCTTCTTATGATAGAAAATTTATTGAACCTAAAGTTGTTAGGACAATTACAAAATACATACAACTTAACTTCAATGATGCATGGCCAACATGGAAACAAACACCTAATGGTATCAAAGAGGACATGTGGGCAAAATTTCAGGTGTGTGTTTGCTTTAATTTCCTATATACCTTTAAACTTATGTTATACACAATATATATGCGTTTCAAGAAAATGGAGTTTGTGTTGTGTTATTTATGGATTAATGACTCTTATTGTCATTAGCCTTGTTGATAAACATGAACCTCACCATCTTATCTCTTTGAAAAAAACAAACATGTCATATATATATATATATATATATTTGATTTTTGTATGAGATTTTCATCAACGATTTGTTCATAGCATATGCATGTAGTTTGTATCAACATTTTGTTGAAAACAAGAAATATATTGTCTTTGGTAGATTAATTGGTTATGCAACACTTGTTTTTATTTTTTGAAGTATGACTAACTTCTATTTCTTGCAAATAGTTTAGTACTTTTATAGTTTGAACGTATTGTCCTATTCTTATTTATTGAGTGTGGTATTGGTAACATTTGGTTTATTTATTTTAATAGGAACAATTTGTATGGCCCATCGAAAAAACAAATATTGTACGAAAAATATGGGGCACTACATGCAAAGAGCGATTTAAAGGAATGATGGAAGAAGAAAGGAGTCGAGCAAAGAAGCATTTTGGAGTGAGTGACATTGCACATTGTAAAGGCTATAATGAAGGTTGGATAAGAGTTGATATTTGGGATAGTTTAATTGACAATGTTTGGAATAGTGAAACATGGAAAAATCGATCTCAAAAGGCCAAGCAAAATAGGCACACAGAAAAAAATGGAAGTATTACCAAACATACTGGTGGATCAATTCCTTTTTTGCTTCATGGGGAGAGGATGGTATATATGATCTATATTGCTTTTTAATTGTAGTTTTCAAGATTGTATATCTTTTTCACAAGGTTTACATTTTTTTTAATTATATGTCCATGAGTAAAACCCAATTAAATCGTAAGCCAACATATACAGAAGTGTTTAATCACACACACAAGCGTGACAAGGGTCGTGGTGATTATGTTGATAACAAATCTAAATCTGTGAGTGTAAGTAAATTAGTTTCATAATTATATTGTAATTATTAATATACAATTTTAATTTCTAATGCATTAATAATTCTTTTATTATCTTAACCATACCACTTATAAGGATTTTATGTTTTTGTAGGAATCTTATACTTCTTCAATGAACCAAAAATATGGCGTCGATGAATCTTTTCATCCTGAATTTGACCCACAAGCTTGGTGTGATGCAATTGGAGGAATAGAGACTACGCGTACACATGTGTATGGATTTGGGACCACGCCACGTGGAAAAAATTTAATTTCTCCTCCTATTAGTATTGGGGAAGGCTACTATTCATTGGATGGTAGTCCACTAATTGAAGCTCCACGTCCTTCCACCGAAGTTGATAATCTGCGGGAAGAAGTAGTGACTGTGAAGAATAAACTACAAAGCTTGGAGGATTCTCATAATAAAATCAAGATATTTTTGTATAGTATTACTGAGAATCTGAGATGTTAAATCCTGCAACATTTTGTAGGAATGCTAGATTCTCTCAAATTGGAACGAATGACAAAGACCATGAAGATGAAACCACCGATGGTGAAGATTGAATGTTTGAGAGAGTGATTCATAGAACTTGGGTGTTTTATGGTTAATTTTACCTATGATTTCTCCTATGATGTTTTTAAATTTGATGAAACATTGAAGGTTTTTGTCTTAAACAATGTTGGACTTGTTTTTTTGAATGAATAAATAATTTTAGACATTATAAATAAATTGTGAAATAGCATTTGTAATATATATGTGCTATAGGGAAATAAACTAGAAAAATGAATTAATAAAAAATAGTATTAGAGGCGAATTTTATGGATAATGAAAATAATTAGTGACCAAATTCCATTGGTAATTAGTACCTTTAGTGACGGAATTCTGTGGTGATAAATATTTTTAGTGATGGAATTCCGTTGTTGATGAAAACCATCAGTGTGGAATTCCGTGGGTGATAAACACTTTTAGTGACGTAATTCCGTTGGTGTTGATAAGAATCAGTGACGGACTTCCGTGAGTGATAAATACTTTCAGTGACGGAATTCCGTTGGTGTTAATACGAATCAGTGACGGACTTTCGTGAGTGATAAACACTTTTAGTGATGGAATTCCGTTGATGATGAATACTTTCAGTGACGGAATACCATGGATGAAAAACACTTTTAGTAACAGAGTATTCCGTCACTAATACTTCAACATCACCAACGGAAATATTTTTACCAACGGAAATAGTATTAGCCACTTTATTATTACCAACGGTAATGTCTAACGCAAATTCCCGTTAGTGAAAGTCATCACCCACGGAATTTGATCTGTCAGTGACGGAAATCTCCGTCCATGATACCCTTGTTTTCTTGTAGAATTTGTTACAAGCCTCCTATTTCATAGCAAAATATTTGAGTGTGTAGCTATAACTGATTTGTTTCGAAGCAAAGGTGCTATCTTTTTAGTTACGTTTTAGTAACTATAGCAAATAAATGCTTAATTTAGTTACGGACATATTACATTTATAACTAAAACATAAAATATTTGTCACAAGAATTTTACTGTGGCAAGTAAATTAAACTTTTAGACACAAAGTTTCTCTGTTGCAACTAAAAACTATTTTGCTATATATATAAATATAATGTAGCTAAAACAACTAATTATTTGCTACCAAGTTAAATTTTCATGGCAATATATTTTATTCTTTTAGACATGAAAAAATAAAAGTTGTAGCAAAATATATTACACTTAGCTACAGAAGTCATAAAATATGTGGCTAACTTTTAGCTATGACATTTCTTGCTACGAGATTTATCTTTGAAGCTAACATGTTTAGCTAAAGGATTTTGTACCTTTTGCTACAATTTCTTCCATAGCTATAGAGACATAATGTTGTAGTGTGTTATTGTGTATTAGACGTCTTTCTGTGTATTACAATCATTCCCTGTGTATTACAATTATTTCTTGTGTATTATTATTATTTCCTGTGTATTAAAGATGTTTCATGTGTATTATTAGTTGTTCTTGTGTATTAAGTAATGTTCATGTGTATTTTGTTGATTTTTGTTTATTGCCATGCAGGAAGTTTTTCTCATATAGCATGAACTGCAATGGCGATACTTTTCTCTCCCAACATCCTCCTTCTGGGGTGCTCAATATTGCTGGGTGTTCCCAAACATATAATGGATCGATATTAAAAGTAATTCAACCATTTAATAATATAGACCACTTCAAAGATTGCCCATGACTCACAATTAAAAGGCAATTTTGACTTTACTTTTGGCGTTTGTTTGTTGGGGTTCAAGCATGGGTGCAGGCCATTACTTTTTATTGATGAAACTCATTTGATGGGCAAGTATGGTGGGATTGTCCTCGGGGTAACAGCCTATAATCAACAACAAAATTAATGAGAACTGGACTTGGTTTCTTGCTACCCTTGAACATGCCTTGTATGGTAAGATAACTACGATAAAATTATAACATTTATCTCGAATCAATCCAAAGGGTCTAATTAACACCATGGCGTGAGTCTTCCCGTCATCATTGCATGATTATTGGCTATGCCACTTAGAGGTGAACTTTATGAAGACCAACACTAGACTCGAGAAATTGTTGAGAGAGTAGTGTTGGTCAATAATCGTCAAAATTATGTACGTGCATACATCAAAAGATCATGTAATACAGTCATTGTGGATTGAGGGGGCTATCCATAATGTGAGTGGATGTTATTTGTTTTTATTTTTTTCACTAACTGTGTATATTTTGATGTTGTGTAGTTGAATAGGTACCTGTGTATTAATTCCCTTTCTTGTGTATGGTTTCCGTCTTGTATGTAGTAATTCCATTTCCTGTGTATTATTTCTGTTGAGTGTGTAGTATTTTTATTTTTTATGTATTATTTCAGTTTGGTGAGTGTTATTTTTGTCTACTATGTATTGAGTCTATTTCATGTGTATTAACTTTGTTTGGTGTGTATTATTTATGTTTCTTGTGTATTCTCTGTATTTTCCTGTTTAGTATTCCATTTGATGTGCATAATTTGCTGAGTATATTTAAGATTTACGACCGAATTTTGTATTAACAAACAACAATGTTAGTCACTTACAAACAACGGGAAAAATGACAAACAACAAATTTTCTCCGATCATTAGGACGAGGGCCTCCACAACATCATTCGGGACATGTTGTTTTCCTTCAAGGAAGACGAAGAGGTTGTCACGGATGGTATACCCATAGTCATTCCTCCAAATGACGGAACTGTATAAAATTATTACGTAGGAATCGATCAGAATATATATGAAGCATATATGCTACATATGAAATGTATATTATATATAGGAACGGCATATGTTACACATGAAATAATAAATATACACATGAATAGGTAATGGTTACACAATAAAAGTTAAACCTACACATGAAATCATAATATTACACATATGTTTCATAAACACAGCTTATTATTAAAAATGCATAACACACAGAAAAAAATGTCTCCTTTGCCAGTTTATCCTTCCTCAAATAGGTGAAAGACTTAAGTAGTATGTCAACAACGCGTAATGCATCATTTTTCCCCTTTCTAAGACATTAGTTGACCGGGATGCTGTTTCTCCAGGGGTTTTCTTTTGTGGAGGGACCCTCTTCCTTGGGGCTCTCTTCGATGTAGCTTTCTTCGGTGAGGCTCTTTTCGGCGGAGACCTCTTTGAACATGATCATTTTAATTAATTATGAAATAATAATAATAATTAACTATTATTTTAAATCCATCTCAATTTTTAGAAAAAATAAATCACTTTAATTTGGAAAATAAATTCAAATTTACTGCCATCAAAATCAAGAAAAGCCGTTAGTAAAAATACCTTTTTTGCATTTATCAATTCTTGAAAATTATACCAAATTACAAATACAATAATTCTTAAAAATTGTCGAAAAGCTTAGTATATATTATGGATTTTTATGAATAACGATCTGTTTAGATATGAAATGAAGTTTTTTTTTTATGAAGTTGAATAAATCATAATTTTATTAATAAAAAATTACAAGAAAAAAAGTACAAAAAAAAAAACAACAAGGTAGCATGACAAGAAAGAAGCAAAAAAATTGAGATATATCATTAGTAGTAATTGCCATTTTTTACAAAATAAAATAAGTTTTATTTAAAAATATTTAAAACAATTAAACAAAATCTCTTTCTATTTCACTAGTGGTGATGGGTCTCCTTATAAAATAAAATAATTTTTTATTTAATGTTTTTGAAACAATTTAAAATAAAAAATCCCAAACGTATGCACAAATTGACAAAATGCGTATAAATTAAAAAGAAAAGCTTCTAAAAAGTGATCATATCATTAATCAAACTGTGATGCAAAAAAAAAAGTGATAGTCCATAGAGTTTTTTTCAATAGTTTTAATTAAGTTAAATAACTTTATTTTAGAATTATAAAAGAATTATTATCTATTATATAAGTGTGTTAATTAATTATAAAATAATAATTAAACATTATTTAAAACTATCTTAATCTTTAAACAAATTTAAAATACTATAAATTTTAACAAATAAATTTTAAATTTATTATCTTCAAAATAAAAAAATAAAAAAATTAAAGTTTCAAATTCAATTTTTGAGATGACAATAATTGTACTTTGAGGTCATTTCCTTTTTAGAATGAGGTTGAGAAAATGGGAAAATTTGATAAGGGGCATTGAGGTCATAATCTGACCCATGTAACGGCTCCACAACCTCCGTTTACTTTGCAAATGGGATGAAGAAGAAAAAAAAACTTAAAAGGAGGGACTTTTAAGGGATCTCAATACTTGCAAGGATTTATTGGGATTATGCAAACTATAAGGGGATTTTTGGGTACTTTCCTGTTTATTATATATCTATCTATATATAATTATATATATAAATGAATATATTAAAAACCAGATCGGATTCGGATACCCGGTTTTTAATTTCTCCCGGCCCATATCCGATCCGGTTTTCACCTTAAAAATTCAGACCGGTACCGACCCTCTTTAAAAAAACCGAATATCGAATCGGATCATCGGATCCGGATTTTTTTGCTCACCCCACCACCGATCCACGGTGGTCCGATCGCCGACCGTAGTCTAAGTAATTTTTTTTATTTTGTTAACCAAACAGTCATTCTGTAAAAACAAAACATGTCACAATTTCTTTAATAATCAGTTGCAATTTCTACATAATAAAATTATTCCATATTTTTTTTTATTTTTACAGCCATACAGGTAGTAAGTTTTTTTTAAAAAAATAAAATGGATAAACCATGAATTTATTAAAAAGCCAAAACAAGGATAAAGACAAAACAAAACAAAAATAAGGAAAAAGAATAACAAAAAAAAAAAGAAACTAAAAGGGTATCACCAAGGATGATGCACCCTAGAGACTACAAACATAAAAGGAGAAAATAGAACAAGAAAGACACATGGAGACTGAGAAGACGAAGCCCACCGAAAAATAACAGAGGTTAACTTAGTCCATTAAAGCAGGATCACTCCTGAGGCTAAAGCTGAGACGTAATGCTTTTGGCGAAATCTGGCGATCTAGCACTCAGGAAATCAAAAGAGTGGTTCATATTCTAAATAAAGTCACTGAGAGGCTAATCTCTAGCTGCAAAAATCCAGACAATAAGTTTATGAGTGTTGGAAATAGTCCGGATTTATTTTCAACATATATGTAACATGATATAACTGAGATTTACTTGGCTAAGATCCTGTAGCTATAAATAGAATTGTTGTAACAATATTTTGTTGTAATCTTAGATAATCTTGGCCAAGTAAATCTCGGATGCTTATCTTATAAGCCACGCCGAGGGCTATTCTTGGCTCTATAATCTCGGATGCTTATCTCGATGCTTATCTTATTCTTCACTATAATTTTAAACATAATAAAAATAGGAGTAAGAGCGTTATAGCTAAGTTGTAACTTTTATTTTAGCTGTAACTTTTAATTTTTTTAAAAAAAAAAGAAAATTGATTTTATTATTATTATTATTTTCTTTTTGGAAAGCATGGGAAAAGTTAAGGCTTATATTATATTTTATTTTGAGATAGAATCTAAATTATTTTTTTTCAAAATATTTTTTGTTTTTTTGGGTATAATGATTTCTGATTATTACTCAACTATTAATTAGTTTTTCTCCTTTTATGCTTTCAGTTGAAGAGGATAAAACATAATTTGATGAATTAAAACAAAGATTAATAAAAATGATTACTGAATTAACATTAATTTCTCTTTGTTGTTTCATTATTAGATTAAACGTAAAAGCTAATAATGAATTAATCAGTATTAACAATTGTACACTAATTTGGTAAATTATGATGTGAAGATCTAGCTCACTTTGGAGTGCATTTAAAACCAAGTTTTTCACAAATCTGTCACTTGATCATTGAGCTCGATCTGAAGTTTCTTTAACAATGATATATACAAGATAGACAAAGAAAACATAACTTTCATTATATAAATTATAAAGAAATTAAACTCCACATTTAAGTCTCATTTTGATAGCTATTTTAAACTCTAAGAGATTGATTAATTAGACAAATCTAATATTGATTATAAGATATTAATCATTTTTCTTTCAACTAGACAAAATAGTCAAATGCCGGTTAGAATTTACATGTGAGGAATAAACTTCTAGCATATTTAATTAATATTAATTAAATCATAATTTGGAAAAATATCATTATAAAAAAAATTTGCAATTATTTTGGAGAAAATGTCAAAAGTTGATCTACTTATTGCAATTTTATTACTAAAAATAAAATATTACAAGATTAATTTTTTTAAAAAATTAATGACAAGAAAAATCAAATCAAAATAGAATTTTCTTATTTTATCACATCATTCTTCATTGTTTCAATCCATGGCTTTTTTAAACAATGTGATAAAAGATCATAGTTGCACATAAAATAAAAAGCACATTACCATTGAGTTATAAATCAAATAAATATGATATGTAGATCTAATTAAAATCTTAAAAGATAATTGGAATTGTTTCATGTTACCTTGATTTTCTTCTTGATTACAACTACGAAAATCAAAAATGGGCTCAATGTATCTAAACTACAATAAAATAATTTTTTCTCAAAAGAAGTTCATATATCTCAATATGGCTTCTTTGAAAACACTCAGTTTTCTGAGATGAAACACTAATATTTTTTATTTTATTAATACAATATACAATTACATATAAACTATTATAAAAGAAATTAATTTAATAACTTTGAATTGTTTGGAGTGATAAATTCTTAAATCAAAATTCATGACTGTGACACTAGAATATTTCTTGGTTCCTATTGAAAATAAAAGCAGTCATATTAATTATTTGGACTAGGAGGGTTTTGTTGATTTTTTTCAATAAAAACATTGCAATATTCATCTTAAAAAATTAATACAGAGTCAACCATTGGATAGCCCAATGGTATGACATCAAAATGTAAGGGGGAGGTTATGGGTTCAAATCTCTCCCAATGCAGATCTGTTCCCTCGCACTGTTTATACTGATCGTTCACGGGGATTCTTATATTATTCTCATCTGTATACGTATCTATATCTTATACATTCGAGTTTCGATCTTGTTTAGTATTGTTTATTCATAAAAAAAGACGACATCGTCCTATTATTCCAAAAATTAATACAGATAATTTGAAAAAAAAAAATTTAAGTATGCAATTCTAGTTAGTACTTAATAGTTAAAATATGACCAATTTAATTAACAAAAAAATATCATTTTAAAATTTAATATTTAAAACAAAAAACAGTCTCCCTTTTAATCAAGAGATATGGCCCCAACTTGACCATGACACCGGTCATCGTAGAATTTCCACCTCTCTTCCATTTTCTTTCAATTGCTATTATATTTGTTGGGAGGTCTTTCATTGTTTGTGATTGCTTCTTTCATCTGCTATTTTATTTATTTTGTTTTTTTTTTCAATAAAATATGATTTATTTATTTATATCATATATATATATATATAATAAAAAATTGAACCCCCACAATCTTGATCACACATTAAAAGGCTAGTGATGTTTATGGTCTTGTACCTAAGTAAATACCATAGATAAGAGAAGGGACAGTAGGGGAGCTTTTTGGGCCCGAGCTAGGTTAAGGGTATCCCTAATCCCTTTAGACTATGAGGCCCTTGTGGAGGGTTTTGCCAAATTGGCATTCGCCATTCACTCGTTTGGAATGGGATGAACAAATTAATCATGGCTTTTGAAGTGTAAATTAATTTGATTTATATATATACAATTACTAAGCATTGACTTAATTAATTAATTAATTAATAATACTTAATAATTACAAAATTATTCAAAGTTATGTTGGGGCCTCGGAATAATTTGAATAAGATCAGGAGGAGAAAGCTCAAAATAAATTTATTATTATGTATCAGCAGTTAAAGAATTCTTAGCCATTCAAATATAATAAGGATCTAAAGCTAATTTATTAAAATAAAAGGGCACAAAATGGAATATTTGATGAACTAAATACTCACTTTTTCATCATGAGTCACTTTGGTATACAATTGTTTTTATTTTATCATTACGTTAGAAGTTTTTTTTTCCATCAAAATATATTTTTAAACAATCATATAAAAATATAAATAAAACACTACAATATAATAATAATAATAATAATAATAATAATAATAATAATAATAATAATAATAGGACAATTTTGTGATAGACTCACTAGCGCTACCGTCTAAAATCTAAATTAGATCCTAAACCCCACAAAATGATAGATATATTTTTAGATAAGTTCATATATCACCATCTTTAAACACCTTTAAAGTCAAAATTTGATATGAAATATTAATTAAATTTAATGATCAAACTAAGAAGCTTTTCTTTTGGGCTATTGTGAAGCATGTCCACAAGGATGATGCAAAGGTCCTACCACATTAGACCAAGTTTCTGCAAGGCTATTTGTGGGTCCTTGGATAGACAAAGCTAGATATCCCCAGATATTAATATTTAAGTCATTGTATACAGTATATTTAGTACCATTAAATATTAATATTGTATTTAAGTTACATTTAAATATTTTAGGAAGATAATGAAATAATAGGATTTTTGTAATTCCTAAAAACTTCATTTAAAATGAGCACCACCAAACAAAAATATTTTATAATAACCACTACTTGGTATGGTGGTATATTATAAATATGGTTAATCAGCATATCTAAAGTTGAATATGTGGGTCAATAATTTTTATTACAATACTGTAGGGTAAATTTTTTAGTATATCACTAAACTTTGGTTCATTTTTATTTTGATCACTGAACTTCAATTTGTATCAATTTGATCACTCAATTTTAATTTGATTTCACTAGGTTGTAAATCAAGGGATTTCGACATCCAAATGAATGATGTAGCTGTTTTTCGATGACATGGACACCTCTAATAGACTTAATAATGTGTCATGAGGAAGACTGATTTAGATTTTTAGACAGCCATGTAATCAATTAGGGGTTGAAATTCTTGATTTATTGTCGGTTGAAATCAAATTAAAGTTAAGTGACCAAATTGATACAAATTGAAGTTCGGTGATCAAAGTGAAAATAAACCAAAGTTTAGTGACCTATTAAAAAATTTACTCCAATACTGTATGTATAATATAGCATATTATGTAAAATACTGTAGTATTACTGTTCATTTATTGTTAGAGGGTCTCTTTGGAAAGATATCATTTTTCTCCCTTCTAAGATAATATGGTAGAAGGATTTTGGTACTTGTAGGGTTGTAAATGAGTCAATTTGAGCTGAGTATCACCAGGCTCGAGCTTGTTCGAGCCATTTTTTTTTTATGATCGAGCTCAGCTCGATGAAAAGCTCAAGTAGCTCGAGCTCGGCTCATTTAAGCTCGATTAACCTTTCACAGTTGGATTAAAAAGTAATTTTGTAATTTATATAGTTTATATAATTATATATGTTTGTAATTTATATTATAAATAATTTAATATTTTATATATATATATAAGCTCGTTTAGATTCGCGAGCCTCACGAGCTGAGTATTTTTCAGCTCGAGCTCGGCTCATCAACGTAAATGAGCAGCTCGAGCTGGCTCGTGAAAAATCGAATTTAATTCGAGCATTAATTGAGCCAATCTCGGGTAGCTTGGCTCATTTACACCCTTAGGTTCTTGAAATATTTTTTGGGCTTATGCATGATATGATTCTAATCGCCACATATGATATTTGGCAGAGTTTATAAATCTTAAGAGAGTCATTAGGCTACCGTAACTAGTGCACTATTATACATGTTTGTTTTTTGATATCTCTTTATTAGGCTGGGTTTGCAGTGTTTGTCAAAAATATAAAATAATAAAATAATAAAATGTATGAACTGCCAAATGCAAATAAAGATAAGTGAATTCAAAATAAACATCTTCATCTCCAGTAAATGAATTTATTATTTCCTGTTTTAATGGTGCCACCTATAATAGATGATCCATTCCCTGCTAATTTCAAATAATTCACCTTTTTACCAATTGTTTTCTGAGTGTCACTTGTATCCTTTATTTGCTTAAATGTCCCATCTTTGTGAAGTTTCTCCCTGCTTGCTGGTGGAACTTTGAGCCTTAAATCTTGATTAGTCCAATCATGTTTGTTTTAATGTTTGTTTATAATATTTTTTAAAAATAAAATTGTGATTTATTTACTTAAAATAAAAAAATAAATAATGATAAAATAAATCATGTTAAAACCGCTACTATAAATAGGATAAATTTGAGATAATTTTATCTTTATTTCACTTTACTTAATTATAACACTATTTCATATAAGTCGTTAGGATGGGAAGGTAACAAATATATATAGCCTATATGTATAAAATATATAATTATATCAGTTTTAATTTGTTTTCCCCTTATTAATTAAAAACCAATTAATAAAAATATTTTTAAAATGGAAACATTAATTGTCACAAATTAACTTGCTAAAAAAATTTTAAATATTTATTTTATATTAATAAAATCATGTTAAAACAGTGACATGCACTAGATGTGCATACTTTTCTCTTGTCACAATTTATGTGTTATTTGTTATCTATATATATAAACAAGACAAATAAAATGAATAGCATAAAATAAAATAAATCCAAAAATTTTCACCAAAATTAATTGAAGAGGAGTTAGGGTCAATTAGGTGGTCCCTTACATGAAAAGCAAACCATCTCACCCAACATCTGGTCACTCCAAACCAATAACCACTGATCCAATACACAACCCTTTAACATCAAACTCATATTCTCATCCAATCAAAACAAGACACGTTTTTCCAATCTCAACACCAATCAACTCCATGATCCACGTTCGGACCATAATTTCATCCAACCACTCTCTCACCTGATCTCCACCTTCAATACTTCATACCTCTAAGCAACAACACTCTATATATCCCTTGCTTACTAAGTCACAACACACCAAAACCCTAATTAACTCCAAACAAATAACAATTACCATTACCCACAAAATATCATCATATACACACACACACACACACAAACATACATATTCTCATGCAAGTATAAACTTTCATCATAAATTTATAGATCAATGTATGGGTTTGATTAAGTTTTTAGGTTAATAAATTGTTAAAATTCATCGTATCGAAAAGATTAAGAGTATATATAAGAAGGATTTGTTTATAATTAGTTTATGTCTTACAAGACACTCTAAGGGGACCTTATAGCTAAAAAGCTCCATCTCTGTCTCAAGGAGGTGAAACGTCTCTAGCGAATAAGCTTGCCCCATCTCCACTCAACCAAATTGCACCATCTTATTTGTTGTTTCATGTCAGCTAGACTTACATATATATGTATATATATATATATATATATTTCCATGATTTATATTTCAATATATATATACTTCTCAAGTTCATGAGTATATATATATAAATTTTTTTTCAGAGAGAAAGCAAGTGATCAAAGAATAATAATAATATTATTATTATTATTATTTGGTTATGTATATATATATATATGTGTGTGTGTGTGTGTGTATAAAACTTGAGGACTAAGCAAACCATTAATCTGTTTCCAACAAGTTATCTTTGTTTGTTTCTTTATCTCTCTCTCATGTTGGAGGGGGTTGTGTTTCTTTTATCTCCTCATCTTCTCTCTTTCTCCTTTTTCTTCTACCTATATACTCTCCTTAGGGAGTGGTGAACAAAAGTGAAGGAGAATTCTATTCCTTCCCAAAGCTCAAGGTGGTGAAGAAGAAGTGAGGGTTTTAATTTGATATCTATGCTTTAGAAGGGACAACCCTTCTTTCTTCTTTTCCTTTTCCTTTCTTTTCTTTTCTTTTCTACCTTCTTTGTTTTGTTTGTTCCTCTCTTTCACTCTCTCTCTCTCTCTTCTCTCTTTCTCTCTCTCTCTCTCAAGGACAGAGATTAGCTAGGTGTTTATCCATTCCTTTGGGGAGAGAGAAAGAGAGAGAGAGTTTGAGAGTTTTAGGGTTATGAGAGAGAGAAGCAAAAGAGACCATGACATGGTGTGATGGATGCAACGATGACTCTAAGAGTCCTACAACTTCTTCTACTTCTCTTGTTGGGAAGAGATCTCTTGAAACCACTGTAAGGACATGCCCTTCATGTGGTCACAGGATTCACTGTACTAAGGAGCAGGTATAGGTCTTCTTCTTAATTACTTGTGCCCTCTTCTTATATATATATATATATATATAATTAGTAATATTCCTTAACTCTTTCTTTGCAAAGAATTTTTCCTTCATTGGTTAATTATATGTCTACGTGCATGCATGCATGATGAACTCAGGCAACTCCAATTCAAGACTTGCCGGGGCTCCCGGCCGGAGTAAAGTTCGATCCGACCGACCAGGAGCTTCTTGAACATCTTGAAGGGAAGGCTAGGCTTGACTCTCAGAAGCTTCATCCTCTCATTGATGAGTTCATTCCTACCATTGAAGGAGAAAATGGCATTTGTTATACTCATCCTGAGAAGCTCCCAGGTGTGTGTGTATATATATATATATAATTAAAATGATCTTGATGCTCAGAGAGAGAGAGAGCATCTGGATAATATATAATATCACCATCAAAAAGCAAATGTAGATTTACAAGGAAGAGGAATGATGTTAGATGTGATATTCAATTGGCACATTCATTATATATGTTTATCATGAGGATTTACTGTACAGTAAGAGATTTTGATATATTTACTACACAGTAAGAGATTTTGATATATTACACTTGGTATATATTGAAGATGCAATGCATTATATATAGTCACATCTAGCAATGGCAACTCTGGTGTAGGTGTGAGCAGGGATGGTCTAATTCGACACTTCTTTCATCGTCCTTCGAAGGCATACACGACCGGAACTAGAAAGCGAAGAAAGGTACACACAGACGAGCAAGGAGGCGAGACTCGGTGGCATAAAACAGGGAAGACAAGGCCGGTATTCATCGGTGGGAAGTTAAAAGGATACAAGAAGATACTAGTGCTCTATACCAACTATGGCAAGCAAAGGAAGCCAGAAAAGACTAATTGGGTGATGCACCAATACCACTTAGGCTCTGATGAAGAAGAGAAAGATGGTGAACTAGTTGTATCAAAGGTATTCTATCAGACACAACCAAGACAATGTGGATCAATGGCCAAAGATTCAAGCAATCCACTGAAATTAAAAGGCCTAAATGATCAGAATGAGAATACAATCCTCAAAGATGGCAATGTGGTTGATTACTATCATCAATCTCTCATGACATACAACCAAGGAGTGCATAATAGATCAGGAAACTCACCTCATTTACTAGCAAACTTTTCGATGCATGCTGACGGATCTCCGTTCCTCGGATAAGAGGATCCTTCAACATGCATGAGATGATCAGTGAGTGAATTAATATGAAGATCACTGCAAGATAACTTTTGTTGTGTACACAAGAGAATAAGATGTCCAAGTTGGAATTGGACCAATTTATGATATATATATATATATGTGTATTGGGATGTTTAGGAAGGAGAATGGTAGTGTGAGTGAGGAAATGAACAACACTCAAGAGGAAGGTTCTTTAGGTTTACAGATATAAACTGAATGCTTTGTAAATAAGGATGCAACTAAACAACAGTTATAGTGCTTGAGAGGAGCATTATTTGTGACTCTCTTGCATGATTTCATAAGGTCATTTTGGATGCTTCCATTGCATGAATAATATCTAGTTAGGATGTGCAAAACTAAGTAACTAACTCTATTTCTTTCTTTGTCATTCTCTTCTTTATGCATGGTTGATTACTCACCAGCATCTCCTACCAATCATTGCCTAGTTTATTTAAGCTAGTTTCATTTGCATGGATAAAATAGGCTTGGTAGAGTTTGCTTAATTTATTAAGTTTTTATCTGGTTTATTTTATATAGGTGTACTTAATTTGATATTTCATGTTTGGTTGAAATATTGATTTCTTTAATATTTATTGTTGTAATTCTTTAAAAATTTATGGAGTATAGAATAAATGTTCTCTTTTGTATAAATAATAATTTTATGCTCACGTAGAACCACTTTTAAAAGTTTGTATGTGATAATTAATTTTACTAGACATGTGAAACGTTGAGGTATTAAAGAGAAGATCCGAATGATCATCAAATGAAAAACATGTGCCTTTGGCTTTCAAAGTGTTGTTATATATTCATGGAAATCCTTTATTTTATTTATTTGATCTTACTTTGTTTTTAAGCATTAATTGAAGATAATTTGTAGAAGCTACATGTTGAGTATTGGTGCAAGAAACCTTTGCTGTGATCCAATGCAGTCTTAATTAATATTAAAATTATTAATTATTAATTATTAATCATTGTGAAATATTTTTATCAATTAATTAAAAAAAAATTGTTGTAGCGGTCTGTGATAATTTTTTTGTAAATTTTTTTTTTAATAAATATGGATAACCATGACTCTTAATTATTATTGTGAGAAAGAATTGAACTTTAATGTATCCCTAGAAAAAAAATTGAATTACTACTCTCATTATTAAAGTAACTAATTATATATATATATATATATATTTAAATATGTTGTTCAACTTTTAAAAAATAAAAAATTAGTCATTTGTTTTATCAAGAAAGTATTCCGAAGAAAAATAAGAGTTTTTTTAAAAAAATTACATCAAAATAAGCTTTCTAATTAATTCTTATTATTCATTCAACAAAAATAAAACTTCATCCATATTTTTCCAAAAGGGGGGAATAGATAAACTTCTATAATTAATGGTCCTTAATTACCAAAATTACTGAGTGTAGAAGTGAAGCTAACTCATACATTAATGAATTAGAAAAGAAGTATCTTGCATTTTGACATTCCTATGTATGTAATTAAACCAATTGAGTGCAAGCAACCTCAAGCCAGTTGCACAAAAAATCAAAGCTTGCAACCTAATGCTTGCAAGCAGGCACTCATTAGAATAACAAAAAACTAGCTAGCCACTTCTCTTCTCTAATATGTATATATATATAACCATGAAAACTTAATGAAGGTTTTAAAGAAGAAGAAGAAGAAGAAGAAGAAGAAGAGATGATGATGTTGGATAGAAGATACATAGATATAGTTTTGGTTCCTTCAGGGCTTGTTATCATGTTTGGGTACCATCTATTTCTTCTCTATAGAATTCTCAAGCTTCCTCACACCACTGTAGTTGGTTATGAGAACCATAACAAGCTTGCCTGGGTTGAGAGAATGATGCAGGTTGGTACTATATATATATATATATATATGTATGTATATTTTTTTAGAATATCATTAGTATATTTCTATGAAGAAGGTCTTTTTATTTGAGTTTAGTTTATTCAAGATCCTCGCTTCATTAGCCCTTTTATTTATGCTAAGAGAGTACTTTTTACTTAACATGGATCTTTTTAAAAAAATAATAATAATAATAAGAAACCGCCTAAAATATTAGAAAATCAAGTATAATTAGATAAAAGTCAAATACTAAAATTGTGATGTATTAAAGCCACAAAGATAGAGTAGGCATCCGCAGAAGAGAGAGAGGAATAATTAAAAGGGAGAACAAAAGTGCGGTCTTAAACAAACAACATGGCTTCCAGGAGATGATTTCCATAGGGGTCCATAATCCATCAGATCATGTGCCTGCTCTGTTAGATCAAGTTTCAAATGTTGTTTGTCAACTCCACTGTTGTATAGGGGGACACAATGGTGCACAAGAAGTTGAAGTTGTGTTTCACAATTGTTTTAAAATCTCCCAACTTGAGCCTCATCATGTCTTCTATTACAAATAGCCATAAAAGAAACATAACATCAATTTTAATTGTAACCAAAATTAGTGGGAGAAGACCATGATCAAATATTCAATTATTTCTTTTTAAGCAAATATTTCAGAAAATTTGCTCCGTATAGCCAGTGGCGGAGCCAGGTGGTGGAGAAGGGAGGCAATTGCCACTTTATAATTTGAGAATAAGTTAATTTAGTATTAATTTAATCAATTGATGTCCTAATTACTCACATCTATTTTACAATTGACCCCCTTAGCTTTTTATTAACTAAAAATAAAAGGAGACTAGTCTCATTTTATCCAATGATGAAGCCGTAACTCTGTTTGATTAGAAATTAAATTAATTTAATATTTATTTATTTATGTATTTATTTAATGTTTTAAATTTAGCTCTAATTTTACCAATTTCAACTGCATTTGTGGAGAAGGTTTTTTTTGCAATGAAGATTGTGAAAACTTAACTACGTAATAGAATTTGTGATCAATTGTTGTTTAGTGACATACATCGAGAAAAATATCTTTGATCATATTGATATATAATAAAATAATCATTCATTATTTTCAAAATATTAAAACTTGTAGGAACAATTGTGAATTTGCTTTGTTGATGATTTGTAGTACTTGTTTATGTAAAAGACTTATTTAAAAAAAATAATTATTAATTTTGATTATAATTGAACTTTTATTTATTAAGTTTCATTTGCCCCCCTTGTTTATAATTTCTAGCTCGGCCACTGCGTACAACTAATATGTAAATGGTTGATTAATTTGTTTATAAAATTTATATAATTAAGATATTTAATAAAATCAAATTAACGCAAATTAATATTGTCTTATTTTCTGATAAAATCCTTCATTCAAAATTAATTATGCTTTCATTGATGCATGGCAGGCAACACCAGATGAAACAGGAATAGCATTACAAGTGATATCAAGCAGTCTATCAGCATCAACAAATCTAGCATCACTTTCCATTGCCTTGAGCTCTCTCATCGGCACTTGGATAGGCAGCACCACAAAAGTCTTCATGTCAGAAGTAATCTATGGTGACACCTCAACTGCAACAGCCTCAGTAAAATACATTTCCCTCATCATTTGTTTCTTAGCTGCATTCACATGCTTCATCCACTCAGCCAGATACTTTGTTCATGCCACCTTTCTTCTCAGTACTCTCAACTCTAATGTACCAGTTGAGTATGTTCAAACTGCTGTCATTAGGGGTGGTAATTTTTGGGCTATGGGCCTTAGAGCACTCTACTTTGCCACCACATTGTTGTTGTGGATCTTTGGTCCTATTCCTATGTTCATTTGCTCGGTGTTTATGGTTGTTATACTTGCCTTTCTTGATACCAACTCAACTCCTTTGCACCGGTTTAGCTTCTCTTCTTCTTCTCCATCTTTGAACCAAAGGTTGAAGAAGATTCATGGTGCTTTTGGTGATCTAAGTGACATCCACAAGCACCCTTTGTACACTGTTAACACTTCTCCATTCATTAGTTTAGCTTGAGGTTTTAGTTAATTTTATGTAAGTTTATCTTCTTTTTTTTTTTTTAATGTGTGTATGTGTATATATATACATATGCTTGTATGAATTGTTATACTTCTTTTTTTCCTGCTAAAAAAACAAAATCACTTGTTTAGAAATTATTTTTAATAGACAAGCCGTCACACACATTCTATTTATGTTTTAATGTATCATCTATTTATATTTTAATCATACATTGTGAGATGATTGAATTTTCAACTTTTCGATATATGAGTCAAATGCCTTAATCGCTTAATCGCTCAACCACTGTGATGATGGTTTGTCTAAAAATTTTAAATGAGAGAAAATTATATTTTCAATGTTTTTTTTAATATTGACAAATCATAGTAAGATTTCAAACCAAGTAACCAACCACCAAAGAAAGCATGGTTTTGAATTTTATTAATATATTTATGAATATATTAGTGGGTGTTATGATTGATGTTATTCAATTTAGAGTTACTCTTTATTTTTTGTTTTTATTGTACTATTTTTTATAGTTTAATTTTAATTTTTTATATATGAAAAACAATTTTTTGTATCCATTTACGGCAGGGTTTTTTTTAATTTGTTTTTATTATTTCAAATCAATCAAATTTGTCAATTGCTTATTGATTATCAAATTAGACAGCGGTTAGGTATTCTATATGACATTAGCACATGGATAAAATTATTAATTTTATTTTTTTCATAATTTTACCTCTACCCTTGTCATAAAAAAACCAAATTCCAAAATTTAATCCAATTTTCTTTTTATCTATTTTTTACATTTTATTACAATTTTATTAATTACTATAATTTGATATGCCTTGTAATATCTTATGAGGTGAAGAAAACATAGTTTATTTTTTACATTAAAAAAAAAGTAAAATTTAAATTTTACTTATTTTCATATTCGGTTGTTTGTCCCTTAAAACATGGTTTTATGTCACACATGTAATAAAAACATGAAACAATGTGCCAATTAATTACTTATAATTAATGCAAAACTAGTTGTGCACATAAATCATCAAAAAGATGGAATTTCAGTTTGCTATTCATCCAACCAAAAATGAGACACAAAAGGCAGACAACAACTTGTTCTGCTTATCCTTGTACTGTTTACTACAGTATAAATAATAATTAACACTTTAATCATCAACTAAAATAAGAACCGACACAATTGTCAATTTAATCATAGCTAATACCATTTAAAAAATAGCTAAAACTTTAATAATTATCAGCTAAAACTTTAACTGATAAACTTATTAATTTAACCATAATTGATCTTTGTGTTTCTTGAGTTAAATAAAAATGTCATACTTTTTAGTTTTAATGATGATTAGAGTTTGAACATAAGTCACTTGGTGAGAAATTAAAAAGGAAATGTTTAAAAAGTTTTCTAATGCTAACCCATGATTCTCAACCTAAACATATTTAATCATAATTAAAGTTTAAATCATATTCTATCAAAATATATATATATATATATATTATTCGTACGTGCATAGCTCTCTTTAAAGGAGGCATATGCCAATGGTCTTTTGACCTAATGACACCTGGGTCTCCTGCGCATGGGCAAAATCACTAATTCGATCTATTTCTCTGATGTTGTAGGATGAGAATGTGTGGAATAATTAAATATGTGCATGTTATTGATATGTGACTTATACATATTTATAAAAAAACATATTTATTGTTTTAATTGTAATCTTAATCATTAAATACAAATATCACGATTATTGTTTTGAAGTGATTAAAGATTGCTTTTATTTTAAAACCATGACTCTCAACTAAAATTAACAAGAATCAACATATTTAAATATTTATTTAATTAAGCATAATCAAATTTATAATCTAAGTCCACGAATAGAAAGGGTCAATGAACTGTTTTTTTGGTGTAGGTCCATGATTCCAGACATGAACAAAAAAGGATATATTCATCAATTTTATTATTATCAGAGTTTAAATCTCAGCCACACAATAAAAATCCAAAACTTATATATATTATGCTGGTGCCTTTTGAATCTCTTGGGAAAAAAATTTAAAGTTTTAATTCAAATCTGGTACAGGATTAACTCCAATCTAGCGTAAAATTTTGCGCCAAATATGGGAGCGCTATTATTATTATTTTTTTTTCAGTTTTAATTTTTCAGTTTTCTTTGTTTTTTTTTAATTTTTAATTTTTTTTTCTATTTTTTTATAAAATTTTATTTATGATTTTATATTTTCAATAAATTAATAACTTATAATTTAATTTTGTATTTTTCAATTAATAAAAATAAAATTTTTTTTTTTTTATTCAGTTTCTTTGTTTTCTCTTTATTTTTATTTTTATTTTTTGTTTTTATATTTTTTATAAAATTTTTATTTATGATTTTATATTTTAATTAAATTAATAACTTATAATTTAATTTTGTATTTTTCAATTAATAAAAAATAAAAAAATTTAATGAAAATAATACACGAAATATAACTTCATTGACATTAATAAAAATTATTCAAACAATAAAATGAAAACATAAAAAATAGTCGTAACATATATTATCATTAATAGCAATAAGAAAAAAAGCACAACACTCAAAATACAATTAATGAAGGCCGAATTAGATGAGTCTAATAGTCTGGCATATTATCACCACCTCCACTAATATTGCCGAAGATTTCATTAAACATGTTAAATGTGAACAAAATTAAAGATAATTAAATTTATTAATAGTATGAATATATAAATTATGGAGTGAAAAGAATATTCTTATAATATTTTATTTTAGAGTTAAAAATAGAGATGGTGATTGGAGAAACTTTCACTATAGAAGCTGTATTTTTGTGTACTGAAGTGTCTGTCAAATATAGAGTTTTAGGTTGTTATAATCCCAACATAAATACACTTCATTATCAATTTCATCATTAATCAAAGTCTAAATTTCAACTATCATTAAAAAAAAATTACAAAATTAGGTCGTTTGTGGCCTTTGTTAAAATATATATATATATATATATATATATATATATATATATGTTAGTGCAAACCAAGACTATTTATCGGCACGATTTCGACACCCATACCTGCCGACGTAGCAAATAGTGACAAAGCATAATTGATGATGTGGCAAGCATGGTGATGTGGCAGGAGACTTGGAGTGCAAGGCAAACATCTCGAAGATCTTGTAGAGCTATTTTTTGAGTAAAGTCTCTAATACTGGAGCCAAATATCCCAAGATCATGCAAGCTTTATTCTAAAGATCTCAGTGGAGTTATTTTTGGCAATGCATTACAACGTGAAGACAAGATCATATCAAGACCATATTTAGGTGATTTGATTGAAGACTAAATATGATGGAGCTTAATTAAAGAAAGATCTATTCATGGTGTGAATAAAGATATGATTCAAGAATACTTGACGAGAATCATCAAGTCTCATTAACCGAAGATTTCGAGCGACCAAACTCGAGTGAATCAAGATCAAGTTTGGAGAATCTTCAAGACCAAATTTAGGTGAATTGAAGACCCGAGTTTGGCAAAGTTTCGTGAAGACGCAGCAAGGACGCGCGCCTTGCGAGGGACTCGCGAATGAGGAACCGAGGAGTAGGCTAGATGCACGGCAATGGATCGGAGATTTGATCGCATCGACTCGACTAAGCACGACCGGAGGTTGATGGGTCTTGAGGTCATCCGTAACGTAAATCTGAACTCGATCAAGTCAGCAGCGTGGCCATGTCAGAACTTATGTTACAAATGGGGAGTCTAGCATGACTAATTTCTAGCAGTTTTTAAATTAGTAGTCATGAGATTCTAAAAAGAGGTATGTGCTATATTTCGGGACGCTGAGGCGTCTATATAAGCTACTTTCGCTCGTAGATTGTAGGTGTAACTCTCGGGGAACTCTCTGAGGAGAGCGTGAAGCACCGCATAATCGTAGAGGGTAGTGTTTATTATCGTCTGAGTGAGATGAGTGACAAGTGTTTTTGTACTAACGTATTTTCACCTTTTTAGTGGATTATTTTTCTCCCGGCATGCCCCTGACGAGTGCGAGAGAACTCAACCCAGGTTACCAATCGTGTGTCTCCTTCTTGCTTGGTTTGTGTGAGTTTTTCTTTTTTGAGTGTTGTGAGTGTTCACTAAACCACAAACCACATCGCCGAAACTAACAATATATATATATATATATTATCATAAATCTGTATTTTCTCATCATCCAATATTATGATAGCTAGAGTTTAAACTTTAATCTCTCGAGTAATTTGATCTCTGTATATAGATGAAGACCAGAGATTGAATCATGTGCATGATATATTTAGTAAAATTCACTCATATCCCTTGACACGTGGCTTGTTTACATGTATCAAAAATATAAAATTGATGACTTTAAAATAAATATCTTCTTATTGTAATCCCACAACACGTACATATAGTTCATTATTAATTTAATCATTAATCAAAGTCTAAATTTCAACCTATCAGAAAAAAAAACTGTAAATTTATTTCTTTTTGTCATAGCTCCATATTTGTATCATCATCAGCTGATTAATGATAAATATAGTTTAAACTTTAATATCTCAGGTAAAAAGAAAAAAAAAAACATAAATTATTGTTATCTTTGAAGTATTTTTTAAGATTCTTCTTGTTCTAGGCCCACCAAAAATGTGGTAGGGTTCACCAACATCCATGGTAGAGGAACACAAAGCACAAAGCTAACAACACATTGGTGACATGAAAAAAAAAGGAAAGAAAGAAATGGTAGTACAAGGCCTTTGAGTCTTTTCTTTTGTATATGTGTGGTTGGCTTAACCTAACCATCACCTTTCCAAAAGGTGGTGTGTCTCATGGAGCAAAGAGGCTTTGTTTAAATGATGTTTGCATTGCCCTACCAACCATGGATTCCAACTTTGATGTGATGTATATACCTTGACAACATGTTACCATTATGTTCTTTGAATTATGAACATTGATAAAGATCATATATATATATATATATTGGTGAATTATAAGCATTGTTACAAAAGTAAGGAGTGCATAAGTGCATTCTCTTGATAATGTTCAAATGAAACATGGACAAAACTTAGTGATATGACAATTGAAGACCAAATTATTGATAACAATAATGTTTTGTAGCAGCCTTGTGCTTGGAAACGTTACATCACACAAATGGGGACCATCTTTCTCTCTCTTTCTCTCTATCTCCTATATTACATCCTTTATTATTCAAAATACATTAAAACATATTAGTATTTATTTATTTATTTATTTATTTTTTAATATTTGTAATTATGTGTGGGTAAAGCTATAGATTGTTATATTTCATTAGTTGAAGCATATCTTAATCACTTTTTATTAATCAATGGTTTGTGAATTTGAAGTACAAGACTTGAAACAATCTTTCACTCTCACACACTATAAACAGTCTTTTATCTTGGAATCCTCCCAACTTTAATGTATGCTAATTATATATCTCTATACATATTAAAAAATCATTAAATGAGCAGGGTCTGAAAGCTTATATAATGTGTCCTCTTTATTTATGCAGTGGCTTTAGAATGCGACAATGTAAACAAAGAAAGACACAAGAAAGCAGAGGCCAAAGCTTAAGGCAATGCCAAAAGAGAAAGTAATATGTTTGCTTTCCACTCATGGGACCCTTTCAAATATATATATATATCTACACAGAGAGAGAGAGAGAGAGAGAGAGAGAGAGAGAGAGAGAGAGAGAGAGAAAGAATGAGTTATAAATGGGTCTAAGTCTTTAAACTTGTTGGCTGGTTGGAAGGAGGCAATGCTTCTCCAATGGAGTTGAGCCATTAAACCTATTGTTATCTAGGATGGCTCATAGAACCCTATAATGGGAAAGGATGATGGTGATGGTGATGGTGATGTTGATGTTGATGGATAGTGCTCACCTTGGCTCACATCTCAAGCTCGTCCTAGGGTTAGGGTTAGAGTTAGGGTTTTCTTTCTCCGTTTGTGCATGCTTATATAGTAACAATTTCACACTATATTAATTGAATATATAGTTATTATATAGTATTACAGATATGTTTGATTAATATCTAGTTACTATATGTTATTTATTATTGTCTAATAAATGGAACAGAAGACACAATAAAAACCTCCTGGTTGTCATAATGTCTATGGCGTTTGTATGAAAACTGTCACTAATTAATGACTGCATGATTAGTATGTAACGTACGTACGTTTTCGCCATGTCATTCCAACAAATAATACGTTAACAACCGTATTCATTATAAACAGAGAAAAATAGTTATTTCGTGCTGCACGTGATTGCATGAATTAATCATAACATGGTCAGATTCGCAATTATATTTTCAGATAATTGTTTTTTTTTCTTTTGAAAAATTAATAGGTTTAATAAGTAACAAAAAACACAAGATGTTTGCAGTTATGTTGTACAGTGCCAGTAGAGAAACACATGGGTACATTAAGATCAACAAATGAAGAAGCCATGCATATATATATATATTAAAAATGAAGAAAAAGGTTGGATATATATATATATATATTTTTGATGGCACGCATGGAGGGTGAGTAAGTGCTGGAGACTAAGATGACACAGCTTTATTAAACTCTCCACAGAGCTACTCATCCTCATAAGTACGTACTACTCCTTTGCCAGCAGCAACAACAACAATAGCAACAGCTTCCAGTCATTCACTATGAATAAAGTTGCTGGTCTGTAATCAAGAAGAAGATGAACAAAGCTGCTCATACAAACACATACAAACAACAACATCCCTCCCTCCCCCACTCTCTCTCTCTCTCTCTCTCTCTCTCTCTCTCGATCTCTTTAATAAATATTAACAAAAAGAAGCAGCAGAAGAAGCAGAAGCAGAAGAAAACCCTAATCTCTCTCTCTCTCTCTCTCTATATATGTATATATATGCAAATATATTCAATAACTATTAAGGAGAAGAAGAGCTCTGTGTAACTGTATTTACACATATATGATTTATGTGTGTGTGTGCAAGTATTAATAAGAAAAAGAGAAGACATGCATTCATGCACTATACACTAGCCATGCAAAGATGCAAAGACACTAACGTGAAACAGTCTTTGTATATATATATATATGATTAATAATAATTATAAAGAGGCAGAAGGAGGAGAAGAAGAATGGGTAATTAACCATGCAAACTAATATGAATATAATTAAGCATGCATGTATTCTTGATCTCTCAGTGTATTTATATATATATAATTAATATAATAATTATATAAATATAAAAAGGGTTTAGAGAAAGAAGGGAACACTTGTGATGCTGGCAAAAACCAAACAGAAAAGAACAAGTTCCAATTATTACACGGCCCCCGCGATCTCAGTCCCCCCTCCCTCTCTATGTCTTGTCATCTCATCTCACTCTCATTTATATCTTTCTCTACTTTTTATTCATTCATCTTATATTATATATATATATAGATATGTATGTATGTATATATATATATCAACATTATTAGCTTATTAAATGAAAGTCAATATACCAAATAAGTTAAAAAGCAATTATAATAATAACATTGAAAGCATAAGTGCAAAATAATAAAAACCAAAGAAGGGAAAGGAAAAAGGAAAGCAAGCGCCCGGGCAAGCAGGTGCAGAGCAGTGGCAGGAGCAGCAGTGAGACCGAACGTTAAAAGAGCGAAAACTCAAAGAATAAAAAAATCAATGTAAAAATAATTAAAAAAATAAAAAAACAAAAGAGGAAAAAGAAAAGAAATAAAAAAAAAGGTTCAGGGTTGCAGTGCTGGGAATACTAATTAATTAGTCCCACATCGGTCACCATCAAGGAAAGAGAGCAGCATAAATAGTACGGAGAGAGCTCGATGGTTAGCCTATCGCTTTTGACCTCCTCTCTCTCTCTCTCTCTCTTCCTGCCACTACTGCTCCCCTGTTCCCTTAGCCCCCCCTCCCCCTCCTTGTGTAGCCATGGGAGAAAAATAATAATAAAAAAAGTTAGGGTAACTCTTCATACATACAAAGCCCTCTTCTTCTACTTATTTACTTTTCCCCTCCTCCATATATTGCTTAATTTTCATCAAATGATTCATCAGTATTTTTTTTTTATTTTAGAGATAAGTTGTGCTTTGATTTTGCCTAAAAGTAAAAAAATATCAGTTAATTTGGATAAATCCCTTAAATTTTGTTGCAAATTAAAATGAGTTTATTTAATAAAATAAATTTATTTATAAAAAAACCAATTAACACAAGTTGTGTTTTAAAAAAAATCTCACTAACATTAGACATAACATTTGATTTGATTTAAAATAATTTTTGTGATGATAAGTTCACATGGACAAAATTGTTAGTAAATTTAGTTTGTACTTTTCAATCCACTTAATATGTTATTTAAAAATTTGATTAAAATATAAAAATAAATGTACATAACTACTATTTGTTTTATTAGCATTAGCTTTTAATATTCCATAAAAATCAGTTTAAATTTCATGAACAAAACTTCAGTTCATGTGAAATAACTGTACATGTATTGTACATATTGTGGTATTTAACGATTACACACATATTAGTTAAAAGTATGTAAAGATTCTGTTATTATTATTATGTTTTTTTTATAAATTAATGAAAAACATTTATTTATACTTTTGTATTGTACTTGAAAAATTTTAAATTGAGACCTTTTTAAATACAAATAAAGTAAAATATCGCCAAACTATAATTTGATTCCATGTGTCAAATTTTTTTTTTACCATAACATAAAAGTACATATATTGTAGAGATTGCACTATTTTGTACTCATGTAAGATATTTTTTTATGGTATGAATAAAAAAGTTTTATTTTTATTTATGTTTTATGATTGTTTTTATTTTTTTAACTCTTTAGTCCCTATCATTCTTTGTGGGCCTACATCCTTCTCACCCTAGGGTGTAGCATGATAAAAAAGTATTTCCCTTTTCCCCAGAAAACACCTTCTTTTCATTATTTACTCTTTAGTTCCCCTATTTCTGCAAGGGAAAAAGTAATCATTTTTCTAAAAACACCCCTATTATTTCTCTTATTTACTATTCAGTCATCCTGTTTTCCAGTGAAACATAAAAAAACACACACACACACATTGTAGGAAAAAATGTGAGATTTGATCAATTTTAAAGTAATTAACAACAATTATTAAAAATATTTATTTATTTGAATAAATGATAGTATAATTCTTGGGTGTTTTGGTCCTGGGGTTTATCCCAACGAAGCACAAGACCTGTCTTTTCGTTATTTACTCTTTAGTCCCTCTCTTTCTCTATATTCTCTATTCTCCCCCGCTTCTCCCGCTGCTGTTCTTCGTCTTCGTCTCCAAAGCTCTAACTTTTATGGGGATAGATCTCAACACTGTGGACGGGGATGGGGAGGAGGAGGAGGAGGAGGAGTCGCCGCTGCCGCCGCCGTGTTCTCGCGAGCACGCGCGCGGGCGTTCGGTGTGTCTTGAGCTCTGGCACGCGTGCGCCGGGCCGCTCGGCCCGCTGCCCAGAAAGGGAAGCCTTGTGGTTTACTTGCCCCAAGGCCATCTCGAGCAGCTCGGTGCTCGCGGTGCTGTAGCCGGGGCGGGGTCGAGAATTCCTCCTCATGTTTTGTGCCGCGTTGTCGATGTTCACCTTCTTGTTAGTTTGCGTGCATTTCGTCGAACATCTTGCGTGCTCTTTTGTTGTTTCTCTGAGTTTTGTTTTTGGATGTGATTTTGTAGGCGGATGCCGCTACTGATGAGGTTTATGCACGGCTGGCTCTCGTTGCCGAAGAAATGGTTGCTTTTTTGTTGAGATTTTTGAGATATTTTTTGAGGTTTTTGTTTGGGTTTTTATCTCTTTTTGGAAATTTAGCTAGTTTTGTTGCCTCAGGACGCCGAGCAGGAAGAGGACGGGTGGGAGAAGGATGGTAGTGGAGGATGCAACTCCTCGGTGGTTCCCCATATGTTTTGCAAGACGCTCACCGCTTCTGATACTAGTACGCATGGTGGATTCTCTGTTCCTCGCCGAGCTGCTGAAGATTGCTTCCCTCCATTGGTGAGTTGGGGAAAAGATGGTCCATTTGCTACCGAAGTTGTGTAAATTGTACTAAGAGTAGGGTTTTTTTTTTCGTGTTCTTTTTGGTGTAGGATTACAAACAGCTCAGGCCTTCCCAGGAGCTTGTTGCTAAGGATTTGCATGACATGGAGTGGAGATTCAGGCATATTTATAGAGGTGTGTGTTTTATGAACTGTTTTTTGGCTTTGCATTGTCTTATGAGCCTCATCATGAGGCTGTGTTTCCCCAAATATAATATATTTCTTCCAATGTATGATGAAATTGATTGTGTGCAACATGCTTTTGTGATGTTATTTGTTCTTAATTACTGGAAGCTTCATCTTTTCAGTGATACCGAAGGGTATTTTTATTGATTTCGGAAATTACATGTATGCAAGAAATCATTTTGGATGAATTCTTAGTTTTGTGTGTTTTGCAGGACAACCTCGCAGGCATCTTTTGACAACCGGGTGGAGTGCATTTGTCAATAAGAAGAAACTGGCTTCAGGGGATGCGGTGCTCTTTCTTCGGTAGGCCTCTGAAGATTTGATCAATTAAAGTGGTTTATGTTTAAACAACTTTCGTATGATTGTTTGGATTTTATTTATTTAGGGGAAATGATGGAGAACTCAGATTGGGAATAAGGAGAGCTGCACAACTTAAGAGTTGCATTCCTTTTTCAGTGCTTTGTGGCCAGAGTTTGAATATCAGCACTTTTACTACTTTGGTTGATGCTGTCTCGTCAAAAAATGTGTTCCACATTGATTACAACCCAAGGTATGGCTAAAACTGGATAAGATTTTCTAAGGAAAATTCGGTTTATTGAGAAAAGTGGTAAAGCTCTTCTTGTTGATATATCCATTCATCTAAGTGTGCTCTTTGTCACATATGGTCTTGTCCTACAAATAGTTTTTGCCTATATGGATGAGTGGTTAATGGAGCCCAAGAGAGTATCATTGATGTATGTATGGAACATTTTTTTTCTTACTTTCTGTTGCATTTGATCTCTACATCCCCTGCTCTTTTACATTTGATATGACTTGGTGTGATAGAATGATAGCATGGTATGGGATCCTCTTCTTTAGTTATCAGTGGTTGCTGGAACTAGATTTAGGTACCTTTCTCATCTATTGGTGTTTGTCTAGTCTTATTATTCTCTTCCTTTTTATCTGCTGTTGATGCTTATGTACAATTCTTGTTGTTGGATTGTACTATTCTTTTAGTATTCTCCACATCTTGCATCCCCCAACTTTGTGATTGTAACTTGTCTTTTGGTGGGCAAGTAATTTAATTTGATTTTGACTTTCGCCTAAATTCCTTTAGTTTTCGATGTTTCCCATGGTTCACTAATTGTGGTTTGCACTGTGTTTGTGTCATGTACTTTCTAAAGTATATCGTGGTCATGGAGACAACTGTGTCTAGCACTATGTTTCTTTGGCACATGCTTTTGAAGTTGCTACTGAGTGGACACTGATTAACTTCCAGGACAGTAGAGAATTTGATTCCAAATTTGTGAACAAATTGTTGAAATTAGGAAGAAAAAAAAATGTTTTCCAGCTGGTAGATTTTATCGGAATGTGTTGATGTATGTAAAATCTGGTTAGGTATCTTAATTCTTAATAACCATTCTGTTAAATTCTACTTACAGATTCTGATAAAATCTACCATCTAGCACTTTTCTTTTTCTTGCATATACGGCAGCACTTTTCATTTACTTCTGCAGATATTCACCCTGGTTAGGTAATTGTGTCTGATTATTCTGTTATTAAACTAAGTTTGTATGCCTGTCATCTTAGTTTGCATTTTTATTGTAACTTTATTGTATTTCTTCCCGATTAAGGGAAATAGCAAGTAGTCAGTGCATTATCTTTGTGTTAATAGATTTGGCAAAATTATTGTAGGTCAAGTCTGGCAGAGTTCATAATACCTTACTCAAAGTTTTTGAACGGTTTCAAGAATTCATTTTCAGTTGGTATGAGGTTCAGAATGAAGTACGAAAGTGAAGATGCAACGGAGAGGAGGTTTGGGTCATGTTATCCATGAAGAGACCAATATTTGGACAAAGTTTTGTAATGACCTTAATGCTTTCACTCTCTCTCCAGGTGCACAGGGTTGATTACTGGAATTGGTGATGCTGATCCTGTCAGATGGCCTGGTTCAAAATGGAGATGCCTATTGGTATGAATTTATACTTGTTTTTCATTGATGTAGTTTTTGCAGAGACTTTTGTGAAATTGTTGTTCTCCATAATACAAAAGCTGCATTTAAGCATTTTAAACTTGATTTTGTGGATTGTATGTTATTGCTTCCAATTATAATTTCTCATTTGGCCTCATTTGGTGCCTTGGCAGTTGTCTTAGTTTTTGTTTGTGCAGATCAAATTGGCACTATTGTTTGAGACTTGCACATGAACTCTTATGTAGTCCAGGTCTGATATAGTTTTGTCCTAAGTTTGCAATAATTCGTCAGTATCATGGAACAAGATCAACTAGTCAGTGCATTTTATTCCCATATAAGATTCTTGGAATATGATTGATTGCGTTTCGCAATCACACAATTCATCCATAGCTTGCTTGGGAAATGTTTTCCTAGGTGAATGTTGAATAGAATTTGAAATATGATCTTCATGATCATGCGCTTTCAAGACTTTCATAGGGTAAGAAATAGAGTGCAATTTTGTGGTAGCATTCCCCGGAAAGATAGTTGACAGAGGTTGCATGGTGGCTTGTGGATATTGTAAGAGTTTGTCAACCACTGGTTTTGGATGTGAATTAAAGCCTAAGCTTAGCTGGCCCGCATATTTGTTCAGGGGAAGTTTATTACCAGTCTGTTGACAATTACATATTGGCAAGTTTTCTGGCGCCATATATTATTGAATGGACGTTGGAGAGCCCTATTATGGAAAGCCATTTGTCTCTTGCTGATTACCTTCCTTGTTTTAAGTTTCATTTGATGCATATAGCTCGTGAGAGGTTACCAAACATAAAGGTGTCCAAAATATTTAGATTGACTATATTTCGATCATGACTCCAATCAAATCTTCGTTCTTTGAGAAAATAAGAATGGGCAATTTACTGATGTCTTGTGCACTAAATAACACTTTCAAAGGAAAATTTTCTTAAGAAGGTGGGTCACGTCACTGATTCAGTTCATTAGATTGCAGAGTGCCAGACATCAGACTTGAGTGGGAGATTGTTAATTAAGAACCTTACTAAATTGCTTCTGCACCAAGATAAATATGTTACATCAGCGTCATTCATTGTTCTTAATAGCACTCACATCAAGCTTACGAATGCTGCCTGTTTTTTTTTCTGTAGGTTTACTGAATTTTGTTGAATGAAAATTGAGTACCAAAGAACCTCTTAATGATCAACACTTTTTGTTTTGAAGTTTGATTCTTTAGTCTTCATTTCTTATCTTGTATGTATTAGGCTTGAATTCATAGTCATAATTTACTACAAACTAGTAAGATTTTTGTTAACCAGTGATTCTATTGTTTTTATGTTATAATTGTGGATTGCAAAGGCTTCCCTGTTATGATCTTTAGGGTTTTAAATGTTTTCTTTACTGCTTCTAGGTGAGGTGGGATGATGATGCAGTTATAAATCGACAGGATAGGGTTTCTCCTTGGGAGGTTGAACCTATTGGTTCAGCTTCTGGTCCAAATGGTCTGACTACATCTGGTTTGAAAAGAACCAGGATCTGTCCACCTTCAATCCAGCCGGACTTTCCGTTTGCAAGTAATCAGACTTGTCATTCTTGATGCCTTTTTTTCTTGTTCTTTTGTGCTTCTCTGAACATTTTTGTCCATTTGCTTGCAGATGGAAGTGCTATTACAGACTCGGGGGAATCTACAAGATTCCCGAAGGTCTTGCAAGGTCAAGAAATGATTTGTCTTCGAACTCCTCATTATGGGGTTGATGTAGCAAGTTCTCAGGGTTCTGAGCTAAGAGGTCATCAATTCTCAGACATTAGGAGTGGTATCTCTAATGGAGCTAGCTGCATGTTAGCTAGCCGAGGAAACTACATCGGAGTTCCCATAGACAACTCTGATGCTTCCTTCAAGTGCATAGGCTTTGGAGAATCCATGCGATTCCATAAGGTCTTGCAAGGTCAAGAAATTTTTCCAGGTAATCCATCACAGGGAGGAGCTTCTCTTGATGCACACATGGAAACCGATATTTTTGGATTGCCGAAAGGTGTACACCCATCTGATGACGGGACCAGATGGACGTCACCAATCCATGGCTACGGTACTCTACTTCATCAGCCGAAACCATCAGTTCAAGTGTCTTCACCATCGTCCGTGTTGATGTTTCGACAAGCATGTTTGCAGTATCCAAATACAAGATCAATCTACAGCATGAACGATAAAGATGAGCGCGGCAACTACCATGGTTTCTTCAACTGTTCTGAATTGTCTACGGGGAATGATTCATCTCTTCCCTATCAACCCCATGCTGGAGCTGCAAGGATTCACAATCCCGCATATTTCACAGAGGCAGACTTGGAAAGCAACGAAAACATCACTCGAAGTAGCTGCAGACTTTTCGGTTTCCCCTTAACCAAGGGTATTCCGATAGCAAATGAAATTGCCACTACTATGTCTGCTTCCCCAGCTCCGCCGGACATGAACCTTCCAGCTTTCTTCTCATCATCAAGTCTCGAGTGCTAATAGAAAGCCTCCGAAGAGCAGTAAGCAGGCATATCTATCTTTAAATCGAAACATCAGTAATATAAGGCGCGAGATCATTTTTCCTACGTGAAGATGATTTTGGTTATATATCTTTGTGCTGTCTTGCAACATTATATACCGACACTCGTCTTTTTAAATCCGGTGGAATCGACATTCCAGGTTCAATGAGCATGATGATGTTTTTCCTCGCGGCCTCTCGTCAGCAACACCAGTCCAGATGCAACAATGCTCTCTCAACTCTGTTTATCTGCTTGCTTGCTCTTCAATGGTAACTGTTGCAACTGACTTCTATTTAGCTCTTCAAGCAATGCTTCCTACTAATTATTGTAATTCTATGTTATCTTGCACAACTTCTAGACAATGCAATTGTTTGTTTATGCAGTATTATTAATTATGCTTCTGCTGCCCTGTTTGGTACTTTATTTTATCTGACTTTGGTACATATACAAATATATATATATATATTGTCATTTATTCCAAGGAAAATTAAAATGTGGATCATGTTTATTTTAGCAGGTACATGAATGAAAAATTATGGAAGTATTCATTGATTATGGGTCAATTCATTGGAGAAATATCATTATATTCAGCTTGCAAAATTGGCAGGTGTGACATGGACTTCATGCCCATAGAATTTCATGTACCCTTAAAAAGTTCATGGATTTCCATCTTTCAAAGCTCAATAGTCTTTAAAAAAATAAAATAAAATACTTGAATCATTGTAGAGCTCATGTCATATAAAACATTTTGTTGTGTGGGAACAAACACCACAAAGTTATGCAAGTGGCAACCATTGTTTGGGTTTAGATTTGCAACGTGGAAACATCCAAGACTAACATTTTTGTAATCTAATAAAGGGCCCTTGCATTGGATTTATATATTTATATATATTTATATTTATTATATATGTGAAAAAACAAAGGCCGACATCATGATTTACGTGGCAAAATCATGTTAATATATTAAAAAGAATAACTCCAAGTGGTGATGTCTTCTTTATCTATTTTTAACTATGCATGAGCTTTAATTGTTTATGGACTTGTGTCACATGAGGAAACGTCTGACTTATGTCATCCAAGACTTTTCAGCTCATATAATTCTATATAAAGAAAACAAAGGTCGCTGTAAATTTGGGTGTGAATGGTAATTTAACCTTATTTATTTCGAATTCCAAGCTATACAAATTTATTTGTTTACAGTTAGAGGGAAAAATAAAAATATTTTTTATTTGAGAAAGGAAAATGAACCGAGATCTTCATTTTAATATATCTATATATATATATATATATATATATCTATGTATGTATGTATATATTTGTATGAATTTTGACTTTCAATAATATATAAATAATGATGGTTTTTCGTTAAAATAATACTTATGATATGCAATGATAAGTGAATTTGCATGGTTTTTAAACTAGCCAAATCTTTGATTTTTTACAATTTATCCATAAAAAAAATCATATTTTATAAAGTTACAGTTCGAGTTTAGAGTGCTGGGTCAGGGTGTTTGCTTTTATATATATATATATATATATATATATATATATTTTAATGTATATATAAAGTGCACAACAATAAATACTAGTAATTGCCAATAACAACTCCTAACTTTACAAATCATCCATTTATATTGGATGTCCTTAAAATCCCCTTCCTTTTGAATACAATAATTTTGAAACCCCTCAAAGTATGTAATGGTGTTTGACAGAGTTAGTTTTTAATTTTTTGGACGAAATTATCTCTTACATGGGAAGTTGTGGCAAATGCGACATGGTGTGACCATAATGCATTTGCTTGCAATGATTTTTCCGCTTGGAGCGAAAAGGGTTTTTTTGTAATCCCAAGCGAAACACCATTATTGGACCATTACTGGCACCGGTTTTTTTTTCTCTTTTCGCTTCTTCATCTTTTCTCTTTCCAGGGTTGTCATTGTTGGACATCTTGTAGAGGACCGAAATTTCGTTCCACCATTGTCTCGAAGGAGAACTCCCGCTCAATTCTTCGGCAAATTCATTAGTTTGCGCTCTAAGGTATTGAGGCGAGGTAGACGATATTGAAGAAGTTCTGCAGTTTTATTTTGTTTTTACATTCTATGGGTTTTTTGGCCGTTTGATTTGTAAAGTAGTCTATTAGAAAAAGAGATTTTTCGGTTTTATGGTGTGATTATTGGATGATATTGTAATTTGCAGAGAGATTTTTCGGCTAAGGTTTTGTTTTTCATTTTCCTCTGTATATACGATCGAAAGCGATAATGTTGTGCAGAAGGAGATTTTTTGTTTGTTATGCAATCTCACATGTGTGTGTTCTTCATGGTACTGTATAATGTTTATAATGTATGTTTCCTATTTAATTTGATATGGTCGCATTATGTAGTGTTTAATAGTATCTATATAAGAAATGAGTTTTTTAGTTTAATAATATAGCTTTCCGTTTAAAATTACTAAATACTGCTTAATGTATTGCTCTTGGAGAATTGTTCTTATGGCGATCAACTTGTTAATGGGTGATGCTAATTGATTTTGGTAGTGGAGACTATGGCTGAATTGAAAGTTTACATGAGTGGACGATCACTGGGGGATCATCCGAAAGGACACCGTTTGCAGCACTCACTGAAATAGAACCACTGCATTCCAAGAGAGGGCCCTTCTTGATTCTCTGTTGCAAAGGTATGATGACCGCACCAATAAATTCATTATTGGGGCAAGCTTGCTGGGTTTCAGGCCTAAAGATGTGGCTCTCATTCTTTGTCTACGATGTGATGGAGACGCAGTCGTGTTTCAGAAGAAGAGAACACACATATCTTTTGAAGACAAGTATTTACTATTTATCAAAACCTACGAAAAACACAGAGACTCCATCAAGAAAACCTTGACCAAATTGTTCGCCAGAGGGAAGAAGAAGAGAATTTTGTAAAACTCCTTATGGTATACCTCATAAGTACTATCCTCTTCCCAAACACCTCATGCTCGGTGCCGAATTGGATAGTTGATTATATCGATAACCTATCTGGAATGGGATGATACGCATGGACGCAGGCGACGCACAAGTGGCTTATGGAGGAAGACCAACACAGGGTACCTTAAAGATTGCGCAGTCGCACTCAACATATGGTTTTAATGAGCTCACCGGCACCGGCAAGAAGTTATGTTTTGGGAAGACCGACGGATACTATGTTATGGTGAAAATAGTTTATCGAAGCAAGCGTTCTTAGGACCTATGTTGTCATCGCTCGAATGAAAAGAGGTAATAAATCATTAAGAATGTATGTTATAATTTCACATTGTATGTTAACGTTTGTCTGGAGTAACATTTTTATGTAGAAAACTTTGTTTTTGGTTAAGTTTACACATTATCGTATAACTATAGTCTTTTCCGTTTAAGATAATGTTATAGTGTTTAAAGTATTGGTTATTGTTTAAGTTTACGGGTTATCGTCTAACAATATTAGTTTTTGTTTAAGAAACCATTTATAGGTGTACTTTAATGTTCAAATTTTGTTTTTTGTGTTTCACTGAGATTGGGTTGTTTACAAATGTTAATTTCCTGAATTGATCACCGCGAATAAGGAAGAAGAAGTATTTGTTCGGGCCACTCTCCACGGAGATGACATTACTCCCACACCACTATCTCGAAGGAAATATGAGAGATCAACCTCTTCAAGGCGCATTCGATGCCATTCATAGTTTAGCAACCTAACCCGTGCACGCACTTTTTTACCGCCGTACAAGCCCCCATCCCCGGCTTGTTGCTTATGTTGAAGGATTAGAAGGACAACTATCAAATACTATGTCCCTACCAACAAATGAAATACCCAGCACAACGCTACTGGGAATAGCCTGGATGCTGCCGATGTTGCCCTGGCGCTTACCGACGACCTAATTGGGATGGCCTTCTGAGAAGGCCCGCTTTGGAAGAGGCTCGCCACGAGAAGAAAATCAACAATGTCTCTCGCTCCACCGCCTGATGTTGAAACAATAGTTGCACCATCTACAGTTGATCGAATGTATACAAGGGCAACGTTTGAGAATGTTGCCCCAACAGTAGCTCCACTTGCAGTGGACCAACCTCCAACATATGTTTCTTCGATTAATGATGTCGTCACAGGCGATGTTGACAGGTTCATTGAATCTCTTGGCAATGAAATCCCCATCTTGGTGGAACTGGCAGACGACAGTGCCTCATCGAAGGAGGACACAATTCCACAACAACATGAAGCAGTAACTACTGCCGACGAATCATTGTTTCACCAATACGAATAAACTTGTGCACCAAGCACAAAACACCAACAACTGTCGACAACATCACCTATAGAACTTTCATCAGGAGTCGAAGTCTTCTTGGTCATTCCTGGTGATGAACCCTCTGGTGATATCACAAAACCGAAAGATGCTGCTAAGGAAGGAAAAGGAAACGTCAACAAGGAAACACAAATTACTAACATGGACAGTACAGTCTTTGCAAACCAACAACATGAAGATGTGCAGAAGAATTTTCTTCCCAACAAGAAACGATATGCCGGATACACATTGTCACACCCACCCCTTCTACTGAGGTAAATGTGGCACCCATCAGTTAAAATTCTCTTTAACTCGAAACCCGACACCGCTTTTAAACAAAAATCGGATCTATAAATCACAATTTACAACTTCACACCAACTACAGGTTCAAATACATAAATACCATGAATACAATAACTCAAATTTGCGGGTACAACCGCTACAAGATCACGACACCAATAAATAGAAAGAAAGATATGGGACCCACTGCAATCTTGGACTCAACCCTCGACTAGCGCTTATACTCAATCGGGCAATCAAGGGTCCCGCTCCTGCACTACAAAGACATTCAGTTGGTTCAGTAGTGGCTTAATAATTTTTAAATACTTAAATACGATGATATATAAAATATATAAATACTAACCTTCAAATAATTTTTCCAATTTTTTTCCAAAATACCGTAATTCTAGCAAAATACATTTTTTTAAAGAACTCTCAAAACATAAATTCAACATAGATCAACATCAATTTGATTTTTCTCGAGAAAACACAAATTTCGTGGAGAGACCGCCTCATCACAATTCAAAAAAATAACATAAATCTCAAATTCAAAATACAAAGAATACCCAACACTCACCCAAAGATAACATGGTCTAGAAAACTCTCTAAACCTTCGGCAGTGCGTCAGCTAGGTTCAGAGCCGTCAAGGAACTCATGTCCTCATCGCTGACCCATCGGTTCACCGTGCCGGCGACCCCGCCACTCGATGAATATCCAGTCAGTGGCTCTACGCTCCCACTCGAACGGCCCCTCGTAGTAATCAACACCTGGGTCCACCACGCCACCTCTAAAGGGCCGGCCCGTGGGGACCCACTATCGATGAGTCGGGCCTTAGCCCGTCACCATCAAAACCATCAAGTAAATACAACAATAATACCATCCGTAGTAAATCATAACACGTGATCCTTTTCCGCGACAAGTATTCACATCACTGAAATAACCATTATTTTCCACAAAGCCAATGCCAAAAAGTATAACAATGCGATAATGCCAAGAAAGCCCGAGATTCACGATACCATTCCTATACCAGGGAATGAAAACCAATTCTACTAACAATGCCGAGTAAAACATCTTTTAATATGCTCACATGATTTCGCAAAATCACTCCAAATCAAAGCATATATACCCATCAAAAAAATAAATACATGAACCGAATAATTAAATCACATATACATGTATTTTTTTACTATTCATCAAATCACGTATAATTATACAAAACGAATGTATCAATACTGGGTTATCATGAACATCAATGGCAAACAAATATACATGATATTTCAACTATATATGGAATCAAACATGATAAAATGAAATACTTAAACATTTATTTCCAAAAATACTAGCCATTAAACAATTATTTCAAAATAATAATAATTAATCAATTATTTAAAATAATAGCCACTCACCAACTCACTCGGTGTCCTTGGGTTCCTTGCTAGACACCTAACTCCTCCCAAGCCCTAATCAACACCTAAGTAGGATAACATAATAAAAATAAATAAATACGACAACTAAAAACATAATTTATCCCAATGAAAAATACAAGAAATCAATAACCCGACTCTCAATTGGTCCCACTCACTCCAATCGGCTCAAACGCGACATCAGATAACCAAATTTGGTCTCCAATTACAATTAAGCCCAACTCAATTTGGGCTTAGACCATTATGAACCAACCTGAACCAACCCTCAATTCCATTGAACCAAACTCAAATTCACTGAACCAAACTCAATTCTTATTCAAAAATCTATTGAACCAACTTGGTTCAGTCCAAAATCCTTAACCCAAATCAATTGAACCAAACCCAAACCATCTCAACTCGATTTGATCAAACCCAACTCAACCAAACCAATTCAACTCAACCCATTTCAATTTGGTTAAAACCCAACCAATTCAATCTAACCATCATCATTAACACCTTAATCATCATCATCATCAACTTAATTAATCAAACCAAACCCTAATCTCGAGTGCTACGATGAATTGCTACGAGTAAAACCGAAAATCTCATCCTCCATTCAAGCTAGATTCATCATACATACTGATGATTTTTCAACACAAATTGAAAGCAACAATCATCTATAATCATTAAACATGTTTTTTCCTACTCAAATCCATAATTATTTTTCATCAAATCCATCAAATACACATATATACATGCATACATACACTCATTCATCAAAAATACACCAGAAAAGCCCTTACCAATTAAAACTATATCTCCCGATGAGCTCCCTCCGACCCGATCTCCAAGTCCTCTCCTTAAAACCTCCAATTTCTTCCCATTTCTTCATTTTCTTCTCTCTCGGGTTACTGTAGCGAGATGAAGGAGAAGAAGATGAACCATCAAAATCTAGAGTTTTTCTCCAACTTAAGTTTTTCAGCCGAAATTCACATTTAGTCCCTCAAAATATAATTTCTTACAAAACAGTCCCTGAAAAACTCACCAATGATCCCTGAATTATGAAATAGTATTCTCAAAAAGGTCCTTTCAAATTATTCAATGATCCCTGGATTATAAAACAACATTTCAAAAAGATCCCTTCATCTTACCTTTCAGTCCTTGGTTTTCAGAAACATTTTATATCAATCCTTTTTAATTACTCTTTAACCCAAAATCTGTTATAAACTTTCACATTTAAGTCCTTATTCTTTTCACTTGGGGTTTCTCAACAAGATTAATCTGTAGAAAACCTCATCGCAACCTGTAGTAATACCGAATATATTTTCTATGAGCTATCCACGTGTTCGAGGTATTACAATCCTTCCCCTTAAGAAAAATTTCGTCCTCGAAATTTCTTAGCATTTATCCATCCGATATCACTGAATTTCACTTATTTGTTCCAAGACCGCTTTCTCTTGCTACAAATCGCTTTCGATAGTAAATAATCACACTCGCAATTCACTATGTATCGACGATAAAGAGCATCCAAAACACCTTTCTTTGGCATCTTTAAGTTAACTCATTTTGGATAAAAATCAATTCGATAAAATCTCAAACCATGATTCCGATCACGAGTACACTACTCGACTCTTTGTCTCAAAATGTCAAAATCAACTATCAAGTTACTCAATCCCAATACGCAACTTAGGTTTTAACCCGATTGGAGACTCGAAATACTTCTATCGGGGCCCTTAACTGTATTTTCTAATCACTACTAACTCTCCAAGTCTGAGACATGGCTTCTAAACTTAAGCTCGGATCACAACCCGTGATCTCTACCAAACCGGATATCTCAACCTACACTCGATACCAAAAGATGTCACACCCACCCTTCTATCGAGGTAAATGTGGCACCCATCGCTAAAATTCTCTTTTAACCGGAAACCCGACACTCGCTTTAAACAAAATCGGATCTATAAATCACAATTTACAACTTCACACCAACTACGGGGTTCAAATACATAAATACCATGAATACTGATAACTCGAAATTTGCGAATGACAACTGGCTACGAGATCACGACACGATAAATAGAAAGAAAGATATGGGACCCACTGCAATCTTGGACTCAACCGACTAGCGCTATACTCAATCGAGCGATCAAGGGTCCCTGCTCCCTGCATACTGACACATTCAGTTGGTCGGTAGTGGCTTTAATAATTTTAAATACTTAAATACGATATATATAAAATATATAAATACCAATTTGCTTTCAAATAATTTTTCCAATTTTTTTCCAAAAATACCGAATTCTAGCAAAAATACATTTTTTAAAGAACTCTCGAAAACATAAATTCAACATAGATCAACATCAATTTGATTTTTCTCGAGAAAACACAAATTTCGTGAGAGACCTCCTCATCACGATTCAAAAAAATAACATAAATCTCAAATTAAAAATACTGTGATACCCAACACTCACCGACGATAACATGGTCTAGAAAACTCTCTAAACCTTCAGCCGTGGCGGCTAGGGTTCGAGCCCGTCAAGGAACTCATGTCCCTTAACGTTGACCCATCGGTTCGCCGGTCGGTGACCCACTACCCGATGAATATCCGATCGTGGCTCTACGCTCCCACCCGAGCGGCCCCTCGTAGTAATCAACACCCGGGTCCACCACGCCACCTCTAAAGGCGGCCCGTGGGGACCCACTCTGCGATGAGTCGGGCCTTAGCCCGTCGCCCATCAAAACCATCAAGTAAATACAACAATAATACCATCAGTATAAATCATAACACGGGATCCTTTTTCCGGACAAGTATTCGCATCACGGAAATAACCATTATTTTCCACAAAAGCCAATGCCAAAAGTATAACAATGCATAATGCCGATAAAGCCCGGATCCACGATACCATTCCTATACCGGGAATGAAAACCAATTCTACTAACAATGCCGATAAAACATCTTTAATATGCTCGCATGATTTTGTAAATCACTCCAAATCAAAAGCATATATACCCATCAAAAATAAATACATGAACCGAATAATTAAATCACATATCATGTATTTTTTTACTATTCACAAATCACGTATAATTATACAAAACGAATGTATCAATACGGTTATCATGAACATCAATGGCAAACAAATATACGTATATTTCAACTATATATGGAATCAAACATGATAAAATGAAATACTTAAACATTTATTTCCAAAATACTAGCCATTAAACAATTATTTCAAAATAATAATAATTAATCAATTATTTAAAATAATAGCCACTACCAACTCACCTGGTGTCCTTGGGTTCCTTGCTAGACCTGGAACTCCTCCCAAGCCTAATCAACACCTAGTAGGATAACATAATAAAAATAAATAAATACGACAACTAAAAACATAATTTATCCCAATAGAAAATACAAGAAATCAATAACTGACTCTCTAATTGGCCCACTCACTCCAATCGGTTCAAACCTGACATTGTATAACCAAATTGGTCTCCAATTACAATTAAGCCAACTCAATTTGGGCTAGACCATTATGAACCAACCTGAACCAACCTCAATTCCATTGAACCAAACTCAAATTCACTGAACCAAACTCAATTCTTATTCAAAATCTATTGAACCAACTTGGTTCAGTCCAAAATCCTTAACCCAAATCAATTGAACCAAACCCAAACCATCTCAACTTGATTTGATCAAACCCAACTCAACCAAACCAATTCAACTCAACCCATTTCAATTTTGGTTAAAACCCAACCAATTCAATCTAACCATCATCATTAACACCTTAATCATCATCATCATCAACTAATTAATCAAACCAAACCCCTAATCTCGGTGCTACGAGTAATTACTACGAGTAAAACCGAAAAATCTCATCCTCCATTCAAGTTTAGATTCATCATAAATACTGATGATTTTTCAACACAAATTGAAGCGACAATCATCTATAATCATTAAACATGTTTTTCCTACTCAAATCCATAATTATTTTCATCAAATCCATCAAATACACATATATACATGCATACATACACTCATTCATCAAAAATACACCAAGAAAAAGCCTTACCAATTAAAACCATATCTCCCATGAGCTCCCTCCCGACGATCTCCAAGTCCCTCTCCTTAAAACCTCCAATTTCTTCCCATTTCTTCATTTTCTTCTCGGGTTCTCTGTAGCAGGATGAAGGGAGAAGAAGATGAACCATCAAAATCTAGAGTTTTTCTCCAACTTAAGTTTTCAGCCGAAATTCACATTTAGTCCCTCAAAAATATAATTTCTTACAAAACAGTCCCTGAAAAACTCACCAATGATCCCTGAATTATGAAATAGTATTCTCAAAAGGTCCTTTCAAATTATTCAATGATCCCTGGATTATAAAACAACATTTCAAAAAAGATCCCTTCATCTTACCTTTTCAGTCCTTGGTTTTCAGAAACATTTTTATATCAATCCTTTTTAATTACTCTTTAACCCAAAATCTGTTATAAACTTTCACATTTAAGTCCTTATTCTTTTTCACTTGGGGTTTCTCAACAAGATTAATCATGAAAAACCTTACTGCAACTGTAGTAATACCCTGAATATATTTTCTAACAGTTATCCACAGGTTCAGGGTATTACACACATGCCTGGACAAATTCGAGCAGGAGATAATAATGATCTACCTAAATTGCTGGATAGACAAGTATGTATGAAGTATCTATATAAGTTATCACTTAAATATATATGTTACCATTTAACATAAGTAGTTTCCGCTTAAGTATTTATGGTACCACTTAAATATATATGTTACCATTTAACGTAAGTAGTTTCCGCTTAAGTATTTATATTATCATTTAAATATATGTGATACCATTTAACATAAGTAGTTTATGTTTAAGTATTTATGTTATCATTTAAATATGTGTTACTATTTAATATCAAGACTATCGTGTAGAAGAATGAATGGGTTAACACAACACGAGCCAATTTGTTCACTTTGCTAAAGGGGAAGGAAATGGTCATCGATAATGTCGTGGATGTATTTTTCTGCATAATTCAGAAGTCATTGAAGAGAGTACTATATCCATATAAGAAGCGTGCTTCCATCACTCGTCCACTGTCGCTATTCATGTCCAAACAGGAGGACACAGGTGAGACTACTCTCCCTATGATCGACGATGTCGCTCGTAACTAGCATGATTTGGATATCATCATTCTGTCAATCATCCTTAATGGTCATTTTCATGTTGTAGTTCTTGATAATGAAAAACAAGAGTATATGCATTATTCTTCATGCGAGAGTGAAGAGTACAACAGAGGCACTATCAACTTGGTAAATTACATGCTAAATAGCTCACACACATCATAGTTTCTTAGTCTGAACTCTAACTTCAAATTCTATTTCTTGATAGCGGAAACTATTCGATAATTGTGTCGCGATGGAGTTTGGCAAGACCGTGACGACCTTGTACCCCCTAATTCATGACTGGGACATTACAAGACAAAAATGAGTAAGCGTCAACTTCGATGTGTATGTCATGCATTTTATTGAACCAATACTCGAGGATGAAAAGCTACGGCTACCGCATTCCAACATCTCTTATTTAAGACTAAAGTATGTTGTCACATACTCATGGAAGGGAGCACAGGCGGCAGTAGTGAGAAAGCGGATACATGTAAGGCCTTCAACTACGGAGCAAAAACATTAAGCTTATTTGTCGTTATAACGTACTGTCATGCTAACTTGAAATCGATGATGTCTAACTTATTTAATTTGTCACGTAAATATCGATATTTTTGTTTAATAAATTATTTTTGTGTTTATTTTTAGTTATCTTTATTTACTATCGTTGTTTTTGTTTAATATATTACGTTTACTTTTAAGATAATACTTAAATGTTGTTGTTTCTATTTAAAGATCAATGATTAGTCACATAAATATCATAGTTTCAATGAAATCGATGATGTCTAACTTATTTAATTTGTCGCGGACCTCGGATGCTTACGAGTCAATCCTCTTCCGTCTAGGATGCCCAGGTTGCCTTCTTGTGATAGGCGGACGCAAACGCAGTTCTCGATTGTTGTCTGCATGCTTGTCATGGTCGAGTATGGAGAAAATAGCTTCCTTATATGCCAATTTATAAGTATCGATGGTGAAGTAGCCGCTAATAAATTGATGAACGTTCGTATCTATTTGTATTATTCCAGTGCAAGCATGTTTGCACTGGATACCATAAACTTGCCACCTGCGACAAGAACAAGTTTTATCCGATAAATCTATGGAGATGCTGCACTGGTTAATCACTTCAAAACAATCATCGACACAACGACCAACATAGAAGATTTCAGCTTTCCTCAACAATTTCCTCTACCTTCTTATGTATGTTGGGGTATAAATAGATCTTTCATTTGTTCGATTGCTCACAGCGGGTGCATAACATGTGCATCAGCTTGAACTTGTATGGCGTAGAACAAAAACATTATAAGTCACTGTTAAGTGAAGACCCTGAAATTTAAATAGAAACAAATAATTTTAAGTGAGACCCTGAAATGTAAACCGAAACAAACCAATTTTAAGTGAAGACCATGAAATTTAAACAGAAGTAAACAATTTGAAGTGAAGACAATGAAATTTAAACAAAAAGCAAACACTATTATAAGAAATCAATATAATGAAATCAACATTTAAATGTTGTATGGAGTTTACCATTTTTGTCACTAGTAAATGCCGAGCTTCTTTGATCCACGCATTGAACGACTCTACGACATTTAAATACATCTCGCCCAAACGTTTACCTCTGAATAAATAATTTGACCGATGTGCCATATTTGATTTATGAAGCAGCCAGTGATATGCATATGGTGATGTGGCTTGCAATTTATTCACCGAATCATCAAATTCTTTTAGCCGTGGATGCATATGCAATACAAAAGTATATGGACCAACAATCCTACCTCAATGCTTTCTGAAGTCTAACATTGACTTTTATAAAATTGGCCTCCAAGTGTCGAAGGCATTATACATGTAGGGAAGAAGGGAAATCTTTGTAATGGCGTTGACAAGGCCCTTAGACCTGTCTGACACAAAAGTAATAATCTCTTTCATAATCTCCGTCATTGTTTAAAGCATCATCTAATTTGGAAATGAATTACGACCAATTGGCATTGTTCTCGTTGTCGACAATACTGAATGTTACGTGGAAAAAACCATTATTTCCATCTTTGCTTGTGGCAACCCAATAGAGTACCCCGATATTTTCCAAGAAGGTGGATACTGTCGAGAAACAACAGCAGCCTGCAACCCCTCTTGAATCCCATGATACACGCACGGAAAGAAAAGAATGCACATTTAAAACGTTCACCGTCTCTTTCCACAATCGCAATGCTGCCAAGGTTTGTCTCAACCACCTTATCCGCGTACCAAAGCAACAATCGTAACTACAGACCTCGCTGTTGTCGAGAATAACCAGGGCATACATTTTACCAAACAAAGCTTGCTTGTTTGGAATGTGGACGCCATGTTCCGGTAACATGTTCTTCTGAATATCGATGGGCTTGTACAACGGCTGATCCTTAAGCTTCTATATCACACATGCGCTTACCCATTTTTTGGATGCTTTTCAATGTGACACCGAGTCAATTCCACCACCACAAGTGTGTTATTGGTGCATTGTCTTGATTTTAAAAATATTTTTATTGTATTCCTTTGATGCATGAATGCGCTTTTCACAACTAACGGCAGCCCATTCAACAATGACCATGTGTTCTTCATTCTTTATTAATTAGAAGTCAAAATTCCGTTTAATTGCAAAATTTCGGAGTGCGTCTCTGAAATGGTCAGCACTTAAAAAACGTTATCTGATATCCAAGGACAAAACTTTAGATTGATATGACGAGCAAGGAAGGCCTACCACACCGTAAGGGTGTCTCTGTGGTGGAATAGATACGCTAGTAGAATCCGAATACCTGGTAAAATCGAAGATTAAACATAAACATAACATTTTAAACGACAACTGGGACAGTTTAGCAAAAACATACAATTTTAAGCAGAAAGTAGAATAATTAACATACAATTTTAAGTGAAAACTGGGATAATTAAGCGAAAATAGTAAATCTAAAGGAGAAAACAGGAAATCCAAAGGGATAATTAAGCGATAAAACTCTTACGCTTTAGTTAATCACTAATCAATTTGTACAAACTGTGTAAACATAAAGAGAAGAAATTTACAACGAGAAGAAATCAATATCGGTATGAAGTAACCTTAGCACATCATCTGTCTCAACCACGGGATCAACTATAGCACATTTGAACAGGGCATACAGCGTTACACATGTGTTGGAAGTCAACCTCGTTTTTCTATTGGACGAACAGTTTGATGTGCATCGGGTGTGATAAACTTCACCCTGACATTGAAAATATCGAGACCCCATGTCTCACATATCTCTGGTAACACTAATTCCTAAAAAGTCAGCGTTGTGAACATTAGCACTTGTTCATCCTTTTTGTATCTAGCAATAGCACAAAAACTTTCCATAGTATACATACATGAAAATAAATTGTTACTCTTTCTCGCAGGGCTTCTCTTGTGAATCAAGGTGAGAGCAAGGAAGAGATGATCATCTTCTCGTCCCAACCGGAGAACTCCAACACACCAAATGGAGAGGAATTGAAAAACTCCAACACTCAAAGGTAATAGAAGTCTTCTCAAAATTTGTTTAAGAATAAACAAACAGGAATGCAAAATTTTTATAAACTTGATGTGATTGGGCTGTTTTTTTCCCCACCATCTTCAAAGGCAACGATTGAATTTTACAACATGGACCCAGTTCGACTGACTTACAAAGGGAAAAAAAGAGTGAAACAATAATAAGGGAAGGTTGTCCGAGGTATTCATAATTTACATGGGTTGTTTGGAAAATTTTGAAATTTCGTAGGGGTTAAAAATAATTTTTCCAAAAAAACCTCCTTAATTCTAGAACCGAGAAGATGACTTTATAAAAAACGAGACTAATGATCTTAACCAATGAAAAACTATTGTGGTTGTGAAATATTTGTAATAATTTGCACATTTTAAAAACCCCAAGAAAAGAATGTCGTCCATTTGGGATATTTTAATTTAATCAGACAAAATATCTTCATTGGTTTGGCCCATAAACATATTATTCTTTATTGATATAACATTAGATATTTTAATTCCAATAAAATCTTGTACCTAATTAAAGGCTGCAACTTGAGAACAATTAAAATTAAATTAAAATAAATAAATAAATCATGAAAAACATCCTTTTTTGACGAAAACAGTTTTACGAAAGTTCTTTTTTACCAAACACCTAAATCTTATAAATTACTTTAAAATTTTAATTATTAAAAAAATCACTAAATATTAATACTCATTTTAAGTTACCAATTTTAGTAATTAGTGGGTGAAAACCAAAAACCGTGTTCTTCTTCCGGCCTCACACGGCGTTTCATGTGTTTATATATATATATAATTTATTAATTTATAATTAAAAAAGCCATATTTTTGCCGACCTCGCTTTTCTCGTGGAGACTTTTTTTAAGAAATAAAAAATAAATTAAAAAAAGGACAACAAAACTACAAAAGTTTCCGCTGACGTCATCGCCTGCGACGACCCGGTCCCTTCGTCGACGTCCGCGTCTATCGATTTCCACCGTCCGATTAATGATTCCCAAAGCGAGCCATCGGAGTTAAGCCACGTGTCCCCCGTCCTTTTCCTAACACGTGTTGATAGATGCCGGATATCAACGGTGCTGACGTGGCGTGGTCCCGTGTAATGGCAGTGATGCAAGCATGACGTATGCGTTATAACATGTAATTTGGAACGTGATTGACTTGTTAACCCTTCGAGTAAACTATTTACTTTTGTTTTTGTTTATTAAAAAAATCATTTTTATAAACAAATAATTGGGTTTTTTACATCAAAATGAGTTGAGTTTTTAATCAAGGTTGTCAGATCTGGCAGACGATGATCCCGTAAGTCGGGAGGTCGGTCGATGGGTTCGGCCAAAGTGACAGGGGTTGAGCAGGGATCGATAATTAAATATAAAAAAATATTATAATAATTAATAATGAGAAAATATAATATTAAATCCATAATTATAATATAAAACCTACTCAAATTTGATATTTAAATTGATAAATGACCTTATATACAGTAGAGTTTTCTAATTATGTCGTTTATTTATATATTTTTTAAATATTTACAAATTTAATATATTAATTATATAATTATCGAACTTGTTATTTATTTATTTATTTGTTTATTGATTGATTTTGTTAAAATAGATAAGAAATTTAATTCACTAATTCTTATACTCTCGATTGAGTTTTTTATTTTTGTTTTTAAATTTTTCTTATATTTTTTTATTTAATTAGAATACTTTTAATTTTTATATTTTTTTATAATAAAATTACACTCATTTATTGTTTTTATTTTTTTAATAAATTAAATTTTTTTAGAAAAGTATTTACATATCACATTAATAGATTTTATTTTTAAATATTAATTTTTGTTGGTATGTTTATGATATATATATATATATATATTAATTCTATTTATTGTCAAATGAGAAAATAATAATAAATTATTAAATATTGTAAAAAAAAATTAAACATTGTGACCCGATTGACCCGGCCGGGTCAATCGGTTTCCGGTTGAACCGCCCGGATAACCGGGTTAACATCGGGTTTTTTAATACCCGGTTCAATGGGGTATACCCAAACTGGCCATATGGCCAATTCCCGATTTTTCCGGTTGAACCGGGCGGATTGATTCGGATCTGACAACCTTAGTTTTAATATGAAACCTTTTTAAGTACAATAGAGTTATGTCGTTTATTTATATATTTTTTAAATATTTACAAATTTAATATATTAATTATATAATTATCGAACTTGTTATTTATTTATTTATTTGTTTATTGATTGATTTTGTTAAAATAGATAAGAAATTTAATTCACTAATTCTTATATCTCAATTGAGTTTTATTTTGTTTTAAATTTTCTTATATTTTTTTATTTAATTAGAATACTTTAATTTTATATTTTTATAATAAAATTACACTCATTTATTGTTTTATTTTTTTAATAAATTAAATTTTTAGAAAGTATTTACATATCACATTAATAGATTTTTATTTTTTTAAATATTAATTTTTTTGTTGGTATGTTTATGATATATATATATATATATATATATATATATATATATATATATATATATATATATATATATATATATATATATATATATATATATATTAATTCTATTTATTGTCAAAATGAGAAAAATAATAATAAATTATTAAATATTGTAAAAAAAAATTAAACGATTGATGACCCGTCAATTGGCCCGTTCCGGTTCGAACCGCCTTTGGGATAACCCAGGCTAACATCGGGTTTTTTAATACTCGGTTCAATGGGGATATCTAGACCCGTACTATACGGCGATTCCCGATTTTTTTCCGGTTGAACCGGCCGGATCGATCCGGATCTCTCGGTTTTAATATGAAACCTTTTTAAGTACAATAGAGTATCACATGACAGAGAGTGAACGAGTGCAAAATTAAAACTCATTTTTTTTTTATTGAACAATAACATTGATGTCTAATCATTTTCATTAAAATGGTTTACGTGTAAGCTTTTTTTATCGGTGAAATTATATATATATTATTTTTTCTTTAGCTTTGGATATATACGTAATGGATTTTTTTATTTTATATAATATTTAACTAAATTAATATATTTTTATAAATGGATAAATAACCAGCCCTCTGGTGTCAAACCAAATGAGTAATAAAAAAATTAAATTTTTTTAAACAATATACGTAATGGAATTTTTTCTATTTTATATAATATCTGATTGAACTAATAAATTTTTATAAATCAATAAATAATCCTTTCTCTAGTGTCAAACAAATGAGTAATAAAATTAAAAATAATATTATATATATATATAGTGTACCGGAACTTTGCATGGCAAAATGATGACGTCACGGATAGGCTGGCCACGCAGCTTGGGTGGCCCACCACAAAGCCCATCCACCGACGTCATCTTCGAGTGACCATCCACACGCCGCAAGCCATCCACCGGCTGACGTCGTTCCCACGTCATGACTACCATCTCGGCCAACAACGCGTGGTCGCACTTCCCTCTCTTTGTAACCTCCGTTTTCGTCATCATGACGTCACATCCCCCCTTCCCCTTCCCATCCACTCCCTCTATTTATAACTTCCCTTCTTCCTCCCTTCTTTCTTCACCCTCTCTCTCTCTATCTCTCTCTCTCTTACCCTAAGTTCCGTTTTAACTAAGAAAAAGAAAAAGAAAAAGAGATGGCGATGGAGCTGAGACGCGTTTGGCCGGCACCGACGAAGGATCCGGTGGTGGCGGTGGAAGAGGGAGGAGTGAAAGGAATGGTAGAGGGAAGCGCGGTGGTGGTTGTGGGTAGAAAAGGTTGTTGTATGAGTCACGTGGCTCGGCGATTGCTTCAAGGATTGGGGGTGAATCCGACGGTGTGTGAGATCGGCGAAGGATCACCGGAGGAGATTGTTTTGATGGATGAGATTTCAGAGATGGACGGTGGAGATGCTAGGATATTGGCTGCAACGATGTTTCCGGTGGTGTTCATTGGTGGGAAATTGGTTGGGGGTTTGGATCGGCTCATGGCCGTTCATATTTCCGGTGAGCTTGTTCCCATCTTGAAAGAAGCTGGTGCTCTTTGGCTTTAATTTACTAAAATGTAAAAATTGTTTGTTTTTATTTTGTTTTTTTTTTTTTAGAAATGAGATTTTATGTAAAATTAAGGGGTTTATTTATTAAAGCTAAACAAAGGATTCTTTGAGTGGTGGTGGTGGTGGTGGGGAATGGATGGTGATGCTGTTTGTGCATAATTGGGTGGATCTTGAATGAATTTTTAGTTTATTTTTTATTTTTTATTTTTAAATTAATTGAAGTAATTAATGTCTTATATAAATTTGAAGTGGGGAAAAAATAGTTATTCATTGAAATGGGAAAAATTTTGATTTTTTTTATTTTTATGATAGTGATGGCCCTGATGGGTTAATTTAATTCAATTGTAGATATTTTAATTTGGAATATTTTGTATTTTTAATTGGGGTTACTCTGATTTTGGAGATAATAGTGGGAAAGGGTATCACAATGTATTTGGGTTAGATTTGATGAAGTTGACCTTAAATCTTTTCATTTGTTTTTGTTTAGGAAGATCATTGTATTTATCTACTAATTTTATTATTATTTGTTTTAAAAAATTATTAGTTTAAACTAGTATTTTTTTTTCTTTTTAGAAAAAAATATTTACTTCCGTTATTGCCATAGTGAATATAATTCACATGCAATTTAAACTGAAAAAAAAAAAGAGGTGTGTGCTAGAATTAACCTAATTCGTATTAAAATCAATAAATCTCATTAATTGAAATTAAAAAAAGCTGATTCATTAAAATTAATAGAAATATGCAAATAATTATTTTCACAAACACATCAATATCATATTAGTCTTTAATTGGCTTTGATTTTTCAACATTAATGATTAAAGTTTAAAATTAAATTCTTGTAAACCTTAATCCAAATGATCTTAAATCAAACCCACCTGAGATGTGGGATTAATGTAATGATTAAATTAGTGGGTGAACTGAGAGTTAAAGGATAAAGTTTAACTATTTATTTTTTGTACTGTTTGTAAATCCAAAATGGAATGAGAATAACATAATCCTAATCCAAATTAAGATCCCTTAAAAATAATGAAAGTGACATTATGAAACAAAGAACCCTATCTAATGTTAGATTAAATTAATTTAAAGAAAATGCTTTTATTAGTGGTTAATCATACCACTTTTCCTTTGGGAATCTATGACACCTTGGTTTTGTATAACTAATCTTATCCTCTATTGTTTACAAGACGGTACTTATCCATTGCTGTCTTTGTTTGTGCTTCAATCTGAATCCAGATCTGAATTTTGTGATTGGGCGCTGCATGACCAACTTATTTTAAAAATAAACATAAAAAGATTGTAACACGGTTGGGTCCGCACCTCAAAAACCCTACTTGGTGGTGGGTATTTGTCCAATTTTTAGTAAGCCCAAACACGTCGGAGCACATGACTAAAGATGTGGGACTATATTTTGGTTGGTATGCCTTTTAATATATATATATATATATATATGAAGAAGTGGATAAATTAATTTCTCTGACATTATTTTACGTGGTAAAAATAATATTTTTTTCATATATAAAAAGGCATAGTTTTATTTATGGGATGTTAGAGTAGCACTTAACGTCCTTCACCTCCTCTGATTTATTTTCTCTGAGTTGTTTTGTATTCTAAACACACATGTTCTCTCTCCTCTCATTTGTTCTCTCTTATTATTTTTTATTTTAAATAGTATATTGCAAATAATATTTGATAATGCATATTATATTTAGAAAGTCCATGTACATTCTCAAACACATGGCTCCAATAAATTTACATAATCTCAAATATTTATTAGTTATTTAGTGGAGTTTCAATTTATTATCACCAGATCTTTTATGCGCGGATGAATATTAAATATTTAATAAATAATGATATATATATATATATATATATATATATATATATATATATATATTATATTTAGAAAACCCATGTACCTTCCCAAACACATGGTTAATTCACGTTCACTAAAAATACAAGCACATGTGAACCCTAGAGTCTAGACATGAGGTAAAAATGGGCAAAGGAGGAGGAAAATATAAGTAAAATGATAGTTGTAAAATTTGAATTTCAACAAATATATATATATATACCTTGGCTTTTTAAAGAAATGTTGGTCTTAAAAACTTAAAAGATTTCATAAATACTGGTTAGGGTTTGGGTTTGACCGCCATTAACAAGAAAGTCCATCTCTTTTTCTCTGTGCTGCGTCCGATCCAGCACGAATGCTTTGGTTCATTGAAGAGAAGATGAAGAAGGGTTGAGAGAGAGAGAGGGAGTGGATCATGGTGCTGCCATTGGTGAAGCTTGGAACTTTAGCGGTGAAGACGTTGTCAAAGCCCATAGCTAACAGGCTCAAGAAGGAAGCCGGCAATTACCCTAAGTTTCGCCTTTTCATCATTAACATCGCTCAGGTCTCCGTTCTATTCTTGTTTTTCTTATTGATGGGAATTGAGATATAAATTTTGATCTTCTTGTTATTTCTCTTTAGAAATTGTGTTCATTTTGCATGAGTGAATGTGATTTAACTTTTATAAGGGAGTTAATTAAAGTGCAATTCGTTTGATTTTGATTGTATTTTTTTTTTATTATTTTTTATATGCATTTTCCATTCTATGAAAGGCATGTGTTTTCCTTCTGAATTTTGTTTTGATATCAATTGAAATTCCTAGAAATTAGGCTTGTAGGAGTGTTTGCAATTATGTTTTGATTTTGACTTTTCTGTTATCCTTTATAGAAATTTGGCCTCAAATTGAATTCAACAGTGGTTTTTTTTTTCCTCTCTCTATTCTGCTTCATAATTGATTGAACTTTTATGTGACTGTAAGAAATGTATATTGTAGTTTATAACTGCAGAATTTGTTTAGAGCTGAGATGTTGTTTTGCAATGGATTACATGGAGATGTAGTTTCTTCTTCTTCTTTCTTTGTTGCTTGATAAGAGACTCCAAACATGGGTTGTTATCCTTTATAGAAGTTTGTCTCATCTATGATAGAAGTAAATTAACTAGGATGATAAAATCAATGAAAATGATATGTTGCTACTGTAACCCAATTGCTGTAGTATTGCCTACCTTAACTTGAACCTTAATAATAATCACTCCCTCATAGACTTCTATTAACATTATTAATGAGTTCTGTTCCACAATAATTATTCAGCATATCTTTTTTGTGTTACCTTGACTGGTTTTTCTAGGATTTCATTAAGGACATCAATCAAGTGAATTGTACCAACTTCATGAAAATGTCACTAAGGGGTTATTTGGTTCATATAATATATGATGCTATTTCAAGATAACATTTACAAGAAAGTAAAACATAGGAATCACTTTAGGAAAAATCTTAACAATAATATAATTGGTTACCTTGTAAAAATTGCTAGGAATGTAATATTCATATGTTTGCTTCATTAAGATGTTTTTAGGGACATGTATATGTAAAAGATTAAATTATCAAAATATACATGAATTTATTATATTTTTTACTTAAAAATTTTTATATTAATCAATTTGAATACCTCTAATCTTCTTCTCATTAGATTTCTTTCTTAATTTGGTCTAACTTGCATAATAATCATAATAGGGAAATTTATGAATAGGTGGATACCTGTGAATTCCTTTATAATAATTAGTGATAGAATTAAATAATATAATTAGTCAAATATCAATTAGAATAAATCATAAAATTTGATTAATTATGACAATATTTTATTATAATTAAACAAAATTAGAATTTCAAAAATTGGGACAGAGTTTTTATTTATGGCAATTAGAATAATATAACTAAAACTAAGGATTCTTGAGTAATATAATAAAATAAAAATAAATGTTAGAATAATTAAATAAATCATAAATATTTCAATTAATTATTCACTTTTGATTGATACTGCTCAATTGGATAGCTGTGGGAGGTAAAAAGAGAAACCTAATCCCTATTAATATTTTATCAATTATGTAAGGGTAAGTTTGGAGGTATCTTTGTGTAAAAATTCTCAAGTAATACGAATTCTAAATTTTTCATTTGTATAGATGGAATTAGATTACCATACTTTATGATAATTAATTCAACACCCATGGACTTATCTTTCCCACCCATTTTACCATTTGGTCTTAACCAAACCTTGGAATGTAGCATGCTATCTAAGGATTTCTGGGATTCGTTTCAAAGTTTAAATGAACCAAACAGGCCTTAAATGCTAATTGCAAGGGAAATACCTTTTCTCATTCTTGACTCCCTTGTAACCTCCTGACTCTTGCATTATAAATTCTTCATATGGATCTATTTTTCTTCCCTGCAATATAAACTATGAGTCTTCTCTTGTAAAACTTACACCATATTGAGGGGTTTCTCAAAATAACCTCTATATCTTTATTTGATATTCTTATTAATTTTCCAATGCTCTTTAATGTTTCTCAATATTCAAATTTACACTGATTCTACCATATAATCATGTGTATCTTTTTATCCCCTTTTTCATGGTTCTGTTTATTTTAATTTTTTTTTCAAAGTTTCATCCATTGGATTCAATTTCTTAAGTAATACTTTGAAGATATCCCGATATGCTGCTTTTGGATTCATTAACTAAAAATCTAGGATTTCACACTTTGTTCTTATATGAAACTGAATCAATGACACAAGGCTTTGTATGTTATCCTTACAATGAAAATAAACTGATCATTCATGATTCTGTGATCAGATTAATCATCGTTTCTCAACGTCCCTGCAAAGACGTCTTTACAGCCATGCAACAAATGTTAAGATCCGTCCTCTGGATGAAGAGAAAGCTGTTCAAGCTGCAGCAGATCTTCTCGGAGACGTCTTTGTTTTTCTGGTTGTTTTTCACTCTTAAAACTTTACATCATCTTTGCTATCTCCCATCAGAGACACTCTTTCAATGGCAATGCTCAAAAAGGTCTAAGCATATATCATTGCTGATAAATGTGAGTCTCTAATTGCTATTTTAAGGTTGCTGGCGGTGTTCTAATTTTTGAGGTACAAAGAAGTGCAAGATCTGAATCCAGAAAGGAAGAAGCAAGGAAGCAGGAACTCCAGGTACACACTCATTTTAATTTGTTTGATATCAGTCTCTCTTTCAAATTATTGATCCTAATTCTATTTTGGCCCTCTTATCTTTCTGTAGGCATTAAAAGATAAAGACGCAGATTTAGCAAGAGAAGTCGAAGATCTTAAGCGGAAAATAAATGAGGTAGAGTCTCTCGCCCGGGGGCGAGGATTGACGGGAATTTTAAACTTAAAGCAAGGAATGGTTTCGGAAAGCAGCAAACCAGTAGCAGCTGCCTGACGATGGATTCTTCTTCGAAGAAATGTGGGGTCCTGTAACAAAGTCAGCATTGGTACTACATTATTGATTATTTGCATTTTGGGTGTTCTTCACTCAACTTGTGCTATTTCTTACTTGATTACATTCATTTTTGAATAAGGTGATTGTTTGCAATGGAGGTTTGATTATGTTTATAATCAACTTACCATGTTGCCTAATAGATCTGTAAATGTTGCTTCAATGAGCAGCTTATCCTACTTTGTTTACAGGTCCCTTCTTTGTTTATTTGTACTTGTATATTCCTGCAAATCTTTATAATTTTGTAATGCATGGGTTTCCCTAGATCTATTAGATAATTTTTGCCCATGCATGATGCATGAATTTGTAAATATGTAAATAGTGGATAGTGTCTTACAAAAATCAAAATCGTTCAAAATTGTTCATGTAAGCATATTTAAGAAAATGTTTTCATCTGTGCAAACACTTTTTAATATATATATATATATATATATATATATAACCCCAACTTATTGTATATTATTTTAAAATTAATGGAATGCAAGATATGCTGTAATTTATTGATCTCAGTTTGAATTTCTTATTTACAGTACACTGCATTTCACTATTCTTACTGAGATCCAAAAACCTTTATATTTTACGATATACTCCTCTATAACATTCTCTATGATCCTCATGTGAACTTTTTGATTCATAAAATAAGAGTGCCCATTGGATCTAGTTTTATCATAGTTGATCCAATTCAAGGGTCATAATTATACCATCCCTGGATTGCTCTCTTAAATCAGTAAAAGATTAATGAAATATATATGATAATTATAAATTATAAATTATAAATTATAAATTATAAATTGAAGTTGATCAAAGTAAAAGATATATATATATATATATATATAACATGATGAACACACCTACCATCTCCCGGTGAATTGAACAAAAGGTGCAAGGGAGAGTAAAAAAACCATGATACGAATTTAGGTTTTTCAGCTTCAAAATCTTAAAAACTTGGTATAAACATACCATTTAATAAATTAAATGGTTTTGATTAAAATAACTTACTAATATAAAAAAAAACAGATATTAATTTTTAAAAATGTTTTTCATCGTTGTAAAATTCTAATTCTATAAACAATAAATACATAAATATAATATAATTTTTGCATTATCATATACATAAAGCAAATGAGTAAATTATATTAACAAAAAAACAACTTTTCAGAAAAAGATGAAAAGAATTTTTGTGTAACAGCTATTATTCTATTGTCTCACATTTTCCAAACAACAAAACAAACATGATCATGTTGTTTTGTCCATCAATAAAAGACACCCAGATCACTCTACAGCCTTGGTTGTATTATAGAGGCCCCGCATATCCAAACTGCAGATGGCCACTAGAGTAATGGCTGGAAGATATGTAGAGAAAAGTATAAAAGAAAAAAATAATAAAAATAAAAAAAATAAATAAAGGGAAATATATACATTTGCAGGAATTATTGATTTGAACTGTTCTACCTGGAGATGAAAATTTAATTTCAGTCAATCTCTAACACAACCTTACCTGGGACTATCCTTTTTTCTTTTACCTCATGAGCTTCTTTTATTTGTGTGATTGGAAATGTCTTTTCTACTGGTATCTTCAGTTTTCCAGCTTCAGACAGTCTTCGGATCTCGTCCAAGCCTTCCGCGTCAGCCCTCATGTACGTCCACGAATACTCTGAGTTAAGGAATAAAACATCGATGAGAAGAAAAAAAAAATTCTTATGTCAGAGCAGCATTTAGAGGAATTAGCTGGAAAATACAGAGCTTGGATCCTTCTAAACATTAGAGAAGTTCAAAACTCAAAGAATCAGATCTAAAATGGGTGATAAAAATTATCCGTACTTAGAAATGTATCCAATTACCAATAAGCTGATCAAGAAAGATATTAGAAATGTCTAAATGGATTGAATAGAGTAAAATGAATGACAAAGTAGAACCAAAATCTTTTTGTTTGCATCTTAATGACTAATCTGCCTGCAATGAGTTCTTGAGCATTTTTGCTTCTTACAAGTCAATTATAAGACTAGAAAGGGGAAACCACATTTTTTGGCATTAAAAATGAGTTTCCATACCTATTCCATGAGAATATCGATACTGAATTTGCTTCTTAAACAAGATGGCAGTGGCTGCAGGAATACCAAGACCCAATCCATATCTATCAGCTAGAGCTGCAGTCTCTCCCTGCAATAATTATACCAGTTCTGATTTGTCACAATGTGACAAAGAAAAAGGAGAAAACAAATCCAGCTGATTGTATTTCTGGAAGGTTAGATAGGTTACCTGCAGTGTCATGTAGTGCCCACCTTTCTTCAAAAGGTTAATTCCAACTCTTTCTGTTTCTTGAATCCCAATCGTATCTAGAACAGCATTGAACTCCCCTTTGATAGCTAGTTCAATATCCTGGGACCCAAATAACACAATTGCTTGCATGATAAATAAAGTTGAAGATTCTATGAAAGTTCGCAAATGTATTAATTCAAATATATGCTGGTGCATAAATGAAAAACAATGATTCAGGTCAAAACAATTGAAAGAGGATGCCTTGGGTTTTGGTTCAAAACTAAATGTTCAAATTGCAACAAAAGAAACTGCAACATGCCAGCCTTGAATCTTTCACAATATCATTTCAACTTCTGTGGTTATTTACTCTACCTTCCCATGTTTACAAGCCTGATAAGTAAGATATTTATTTTTTTTAACTTGACACTAGTATGTCTGCAGCAAGACAGATTTGATGAAAAGACAGGAAAGAATTATAATCAATGGATGACGGAGAAAATATTTTGTTGTATAAAAGATTTTACAACACAAATTAAAGTGGTAGGAATGTCTTTGGTAGGAGTTTCAAAGGAACAGGAAAGATCAGAACTCCAGGTTCCACTACCTCTGTCGTATAATCAATAGCCTGCTCAGCACCAACAGCCAAAACACGCTCAATACTCTGGCTTCCACAAGTAGTTGATACACTGCAACCAGCAGCTGCTGCAAGCTGAATTGCAGCTAGTCCAACTGCTCCACCTCCACCGATCACTAGTATTCTCTGTCTAGAGAGATGAAATAGATACCATTACCATTCAAAATATTGATGAAATGCATAGAAGTTTAATAAGATATATGAATGCTCACTTTTTAAAGGCCAGCATTCATCACAAATAACCACTATAAGTACCATTTTAATTTATTGATTGTGCAGGTTTATTAGTTGAAATGGATTATAATCACTTCAAAGATGTCAAAATGGAGCTTACACAGCTAGGATAAAAAACTAAATCATATTTGAGAATGCTTTTGCTTAGAAAGAAAGGAGAAACATGATGATTCTGATAACTTTTTTCTAATTTATTGTTTCTTACAAAATTTACAGATGGAAAAGAAGACAGAAACTTTGATGCATTACCAAGACCATTTCATTTCCCTGTACAATACTGATTTCATAAATTTATAATCCACTACTTTAGAACTGTATTTGATATGGATCGGGAATCAGTCAGCCATCTCAGTTTTCAATATGTAGTTTGACTGGATGCAAGATAATATAACAAACAGTATGCCTTCACATCGCACAAGTGTAGGATCAAATCATTAGCCAACCCGAGTATTATTCTATTGTGAAACAAGTGACACACATAACCAAAACTTCAGTAACTAACTACTTCACTACATAATGAACAAGTCAACAAGGTGCAGAAAAACTTGCTCACTACATTTCAAAAATTGTTGTTTTTATTATTTGTCCCTTTTTTTATTACTTTCCTTCAGGACATAATAATTCCAAATAGATACTCCATAGTGAGCAGATATGAGAGATATCACAGAAGAACACGAGAATAACAGTGCAAGGAGAGTGTAGAGTGCATAAGCTTAAGTAGCTTCACAATCTCTATTGACAGATAAACTTTCGAGAATACTACCAGTACAAAGTCTTTCATCTATTTAGTATTCAGCTTACAACAGGAAAGAAGCACATAAATGACAAGTGTCTTGATGGTACTGAACATGAATAAAACTATAGCCGAGTGATAATTAGCATTATACTTACCCATTATCAATTCTAGCTGTACTCATCAAAGCACGCCATGCAGTAAGAGCAGCAAAAGGAATGGCACTTGCCTCCTACATAAGTAGGGGTGGACATGGGCCGAGTCCGGGTCGAGTTTGCCAGACTCAAATACGTAACCCATATATTCGGTGACTGTAGCATGTTCGACTAAATTGCTTTTGATCCAAACCCCGACCCATTTGATCATTAGCCTAGGGCCCAGATTTAGCCCAACCCAAAAAAATAAATAATTTTTTTATGAAATAATTGAAATAACTAAATAAAACTACTACTACAACCCCTAAAATTTTTTCAAACATTTAAAAAAAAAATACAACACAAGTATTATAAATATTTACTCTTTTCAAGCCTATTACTATTATATATATATTTATAATATATATAATTATATATATATATATATAATTATATATATTATAAATAATATATGATATATATTATTTATTTATTCGGGTCGAGTGGGTCGGGTCAGGTCAAAAATTCATCCGACCCAAACCCAGTGAAATTAATCAGTAAAACATTTGAGATCAACCCTAGCTAACTTTTCTAAACCCTGCACTCGATTTTTTTGGGCTGGGTTCAGCCAGCCCCATGGGTCGCCCGGCCCATGTCCACCCCTATACATAAGGAGAGAATCACTTTGAAAAAGGTCCAACAATAGAATTTCTGCTCCCAAGAAAACTTACTTAATGAAAACAAAAAAAATTTAGCAACAAATACATTTGCTAAAGATTTTATTGACAGCAGTCCTCATAGATATGGCCATTCCTGAATACATAGAAGTAACAGCATTTGAGGATGATAAAGGAAACACAGAGCACAACACTGTATCAACAATGAACACAATATAGAAAAAAAAAGATATTCTTGCAATTAAAAATCAATTTGCAAGTAAACCAACCACATGAGTCACTGAAGATGGTTTCAAAGTTAGCTCATCTTCTGCAAGAATGGCATAATCAGAGTAAGTGCCTCTCACTGCAGTGGGATGAAGCGCGCCGAAGACTTCCTGTCCAACACTCAGCGATGAAACTGAAGCTCCAACAGCTGCAACCTCACCACTAACATCACGCCCAAGAATCAAGGGCAGAAGCGGCTCAAATATAGAACGACCATACCCAGATCGCATCTGAAAATTAGCAATGCACGAGATGATCCATCAATCATTGCCAAAATTAGCTGCTTTTTCTTTACAGAATGCATTCATTTCTAAGAAATCAACAAGAAAAAAACTTGATAAAAAATCTCAAGGAGGGAGGCAGGCTGCTCACTCGAAGATCCAGAGGATTGATGGAAACCGCGCGGGCACGGACGAGAACCTGCCGAGGTTTGAGATCGGGGACGGCGACGGCGTGGCGAACCTCAAGGACCTCCGGCCCGCCGAAACGCGGCAGCACAACGGTGCGGCACGTCGTGGAGGAAGACAAGGATCTCAGTCCCGGCCGGAGCGCTGACGTCCGGCGAGCAGCAGCGAGCCACCACATCGCGCTTGGTATCGATCTCTTCGACAGAGCTCGGTGAGGGTTTAAACCCTCGACGACGATGAAGGCAAAGGGACGAAAACGTATCACGTGCCGAGGATGATGTGTTCCTTTCTCGGCCACGCGCCGCCATTTCCAGTGATCTTTGCACTTTCACAACTCAACCCTCCCTTTTTTTTTTTTGCTGTAATTTTTAAAATTGTTTAATAGTAACTTGTTTTCACTGTTATATAGATTAAATTTTGAGGATAAATGATTTAAGCGCACTTTTTTTAAAAAAAAATTAGGTTGTTTTTTTTAATTCTTGGTTTTCCAAATTGACGTATATAATTTAGATTATCTATACTTAAAATTCTATTAAAATTCCTTAATTTCTCTCTCTACTTTAATTATAATTATGCTTCTTTTATTCTATGATTTCCAAAAAAATATATCTTCCTTCATGTTTTTTCAATTTACAATTTTTTCAAATAAAATTTCAATTTGAAAATATGATTGAGTTTAATCTTTAAAAATTTGTAGTTGACACATGATTTATTAAAAGTTGTAAAAATATATTAAATAAAAAAAATTATTTTTAAAAATTATTTAACATTTTATATATTTTCTAGATAGATATATAAAAATGGCCAAAGAAAGCTTTTTAGAATGGGACTACTAAAAAAAGTTCAGAGGGAGTATATACATGGGAGTAATTTTTTTCAGAGGTCACTCAACTTTGCATTTGTTTCATTTCGGTAACCTAACTTCAACTTGTATCAAAAAGGTTACTCATCTTTAATTTTGTTTCTTAGGCAGGTCACCCGCGAGTAACCTGATTCATCTATCTGACGAGGTTGCTGGAAAAACACAGTCAGCCAATATTGGACACCTCATCATCTTATGTATAGAGTCTAACTCAGCCGACTTTGCCACATAGATTAAGTGACGCCACATCAACGTATTATTATAATTAGGTTTTTCTCCTTTCCCCTTTCACAAACCCTCATTTCGGAACTCTAATTCCTCAAATTCCTCTTCTCTTCTTCTCTTTTCCCGTCGGTGCTTGGTAAGGCAACGATCTTTCTTCTCTCATCCTTTTCTTCTCCAACTTTTTCTTCCCATTTGAAAGCTTCCCCCGTCCCTTTGGCTCTTGGTAAGGCAATGATCGGACGGTCGAGATCCGGATCGTCCTCAAACCGGATCCGGAACTCTTTTTCTTCACTGAGATTTAGGGTTTCCGTCGGTGGCTGATCCGGAACTCTTTTATTTCTTCCCTCATCCTCGTCTTCTTCAACTTTTTCTTCCTATTTGAAAGTAATGGTCATTCTGTCTTAGTTTTTACAGTGAGCAAGGCAAAGGATCTGGTGAAATCGCTTGAGATCGGTGCTCAATGTCAATCAACTGGGAGGTTAAACCACAGGGAGGAGAAGTCCCGGAATATTGTGAGTTCTTCTCTCTTTTTTGTGTGTGTTTGTTTTAAGATCTGGTTTGAACTTGTGGGTGAGAGTGGTTTTTTCTACTCCCTTCCTTCTTGTAGGCTATCACTATGTGAAAAAGAATTTTTTTTATTTTTTATTTTTTTTTATTTTTAATTTTTATGATGGTTGCTTTGCAAATTTTTTTAATTATTTCTTTTAAATGAGAATTCCATGAGAATAGAGATGATGATCTTGAGTTCTGGGTGCATGATTTACAATCATTTCACTTTTTATTTTTATTTTTATTTTTAATTCTAAGACTTTTTTATTTTCTTATCACAAAGGAAAGAAAAGGGAAGCTATATATTTTTTGGTTCTGCAATGTATGGTGGTATAAAGAAAGTTTAGATTCTTTCTAATTGAAGTTTGGTATGATTTGTAGTTTATTCTTTGGGATGCAAACAAATCCCTTTTTTTCAATTTGTCTACCATTTTTAATATCACCTTTTTTCCTCCAATGTAACTTTGATGCTTTGTAGGAATAGCTTCATTGAAATGGCTTTTTGTTAGTTTGTGTGAATGACTATGTTTTCGTGATGGAAATTGTCCACTTTGTTTATTTCTCCAATTTGTGATATATTTAGTTTTGTGGTTTGTTGTTGATTTATTCTCACCTTTGTTGATTATGCATTTATGTGTTGTTCATTTAATTCTTACCCTTGTTGTGGATGTATTTATTTTTGTTTTAGTATTTTTTTTTACAGTAATTGCTCATAAGTGGTTTAATATTTCTTCTTTATTGCTTTAATGTACTCCTCGAATGTGTTGGGAATCACCCCTCCCATTTGTGGCTTAAGAGCAACGTGGGCTACGGGGTAATGAGGCTTTTGAGCCCTAAACCATGTCCCCAAACCGATCGGCCACCGAATGGATTGCGGTGATTCCCAATATATTCAACATATACTTGACGGAAAAAATAATGTAGTCCATTTGATTTTTATATATTTTTTTCATATGAAGATGGCATTTAATTTATTTTTTTATAATTGCCTAATGTGTAATTGGAGTGTTTTTTTATAATTGTAGATTTATGCATAGCCTTTGTTGATTATTCATTTATGTAGTCCTTGATGCTTTCTTGAAATGGTTTTTTGTTAGTTTGTGTGGATGACTATGTTTTCATGATGGAAATTGTCCACTTTGTTTGTTTCTCTAATTTGTGATATAATTAGTTTTGTGGTTTGTTGTTGATTTATTCTCACCTTTGTTGATTATGCATTTATGTGTTGTTCATTTAATTCTTACCCTTGTTGTGGATGTATTTATTTTTTTGTTTTTAGTATTTTTACGATGAATTGCTCATAAGTGGTTTAATATTTCTTCTTTATTGCTTTAATGTACTCCTCGAATGTGTTGGGAATCACCCCTCCCATTTGTGGCTTAAGAGCAACGTGGGACTACGGGGTAATGAGGCTTTTTGAGCCCCTAAACCCCTGTCCCCAAACCGATCGGCCACCGAATGGATTGCGGTGATTCCCAATATATTCAACATATACTTGGCGGAAAAAATAATGTAGTCCATTTGATTTTTTTATATATTTTTTTCATATGAAGATGGCATTTAATTTATTTTTTTATAATTGCCTAATGTGTAATTGGAGTGTTTTTTTATAATTGTAGATTTATGCATAGCCTTTGTTGATTATTCATTTATGTAGTCCTTGATGCTTTCTTGAAATGGCTTTTTGTTAGTTTGTGTGGATGACTATGTTTTCGTGATGGAAATTGTCCACTTTGTTTGTTTCTCTAATTTGTGATATAATTAGTTTTTGTGGTTTTGTTGTTGATTTATTCTCACCTTTGTTGATTATGCATTTATGTGTTGTTCATTTTAATTCTTACCCTTGTTGTGGATGTATTTATTTTTTTGTTTTAGTATTTTTTTACGATAATTGCTCATAAGTGGTTTAATATTTCTTCTTTATTGCTTTAATGTACTCCTCGAATGTGTTGGGAATCACCCCTCCCATTTGTGGCTTAAGAGCAACGTGAGCTACGGGGTAATGAGGCTTTTTGAGCCCCTAAACCCCGTCCCCAAACCGATCGGCCACCGAATGGATTGCGGTGATTCCCAATATATTCAACATATACTTGGCGGAAAAAATAATGTAGTCCATTTGATTTTTTTATATATTTTTTTCATATGAAGATGGCATTTAATTTATTTTTTTATAATTGCCTAATGTGTAATTGGAGTGTTTTTTTATAATTGTAGATTTATGCATAGCCTTTGTTGATTATTCATTTATGTAGTCCTTGATGCTTTCTTGAAATGGCTTTTTTTGTTAGTTTGTGTGGATGACTATGTTTTTCGTGATGGAAATTGTCCACTTTGTTTGTTTCTCCAATTTGTGATATAATTAGTTTTTGTGGTTTTGTTGTTGATTTATTCTCACCTTTGTTGATTATGCATTTATGTGTTGTTCATTTAATTCTTACCCTTGTTGTGGATGTATTTATTTTTTGTTTTTAGTATTTTTTTACGATGAATTGCTCATAAGTGGTTTAATATTTCTTCTTTATTGCTTTTAATGTACTCCTCGAGATGTGTTGGGAATCACCCCTCCCATTTGTGGCTTAAGAGCAACGTGGGACTACGGGGTAATGAGGCTTTTGAGCCCCTAAACCCACATCCCCCAAACCGATCGGCCACCGAATGGATTGCGGTGATTCCCAATATATTCAACATATACTTGGCGGAAAAAATAATGTAGTCCATTTGATTTTTTTTTTTTATATATTTTTCATATGAAGATGGCATTTAATTTATTTTTATAATTGCCTAATGTGTAATTGGAGTGTTTTTATAATTGTAGATTTATGCATAGCCTTTGTTGATTATTCATTTATGTAGTCCTTGATGCTTTCTTGAAATGGCTTTTTGTTAGTTTGTGTGGATGACTATGTTTTCGTGATGGAAATTGTCCACTTTGTTTGTTTCTCTAATTTGTGATATAATTAGTTTTGTGGTTTGTTGTTGATTTATTCTCACCTTTGTTGATTATGCATTTATGTGTTGTTCATTTAATTCTTACCCTTGTTGTGGATGTATTTATTTTTGTTTTAGTATTTTTTTTCGATGAATTGCTCATAAGTGGTTTAATATTTCTTCTTTATTGGTTTAATGTACTCCTCGAATGTGTTGGGAATCACCCCTCCCATTTGTGGCTTAAGAGCAACGTGGGACTCACGGGGTAATGAGGCTTTTGAGCCCCTAAACCACGTCCCCCAAACCCGATCGGCCACCGAATGGATTGCGGTGATTCCCAATATATTCAACATATACTTGGCGGAAAAAATAATGTAGTCCATTTGATTTTTTTTTTTATATATTTTTCATATGAAGATGGCATTTAATTTATTTTTATAATTGCCTAATGTGTAATTGGAGTGTTTTTATAATTGTAGATTTATGCATAGCCTTTGTTGATTATTCATTTATGTAGTCCTTGATGCTTTCTTGAAATGGCTTTTTGTTAGTTTGTGTGGATGACTATGTTTTCGTGATGGAAATTGTCCACTTTGTTTGTTTCTCTAATTTGTGATATAATTAGTTTTGTGGTTTGTTGTTGATTTATTCTCACCTTTGTTGATTATGCATTTATGTGTTGTTCATTTAATTCTTACCCTTGTTGTGGATGTATTTATTTTTGTTTTAGTATTTTTTTTACAGTAATTGCTCATAAGTGGTTTAATATTTCTTCTTTATTGCTTTAATGTACTCCTCGAATGTGTTGGGAATCACCCCCTCCCATTTGTGGCTTAAGAGCAACGTGGGCTACGGGGTAATGAGGCTTTTGAGCCCTAAACCCTGTCCCCAAACCGATCGGCCACCGAATGGATTGCGGTGATTCCCAATATATTCAACATATACTTGGCGGAAAAAATAATGTAGTCCATTTGATTTTTTTTTTTATATATTTTTCATATGAAGATGGCATTTAATTTATTTTTATAATTGCCTAATGTGTAATTGGAGTGTTTTTATAATTGTAGATTTATGCATAGCCTTTGTTGATTATTCATTTATGTAGTCCTTGATGCTTTCTTGAAATGGCTTTTTGTTAGTTTGTGTGGATGACTATGTTTTCGTGATGGAAATTGTCCACTTTGTTTGTTTCTCCAATTTGTGATATAATTAGTTTTGTGGTTTGTTGTTGATTTATTCTCACCTTTGTTGATTATGCATTTATGTGTTGTTCATTTAATTCTTACCCTTGTTGTGGATGTATTTATTTTTGTTTTAGTATTTTTTTTACAGTAATTGCTCATAAGTGGTTTAATATTTCTTCTTTATTGCTTTAATGTACTCCTCGAATGTGTTGGGAATCACCCCCTCCCATTTGTGGCTTAAGAGCAACGTGGGACTCACGGGGTAATGAGGCTTTTTGAGCCCCTAAACCATGTCCCCAAACCGATCGGCCACCGAATGGATTGCGGTGATTCCCAATATATTCAACATATACTTGACGGAAAAAATAATGTAGTCCATTTGATTTTTTTTTTTTTTTTTTCATATGAAGATGGCATTTAATTTATTTTTTTATAATTGCCTAATGTGTAATTGGAGTGTTTTTTTATAATTGTAGATTTATGCATAGCCTTTGTTGATTATTCATTTATGTAGTCCTTGATGCTTTCTTGAAATGGCTTTTTTTGTTAGTTTGTGTGGATGACTATGTTTTTCGTGATGGAAATTGTCCACTTTGTTTGTTTCTCTAATTTGTGATATAATTAGTTTTGTGGTTTGTTGTTGATTTATTCTCACCTTTGTTGATTATGCATTTATGTGTTGTTCATTTAATTCTTACCCTTGTTGTGGATGTATTTATTTTTGTTTTAGTATTTTTTTTACAGTAATTGCTCATAAGTTGTTTAATATTTCTTCTTTATTGCTTTAATGTACTCCTCGAATGTGTTGGGAATCACCCCCTCCCATTTGTGGCTTAAGAGCAACGTGGGCTACGGGGTAATGAGCGCTTTTGAGCCCTAAACCCTGTCCCCAAACCGATCGGCCACCGAATGGATTGCGGTGATTCCCAATATATTCAACATATACTTGGTGGAAAAATAATGTAGTCCATTTGATTTTATTATTATTTTTTTATCTTTTTCATATGAAGATGACACTTAATTTATTTTTTTAATTCTAGTTATAGTTTAATTTTTGGATAATGTGTTTGTTTTTGGGTTCCTTCTTGTTGAATGGATGATGTAAACCACTTATTGGTAAGGATTTTCTAATTAGGATGATAGACCCTAGCATTTAGATTAAAGCTTATATGATGTCATGCAGAGGGCAAGAACTTAAGCCCTCTTTCTTGGATTCAATTTCAGTACCAAATGCAGACTTATTCACAATTCGTATGCACCACAAGGTCAATGTGGTAGACAAGCTAGCAGGTTATGTAGATTTTGTGTGTGCAGACCAAATATCAAGGATTGAACTATTGAGTATGGCTAAGGAGTTTGAAATAGATGTGGATAGGTGCACCATATGGTGGTTGGATGCTAGTAGTCAACATGGGTTCTATAGAGAGGTTATAACAAACTTAGATGCACTTAGAATGGCCATGGCTGTAGATTCCAATAGAGAGGTTTGTGTATGCATAGATGTAAAGGATAAAGGATGGATTCCTAGTGGGAGTTTGAATGCTATTAGTGTTAATGAAGATGATGATGCTGAAGAGGAAGAAGATGACCCTGAGGAATAAGACTTAGAGCAGAATTTGATAGATGATAAAGTTAGAGGATCAAATGTTGATGAAGAAATTGACTTACATGACTCAGATTACAATTTTGATGATGAAAGTGATGAAAAAGCTATAAAAAATAGAACAACCCCTGCAACCATACCAAATGCAGATGCATAACAACTAGGATTAGGTAAGGATACTGATCAGCCTGACTGTGCAGGTTTTAATGAGCTACACTCATGCTCATCAACAGATTCAGAGGGAATGCTTCCTGCCAGGCCAAAATATGCAGAATTCAATGAAGCCATTGACATGAGGAATCCACATTTTAAAATTGGGATGAAGTTTAGAGATTTTAAACCGTTCAAGGAGGCAGTAAAAAATTATGAAGTTAAGAGCAGGTATGTAATGAATTTCAGACCAAACACTAAGACTAGATGCAAGGCTTACTGTAGCAAAAGTTGTCCTTTCTACTTGTGGGTATCTCCAATGGTAAGAGATGGAGCTACTGTACAGATAAAGTCAAGTGTGCTAAAGCATGAGTGTGGAAAAGAACACAAAAATAGACATGCAAGTGCTAAGTGGATAGCTAAGACATATATGGAGCAATTTAGGGCAGATCCATCATGGAAGTTGGCAGGGATAATACAAGCTGTGAAAACTAATCAGCAGGTTGAAATAACCAGATTGACAGCATATAGGGCAAAAAACATCACCTTAAGGTACTTGGTTTAGGGTTAGTTAGCATTATCACTCATTACTGTTAGTTACTTCTACATTGCTTTAATTTTTTCTTGCATATGTTTTATTTTGTAAATTAGGGAGATAGATGGTGATGAGGAAACACAGATGACCAAGCTATATGATTACAGGCTAGAGCTTCTTAAGACACAACCAGGGTCAACAATTAAATTTAGGGGTAATCAGGGGGTTTTTAAGGCAATGTATGTCTGCTTGGCACCTTTTAGAAATGGGTTTTTGGCAGGATGTAGGAGGATTATCTATGTAGATGGTTGCTTCCTCAAAGGGTTATATGGGGGAAAGTTGTTGACTGCAATAGGTATAGATGCTAATAATTCAATTTATCCTGTTGTATGGTCTGTGGTTGATAGGGAAAATAGAGAGAATTGGGTTTGGTTCTTGCAGCTGTTAGCAGAGGACCTAATGATCACAGATACCCACAATTAGGTCTTTTATGAGTGATAGACAGAAGGTGTGTATACATGCTTAAATGTTTACTTTTGTTATGTATATTTGCTAATATATGTGAACAGTACACCATTAACAATTATTTGTTTCACTGTCTGTTTCATTCTTGTTTTTATTTTTAATTTTGTTGTGTGTTGTGTTGATGGTGTGCCCATAATAGGGATTAATTAATGCTATAGATGAATTATTTCCTAACACTGAGCATAGGTTTTGTGTGCGACACATCCACACCAATTTTAGAAAACACTTTAGGGGAAATGCACTCAAGGACCAACTGTGGAGTTGTGCTACGACAACATATCCAGCTGCATTTGATAGAGCCATGAATATATTACAAGGACTATCCCAGGGGCATATGACTACATGAAAAAAATAGATCCTAAGCATTGGAGTAGGGCGCATTTCCAAGATAAGTTTAAATGTGACATCTTATTGAATAACCTTTGTGAGTGTTTTAATGGGCATATTCTTGAAGCAAGGACAAAGGGGGTAGTTACATTGAATGAGATGATTAGAACCCAACTAATGAGTAGAATACAAAGGAGGAGAGATGCCATGAAAAATTGCACAACCACCCATTGTCCCAAGATTTTAAAAAAATTAGAGCAGCATAAAGAATTAAGCAGTTCTTATAAAACAACTTGGGTCAGGGGGAGCTAAATATCAAGTATCAGGAAATGATGGACAATTTGTTGTTGACATGGTTGAAAAAAGTTGTTCGTGTAGGGTTTGGCAATTGACAGGTGTGCCGTGCAGTCATGCAGTAACAGTAATTTATAACAACAAAGAGAAACCTGAAAAGTATCTTCATGAATGCTACACTGTGAGTATATATTTAGATACCTATGGGCGCACCTTAAACCCCACACATAGCAGGGACTCCTGGCCTAAAAGTGATCAGCAGCCCATGATACCACCACTGCCAGTGAACAAAAAAAGAGGAAGAAAAACATTGTTGAGGAGGAGAGAAATAGATGAAGAAAGCATTGGGTTTAGAAGTGGGAAGGTGACCAAGAAGGGGGTGAAAATGAAATGTGGCTTGTGTGGAGCAGTAGGGCATAACAGAAGATACCATGGCAAAGGGGTAAGTTTGTTACTTTAAATTTAATTATTCCTGAATAACTATAAGTTTGTTAGTTTAAATTTTAATGCAGAAGTTCACAAACTTATTTATTGTTATGGCATGGTAATTAGGCCAATGCAAGATCAGTTGAGCCACAACAAAGCCAACAAGGTGGTGATTTGCATGTTGAAATACACTACCAAAGGGGTGAACAGGTATTGTGCTGAGATATGAGATTATGGAAATATATTATATTGATTAAATTCTATTAGACATTGTGTTCTTTTTTTTAACAGGGTAACCAAAATTATTTCAATTCAAATGTCAGTGACCAAAGACAGATGCAGGGTGAACAGGTATTGTACTGAGATATGATATTATGGAAATATATTACATTGATTAAATTCTATTAGACATTGCGTTCTTCCTTTTTTTAACAGGGAAACCAAAATTATTTCAATTCAAATGTCAGTGACCAAAAGATGATGTGAGGGTGATACATCGAGTACTTTCCCCAAAGACAAAGAAAGGCAAACGAATACTAATGCACTGGTTGACATCCAAGTGCAACAAAACCTAGAGGTATGGTGGTTGTTTAACTAATAAAATAAAACTTTATCTTAACTTTATGTGTTTATGATCATTGCCATAACATTAGACCTTGGAAATTATTTTTTTTAAATCTATGTGGTGCACTAATTAAATTATAGGGAATTGAGGAACAAGGGCAACCAAATTGTGGTGCATATGTTAACATCACAAGCAATACATTCATACAGGTATTTGTGCTTACCCTAAAGAAGAATCACGGTGCACAAGTCCAAACAATGTCATCTCAGCCCATTACACATTCAAATCAATTAACAATTTCTTTTTGGTTGCTTTTCTCACTGTACATGGTATTCAAGAATGAGGAAAGTCAGTTGGTGATGTGTCTTCTACAATCAGAGAGCAAACAATACAACAGGTAAAATTATTCCCTATATGGATAATTAGAAGAAGGGCCAGCCATACACTTCCTTCAATTATTTTCCAAATAATGTAGGTATTTCACACACCTGATGAGACTCTTTCTACTGGATGTGAGACTATGGTGAAGAGGAATAAACTCGGCATTAGAAGAGGGGCCACTTACACCACCAAACAAGGAGCTGAAAAAAGCTCAGCTTGGAGGCAGCCTGTACTGAAAACTGCAGGACAAGGTAAAAAACCTGATGAGAAGCTCAAGGAGGGAAATGCTACCAAAAAAAGAAAAGCTTGGCTTCCACCAGGTGTTGGGGCTTCACCAACTAGTGGTGGCACACAAGGAAGACAAAACGAAAGACATTGAAGCTTCCACTATTTTTGTTGTTTATAGTTTTGTTGAGGGAGTCTTATTTAGTGTTCATTTTGTGTGTATTGCACAGGTAGACATGTATTGAATGTGTTACTCTCTCATTTTTGTATGTAAATGTCTACTGTTCTGGATGTAACTCAATTTTTTGTTGTTTACAATACTGTATTATATGTACTCAATTTTTTGTCTTAAATGGAAGGAAATTTTTTGTAGTTAAGTTTTTTTTTTTTACACTTTGATTTCTCTCCAGGTTGTATTGTATTGCTTTGTTCACAAATAGATGTAGGTCATCTAATGACCACAACTCATTCAACTCATTCCCTTCTTATCTTTTCTTCTATAAATGCAATAAAAGAAAGATAGAATGTTCAGAGTCAATTCTCTATATTAACCTTTGTTTCTACCAAATTAATTTTTTCATGTAAATATATTTTTTACCTAATTTTGTATTACATACTTTAATAGTAGGAATTCTGAATGGATTAAATAATAGCATTAGAGATATGAATGGATCAAAGATCAACATTTCGGATAAGAAAATCATTGATTTACGGATAATCACTTGAAAATCAAAGGCAAATACAAGTCAGAAAAATTTCATCAAAAAATTCACAATTTGTCAAACTTGTAAGTGAGATAAAATTAGGGCAACACTAGCTGATGTGCTCCCATAGCTTCTCCAGCCTCGAGACCTTCTCCACATTAGGGTAATGCTGAGGAGGAAGAAGTCACTGATCCATATATGTTGGCGTGCTCCCATAGCATTATTGGCCTCAAGAGCTTCTCCGCATTCGGGTAACGTTGAGGAAGAAGAAGACGTATAAGAATCCAACTATGCTGACATGGCATCACTTAATCTATGTGGCAAGGTTGGCTGAGTTGGACTCTATACATAAGATGATGAGGTGTCCATTATTGGCTGATTATGTTTTTCCAGCAGCCACGTTAGATAGTTGAATCGCGTTACTCACGAGTAACATGCCGAAGAAACAAAATTAAAGATGAGTATCCTTTTTGATGCAAATTGAAGTTAGGTTACCGAAATGAAACAAATGCAAAGTTG
>NC_052474.1:8191878-8243469 GCF_009730915.1 Dioscorea cayenensis subsp. rotundata
GAAAACTATTCAAGATCAGATTTATGTACAGAGAATCATCTGGTTTTCGGGAACTGCTACATGTTTTTCGAGGGAATTATGTTGGCTGATTTCATGAATCAAACAACCATGAGTTGTGCCTGATTTTTACAGGGTTAGATTGATCAGCTATATATATTATATAGATGTGACATCTTTTAATAAAGCTGTAAAGTTATTTCTTCACTTGTGTGTGTCTATAAAAGAATGTATATTTCCTTCTTCTATGTATACAATTGAAAAATAAAATTATCTTTTCTTCTCCTAAAGAATTTCAGTATGGTATCAGAGCGGGATTCTTAAATCCTAGATCTATTCACTATGTCAACTGACACTCAGAGCACAGATGCTCTTGAAGTGGCATCCAACCATGAAAATCTCATTCTTGAAACTCTAGTTGCTAGTCATGGCTCCTCAGAAAATTCACCTCATCCCATTACAGGGAATAAACTGAATGGGAACAATTATCTCCAATGGTCTCAATCGGTCATGATGTATATTTGTGGCAAAGGAAAAGATGAGTACCTGACTGGTGAGATAGCTCCTCCACAACCTGAAGATTCTAGGTTCAGAACCTGGAAAATACAGAATAATATGGTGATGTCTTGGTTGATTAGTTCTATGACTAATGAAATTGGAGAAAACTTTCTCCTTTATAGCACGGCTCATGAGATATGGGAGGCAGCCAAGGAATTCTATTCCAGCAAAGAGAACACTTCTGAAATTTTTGAGTTGGAAACAACTCTTCATGATCTTAGGCAAGGAGATTTTTCGGTCACACAGTATTACAACCAGCTCTCACGCCAATGGCAAAGGTTGGATGTATTTGAAGAACAACATTGGAAGTGTCCTGAAGATGCAAAAATCTTCAGGGAATTTGTTGAGAAGAAGAGAATATTTAAATTTCTGATGGGTCTCAATAAGAACCTTGATGAAGTTCGGGGAAGAATTTTAGCTAACAAAACCCTTGTCGGGTTTTACTGAGAAGCTTTTTCGGGAGATGCGAAGGGAAGAAAGCGAGGAAGAAAGTGATGCTCGGAGAGCTGTCTACTATAACGGTTTCCCCAAACCTCTGCACTAATGGCACAGCCTTCATCACGAGGAACTTATTTCACCAATGAAAACCGCCAAAGAAAAAGGAAATTATGGTGTGATCACTGCAAAAAATCTGGTCATTCTCGTGAGACATGTTGGAAAATCCATGGGAAACCTATAGATTGGAAGCTATCCAGATTTGTTGGAGATAAAGACACTAAAGGGAATCATGCAGCTATTGAAGGAAAGTCCAATGTTGATTCAAACCCATTCACCAAGGAGCAGCTTGAAGTGCTGCAGAAATTCTTTACAAATCAGAAAAATGCAGCCACAACTCCTGCTACTGGTTCATTGGCTCATAAAGGTACTTACTTACATGCTCTAAGTGTTATTTCAAAAAGCTTAAACCCCTGGATTGTGGATTCCGAGGCATCTGATCATATGACAGGAAATGCTACATGTCTCCAGAATTACAAGCCATGTCAACAAAATTTTACAGTTAAAATAGCTGATGGATCCTTGTCTAAGGTGGCGGGGAGCGAGGTTCGGTGACTATTTCAAAAGATCTAACCCTACACACTTGTTCTTTATGTCCCCAAACCTTAACTCGTAATTTACTTTATGTTAGCAAGCTCACACAAAATCTACAATGTGTTGCTAAATTTTATCCTGATCTTTGTGAATTTCAGGATTTGAGTTCGGGGAGGACGATTGGCAATGCTAAGGAACATGCAGGGTCTGTTTCTCATGGAAGTTGATTCCCCACTTGTTAAAGACAAATTCCATACTTGCTTGCATTACCTCAGCCCATTGTTCAAAAGATAAACTTATTTCTCCTAAAAATGATCCAATTATGTTATGGCACTATCGCCTAGGCCATCCTAATTTTTGTACCTACGTAGGATGTTTCCATCATTGTTAAAGAATAAAAGCCCAGCATCCTTTCAATGTGAAGTGTGTCAATTCTCAAAGCATACTCGTAATTCTTTTTCTAGTCTCACATATAAATCCTCTTGTCCTTTTTTCCATGATTCATAGTGATATCCGGGGGCCATCAAAAGATAAAAATGTTCATTTGGGACTCGATGGTTTGTATCTTTTTGTAGATGATCATACTAGAATCACTTGGTTATTCCTTATGAAAGAAAAGTCAGAAGTTGGAAATATCTTCAAACAATTCCACATCATGATACAAACCCAATTTCATACAAAAAAATTCAAGTCCTTAAAAAGATAATGCCAAAAGAGTACTTTGCATCTTCCCTAGGAAATTATTTAAATGAGCAAGGAATAGTTCATGTAAGTTCATGTGTTGATACACCCCAACAAAATGGGATAGCTGAAAGGAAAAATAGACATCTTCTTGAAGCTGCTCGTTCTTTGATGTTCACCACTCATGTTCCTAAATTTCTTTGGGGGGAAGCAATTCTAACCGCTGCCTACTTAATCAATAGAATGCCATCTAGAGTTCTGAATTTCCAAACACCCTATGAACTTCTACTTAAATCATATCCTCATACTCACTTTATCACTACTTTACCTGCCAAAGTTTTTGGGTGTACTGCCTTTGTCCACATTTCCTCACAAAGCAAAAGTAAATTTGATCCAAAAGCTCTCAAATGTATCTTTATTGGTTATTCCTCACATCAAAAAGGGTACAAGTGTTATTCACCTATTAATCGAAAATTCTATAACACCATGGATGTTACATTCTTTGAAGAACAACCCTACTACCACAACATTAATAGTCAAGGGAAGACACAAAGAAACGAATATCAGCTTTGGGGCATTGACACACTAGAATCAACCTATGCTCTTACTATTGAACTTGCTGAACAGCTATCAGAAACCACCATAAAACCAGCTGAAAAGACCACTGAAACAACTGAAAAACTCATAGAACAGCCCACTGGAGACACACCATATTGCTACTTTCCAATACCACAAAAATCCAGCCCTATCCAATCTGCAGAACCTTCAAACTTCCAAGTCTACACAAGGAGGAATAAACAACCAATGAGAGAAGACTTGCAACAACCTGAACAAGGCCTTGAGTCCAATCCTGACTCAAATTCCTCACATTCACCAGGTAATGATGCTTGTGATATGCTTGATGATAGACCTATTGCCTTAAGAAAAGGGAGAAGGACATGTACAAATCATCCTATGCATAATTTTCTTTCTTACAAAGGGTTATCTCCTAATCATCATGCTTTTGTGAGTAACTTGGATAATATCCAGATACCAAGCTCCATAAGTGAAGCCCTTAAAAAGTTCCAAAAATGGCGGACAACGAGTGCAAGAAGAAATCCAAGCCTTAGAAAAAGAATCGAACATGGATAATGGCGGATCTACGGCGAGGAAAAAAATCCGAGTTAGGGTGTAAATGGGTCTTCATCTGTCAAGCATAATGCGGATGGGAGTGTTAATAGATTCAAAGCAAGATTGGTGGCAAAAGGGATTCGATCGATCATATGGAATTGATTATTTTTGAAACATTTGCTCCGGTGGCCAAGATTGAATACTATCCGTGTCTTGTTTTCACTCGTATCCAATCTAGGCGGCCACTTTATTAATTGGATGTGAAAAATGCCTTCCTCAGCGGGGACTTAGAGAGAAGTCTACATGGAGATACCACTGGTTTGGAAACCCTCATCAACAAAAATCAAGTGTGTAGCTCAAGAAATCCTTATATGGGCTGAAACAATCTCCGAAGGCATGGTTTGACAAATTTACTAAGGTTGTCAAGGCATTTGGGTATACACAATGTCAGACAGATCATACAATGTTTGCCAATTTTTCGCCTGCAGGTAAGCGGGCAATACTAATAGTCTATGTTGATGACATTATCTTAACAGGGGATGACTATGATGAAATTCAGAAGCTTAAAGATTTCTTGGCGAAAGAATTTGAAATCAAAGATCTAGGAAAACTCAAGTACTTCCTTGGAATGGAAGTTGCTAGATCAAGGAAAGGTATCTCAATCTCTCAAAGAAAATATGTATTAGACCTCCTCAAGGATACAGGAATGTTAGGCTGCAAACCTGCCGATACTCCCATGGATCCTAATTCTAAGTTGGGAAACAGAGAAGATTGTGCTCCCGTTGATAAAGCAAGATATCAACGATTAGTAGGAAAACTTATTTATTTATCCCACACAAGACCAGATATATGTTTGGTTGTTAGTCTGGTTAGCCAATTCATGAATAATCCTACAGAAGAACACGTGGAGGCAGTCTACAGAATTCTAAGGTACCTCAAAATGTCACCTGGTTAAGGATTGTTGTTCAAAAAAACAGCAAATAAAGCAGTCTCTGTTTTTACTGATGCAGATTGGGCTGGGTCTATAACTGATAGAAGATCTACATCAGGATACTGCACCTTTGTTTGGGGAAATTTGGTCACTTGGAGAAGTAAGAAACAGTCAGTGGTGGCTCGGAGTAGTGCAGAAGCTGAATTCAGAGCCTTGGCATTAGGGATCTGTGAAGGGATGTGGCTAAAAAGAATAATATCTGAGCTGGGATTTCAAGATTTACAATCAATAAACACCTTGTGTGACAATCAGTCAGCTATTAGCATTGCCAAAAACCCAGTGCAACATGACAGAACAAAACATGTTGAAATTGATCGACACTTTATTAAGGAAAAGATTGAATCTGGGTTAATATCACTAAATTTTGTTCGCACAAGTCATCAGATTGCAGATATCTTAACTAAGGCAGTTCCACGGAAATTGTTTGATAAATTAAAATCCAAGCTTGGTATGTTTGATATCTACAACCTAGCTTGAGGGGGAGTGTGGAAAATTATTCAAGATCAAATTTATGTCAGAGAATCACTGGTTTTCGGGGAGCGCTACTACTTTTTTCGTAGAATTATGTTGGGTCGATTTCATGAATCAAACAACCATGAGTTGTGCACTGATTTTTACGGGTTAGATTGACTGACTATATATATTATATAGATGTGACATCTTTTTAATAAATCTGTAAAGTTATTTCTTCACTTGTGTGTGTCTATAAAAGAATGTATATTTCCTTCTTCTATGTATACAATTGAAAAATAAAATTATCCTTTCTTCTCCTAAAGAATTTCAGCAGTCTTTAAGAAAACGGAAAAAGAACAAAAAAAAAACCAAAAAAAAATAAATAAATCAAATTTTTTTATCTCCTTCTATTCCAGTCTTATATATATTTCTATATATATTTGTTTTCTTTTATTATCTCTTTTCCTTGTTTAAAATATTTATGTCTTCATTAAGGAGATAAATATATATTAAGTTCTTGTACTTTAGTATATCTTACTAAACACTATACTATCATCATATTTGATATTTAAAAACATAGTGTTTCCGCCACTGTCTCTTCAATTTCTCCTATCCTCTCCACTTCACAAAAATCACAGCATTCACTCATTGCCATCAATGTCAGTGCTTAGGCTCCTCTCAAACTTACTTCTACAAATTATACTGCATAGCGTGCTCAATTTATCTTTTTGTTGATTAAGTATGATCTGTTGGGATTTATTGATGGAACGCATCCCTATCTATGATGCTTCACACCACATCACCAATGATCTAAGCACTCTCTATTTGCATTATCCCTATTCTGGTTCTGGCAGCATTGTTCTTATTGATGGTACATATTTTTCCATCATTCACTCTGGCACTATATATTTACCCATCTCTTCTGCAACAACACTTATTTTAGATAAGGTTTTGCATGTTCTAGCTATGTCTATGAATCTACTCTCAGTGTCTGCCTTGTGTGCTACTAATGATGTGGCTATTGCATTTTTTTATGATTGCTTTCAAGTGCAGGACCGCCATATAGGGACAATTATGGTCACGGGTCAACGCCATGATGGTGTTTATCTATGGTCCAAATCATCTTCTCACTCATCCACCAATCAGTTTTCAGCTCTGTCATCTGTCATATCATCCACTTCCCTTTTGCAATGGCGCAACCGTTTGGGGCATCCTTCCATTAAAGTTCTTAAAAAAAACATTATCTTTGTTTAATGTTTCTTTTTCTCAGTCTGTTTTTCAAAACTTCTCTTGTTCTTCTTGCAATATTAATAAAAGTTACAAGCTTCCATTTGCTTCACCTTCTATTTCTTCTCTGCTCCTTTTGATGTTATTTATTCTGATGTTTGGACTTCACCTATTCTTTGTGTTAATGGCTTTAAATATTATGTCATTTTTGTGGATCACTTTACCAAATATATTTGGTTTTATCCTCTCCAAAACAAATCTGATGTTTCCTCTGTTTTTATTACCTTTAATGCTCTTGTTGAAAATGATTTCTCTTCCACCATCAAAACCTTGTTTACAAACAATGAAGGAGAATGTCACTCTTTGCTCACTCCTTTCCACTAGTGGCATCACTCATCTCACCACTCCACCCCATACACCTTAACACAATGTGGCTACTCTGAACGTTGCTACCGACACATTGTTGAAATTGGCCTTGCACTATTACATTGTGTCTCTCTCCCAACAATATTTTGGTCCTATGCCTTTGCCACAGCTATATATCTCATTAATCAAATGCCCAACGAGAACCTCTCATTTTTGTCCTCTTCAACAAGAAAGGTGTTGTCCACCAAATTTTGAGTTTTTGGTTGTCTTTGTTTTCCATGGTTACGTACTTATAGTTCTCACAAACTATCTCCTCGGTCTCATCCGTGTCTCTTTCTTGGCTATTCTCTCACTCAGAGTGCTTTTCTATGCTTTGATCTTTCTGATTATCATGTTTTTGTTTCTAGACATGTTTAGTTTATTGAACATGAGTTCCCAAATCCATCTTACCAATCCTCGTCCTGCTCCACCCCGGACTCCCTACTCAATGCTACCTCATGGCTTCCCGTACCACAATTGTCTTCGTCTGACTCTTTGGCACCAAGTGATCCGACACTTCCTTCTCTAGTCACATCACAAGTGGCACTTGTACTAGGTGCTGAGTGTGCCTTATCTGATGTTTCACCATGCAACATCACTGCTCCTCTGGCTTCTCCTACTCTTGACACTTCTAACTTGGAACCCGAAGTGTCTTCTTACAGGAATTCTCATCCTATGATCACCAGACTCAAGAATTCCATCGTGAAGCCTAATCCCAAATATAGTCTTTCTACTGTAGTTTATGGTGACACTGAGCCTTTCACTGTCTCACAAGCAATGAAGAATCTACTGTGGGCACAGGCCATACATGATAAGTATCACGCTCTTCTTTGAAATCACACTTGGGGCCTTGTTTCTCTAGATCTAAATCAAAATCTTATTGCCAACAAGTGGGTTTTCCACATTAAACGTCATCCTGATGGCTCCATTGATAAATACAAGGCTTGACTAGTTGCAAAAGGATTTCATCAGCATCCTGGCATCAATTTTCATGAGACCTTCGGTCCGGTTGTCAATCCTGTTACCATTCGTACAGTTCTCTCTATCTCTCTACATTATCAGTTGCTTCTTAAACAACTGGATGTCCATAATGCCTTTCTTAATGGGCATCTTACTGAAGAGGTGTTTATGGAACTACCATAGGGTATGATTGATCCCCAATTCCTTCATCATGTCTGTAGCTTACGCAAAGCTCTCTATGGCCTTAAACAAGCTCCGCGTGCTTGGTATATTAAACTGACGGGCTTTTTTCAAACTCTTGGTTTTGTTGCCTCTTGGGCTGATACCTCATTGTTCATTCTCATCCAGAATCAGAACATAACCTATTTTATGGTCTATGTGGATGATCTTATTATTAAAGGCAGTGATTTATCCTTGGTCGACTACATCATTCATCAATTGAATGCCAAGTTTTGTATAAAAAAAATCTTGGCACTCTTAGCTACCTCTGTGGTATTGAAGTTCTCCCATCTACTGGTTTACTTCTTACTCAACACAAGTGCGTTACTGACCTCCTTCTACGACATAACATGCTTGATTCTAAACCAGTTTCTACACCTATTATTGTTGATGCCTCATTATCCATATCTGATGGATCTTCAGCTACTGATCCCACTCGTTTTTGACAGGTCATTAGTGGTCTTCAATATCTTCGTATGTCTCGTCCAAATATTTCCTACATTGTGAATAAACTCTCTCAGTTCATGCATGTCGCATCTGAAACTTATTGGGGTGATGTTAAGCGTCTTCTTTGATATCTTAATGGCACTCGAAATCTTGGGATTCGCTTGTTATCTAACACACTTCTTACATTTCATGGTTACTCGGATATTGATTGGGCTGGTGATCCAAACGACCGTACCTCTACTGGAGCTTATGTTATGTTTCTTGGTACCAATCCCATTTCCTAATGTTCCACCAAACAACGCACAATTGCCCACTCTTCCACTGAAGCTGAGTATCGTGCTATTGTTGTTGCTGCTGAGTTACAATGAATTCGATCCTTATTAAGCTTCAGATCCCTATGTTACATGTGCCTACTATCTACTCAGATAATCTTGGGGCTACTTATTTGTGTGCTAATCCAATCTTCCACACTCGGATGTAACATTTGGTTGTTGATTACCACTTTGTTCGTGATCTTGTTCAGTCTTCAACACTTCGCATTGTTCATGTCTCTTCTGCTGATCAACTCGCAGATGCTCTCACCAAGCCTCTTCCATGGTCTAAACTAACAATATGTTGTCACAAGATTGGTGTTACAATAAGTACACCATCTTGAGGGGATGTATTAGGGTTATGTCATGTACATGTCTTAGTGATATTACTCCTAGACCCACACATTATAATATATAACCATTGATCATCAATATACAATTAGCTCCTTCCTCTGCAATGAGGGTATATTTGTTTGACAGAACAATTCCTAGATTATATGCATATATCAAGGGCTTTAATTATGGATTTTGTGGGAATAAAAGATTTTGCCCAAATTCAATTGATGGGTAATTGATCCATGATATCATATATGAATCTAGTACAATTGATCATGGAAACACCATGCACTTAACACTTAAGCCCAAACAAAAGCTGATAATTTAAATAAATCTTTACAATTGAACTAGAAAACACAATAAGTTTAGTGAATGTAGATTTTAAGCAAAAGTAAGAGGGAGGTTCATTGGTGAAGTGACTAACCTTTCACATCATCAAGCTTTGGCTGCTTCTGGATGCAGAGAAGAGCACTCTTGAAGCTTTGCAGTGTTAACAATCCAGGGATTAAATCCATGTTTGACACTGCTTGATAGCTAGAAATTCATCAATATCAAAATTCAGATCAAAGGGGACAACAAAGAAAAAGAATTGCCATTCAAGATAAACCTTACAAGTGTTTGACTACTCGCAGAAACATCAGGATGCTTCTGATGGTTCCATCAACATTAGACAATGGGTTCAGAGCTGCATTGAAACTTTTGACATCTTAAATACTCTGCACCTGTCAAGGGCCAACTGAGAAATTTCAATGCAGAGAGAACTTTCAGACAGAATAATCTACAATTGATCATTTTTACTTAGCCAAAATAAGGCACAAATTTCAAATCCTCAAGTCAGCACTGGAAGAAATGGACCATTGTTTGGGGGTAGTTCAAACCTTTGCAACAATTAAGTCTGACTAAATCAAACCCAACTCCTAAGAACCTGACGAGAAGGACGGCCAAATTTTTGAAATAAGAGTTTTCTCTGGTTATGTTGTTGCAAGTTGAACACACTACTTTTCAAAGCCTCAAAGGAAAAGCAGCTTCAGTGTTTTTAATGTCACAAAGGAAACATCACAAGAAGTATGCTTTCATCCTTGAATTGAATTCTTTAACATACAAGGAAAAGATGAGTCCTCCGGCAAATATAATGCATGATTCAAGAACCTGCATACCGGATCGAAAATGAGTCTCAAAAAGTTCATGAGTTGATACTTAATGAAAGCAGACACAGGAACACCCACACTTTCAGATCTTCTTCTGTGAGAGGTTAAAAAAAAAAAAAGCTTCCAATGTGAGAACCGAGATCTCACTCTCTTTTTCAAGAGTAGGTCTGCATACTGAAAAATAAAGAATCTGTTCATTTTAAGCAACAGAAAGCATGATGACATATTAATTAAAATAATGGCAAAGGAAAATTAGACATATCATTTAATATTTATCCCATATGAAATTTTATTTTAAACGTCTAATTTGATTTAACAGCAAACATTAGTATAACCATTAATAGTAATAAGAAGAGCCCCTGCACCTAATCCAGTAATATAGAAGAGAAGTTTAACTTGGTCGAAGAAGTGATTATCATATCTAGGCAGAAATGGATTCACTCAAGACTCCTAAATTGATTCAGATGATTAAGTTTGCTTTGAAACATCATAGATAATAATTATTATTATCCTTTTGCTGCTTACCACTTCTATGTGTATCTGTGGACCAATGACCTATGTGTTCAATAATATACAAGACCTACGTGTTCACCTAAATGTACAGAAACTTCCAATTGCACATAATGAGAAGGGAAACCTCAGCATGAATAAAGGAAAGGCGCATGCCAAGTGACAATTAACACCAATGGCAACAACCTGTGAGCTTAGATTTTGCATCGCATCAAGCAAGCTTTACAGCAACCTTTGCTTCCCTTGGAAACATTGGCATGCTGCCATAAGCACAAGGAAAGTGATGCCCTATTTTATGTCATTCTAAATAAGCTATGGAATAATAAACAAATGCAAAAAGAAAAATCATGTAAAACAACATAGTGCTGCAATAATAATATATTGCACTTCCATGATATCCTATGCCAAATGATGCTTTCTAGCTTTACTGGTTTATTATATCTGTAGTATAACTAAACCCATTATTATCTCTGTTGTACAACTAAACCCAAATGATGGGAAGATACTTATAAAATGATTGGCTAATTAAATCAGATGGCATGCTAAGGCATACATATGTGAAGAGGTCAAACTCATCTAGCAAAAAAATTGATGGTCTTGTGAGCTAATCCTAATTCTCTATTAATAAACGTAAAAGATGCAAAATATATTAAAATGTGTTCGAGGTGATAAAGTAGTCATGAAATTGTAAGAGGAATAAATGTCAAATGGCATACACCTCTCACAGAATGTCTATCACGAACTGTGAAATGCCATCAGATGAGGTCTGGAAAAAGACAATAGCACTGGAAGGTTAAGATGGAATCTTAATACAAAGTGAAAGCTACACCTAAGCCAACAAAATAAAAAAAAAATAAAAAATAAAAAGGAAGAAACATATACCATTTTTGAGAATAAGAACCGATGCTCCAAACATAATTGCCTTGCAATTTCCTTGATGATAAACAGAACATCTACAAAACAATCAAAATGGTATATCCAAAAGTAAAATCATGAACCACCCTTGTAACTAGAGAGTTGGTATTTTATTTCCCTCAGAGGTTGAGGGTTTGAATTTATGGCTTGCCCACATTTCTCAAAAAGTAAAAATCATGAAGCGAAAAGCTATCACTTGCTTCCAAAACATAAACAGTGACAATAATTTCAAAGAGAGGGCAGAAAGAAGCTGGAAGTAAGAAAACTGGCTTTAACTTTTTACCACTTGAAACTTCAAAATTTCTTGTTACACTGTCGTCTTTCAAAACTTACCATAAACAATTTCTTTTGTTTTAACTTCTTCTAACAGTTGAATTACTTCTCAGCTACTTAAAAAATTATGAGTATTTTGAGAAGTGAATTGCAATAACTATTCTGAGAGTTAAAGCCATTGTTGGTTTCTCAATTATAAAAAAGAAGCCAATTGAAGCTTCACCAGCACAAGCCTTTCAAAAGTAAACTTCAATGTTGAATGTACCAAGAAGCATGAGTTTTAGCCAATGTTTTTCAATAAGGCATATGCGTAACCACTTAACTGGTAACTCCCAGAACAAGTGAAAGCCATGAATCTCAGCATGCTAACAAATAGTTCAAATACACACAACTTTGTGAAAGTAACCAAATATGAGGAGCAAAAATAGCCCTTTAGGAAGTGCAAAGGCTTATGAAGCACAAACTACATGACCTCAAGTCTCTATGAGACTTTTAAGTGAATGTCTAATGATACATATTGGATAATGTAACCATGGCTATTTCAAGAATGTTGCCCGAAATGATGTTCGTGTAAAACACCAATGGAAGAGACAAGGGCTCAAGCAATCTCCTAAACATACCCCTAGGGCGACAAGCTATACACTAAAAAACTGAATGTTATCAAGTATCTGCATTTTTTTTAAAGTTAATATATCTATATCTGCCCAAATAAATTGAATGATTTACAGGCATACGATGTGCTCAATCTTAATTTAACAAGCCACAAATAATCATCATAGCCAAGCCAATAATGGCAATTCCACATATGGTGCTAGTCAAATAACTGAAAGAGCAAGATGAATGGATTTTTTTCTTCCATCTAATTCTTGAAAAATCACTGACACATAGGTCAAGAAAAATAAGGGCATTGTCATCACTGTGCAGCAGGCCATTGAATCTGATCTGAAACACATGTTGCCCATATCAAATTTCAACTACTCAACTCATGGAACAAAAGCACCTAACAAAGGAAAAAACTTTATAAAAGAACCAAACAAGAAAAATGGAAATGGAGAAGCCAATACCACAAAAATCATATCTGGATATTCAGCACTCAAATCTCCAAGAACAAGCTCCACAACCTTCAAAACGGGAATAGAATAGTAAGAAAAGGAAAGGGAAAAACCAGAAAACCTAACTAACACCGTCCTACATGTTTGATCCCTATAATTCTAATTTTGGTGATGATTTCCTAGTTAGGTGAATTTATAAGCCTTTGAAACTAAAATTTCCTAGTTTGATCCCTAGAATTCCAATTTTGGTGATGATTTCTGAGAATTTATGGAGGATCGACAAGCAGGGCAAACCTCGAGTTGCTATCTGGAGACGATTTGAAGGATCCATAAGCGAAGTTCAGATCGCGTAGCCTTCTTCGGAGCAGAGCTAGGGCTTTCTCAGCCGTCATTGATGATCTTTCGAGACTATCAAATGCGCGGGAAACCACTTTCTGGCTCTCCCAAATTAATTTATATTTTTTCAATAAAAAAATCCCATTTTTTTTAATTACTACACAACCCCTACCTTTTTTTTATTCCTTTGAAATAAAACTTTCATTTAGAGATATAAATGGGCGGGGAATCCCCGTTCCCGTGGAGACCCGCCCCGTGACGGGGATTCCCCAAAGTAACCCCCGGGGCAGGGAGCGGGGAAAACCCCTCCCTGCCTCACGGGCGGGCGAGGGCGAGCTCATTCCCACGCCCCGCTCCCCATGGGGATTCCTCGATTTTTAATAATATATATATATGAGGACCAATCTTCTATGGACGTCCATAGATAAAAAAATCTATGGATGTCCATTATCAATCGTTGGATTTCGATCCAACAGATAACATTGATAAACAGTAGTTACTACAGTAATATGTACAATAATTACTGTTCGGATCAGTATAATGAACAGTAATACTATTTATCAATGTCAACCATTGGATTTTGATCCAACGGCTGATAATTGGACGTCCATAGATTTCTTATCTATGGACGTTCGATGTAAATTCTATATATATATATATATATTGAAAATAACTCATATGATTAGTTATTTATTTTTTTAAAATAATTCAATATGAATATAAGATTGTAAGTACCAAATATGTGTGTTTCAAAAAAATATATTTCTAGTATTTATTAATAATGTTTTAGACTTTTAGACTTTAAGTAATACTAGTATTACTCCCGTGTGATGTACGAATATATATATATATATATGAATTTTTTTTAAAAAAAATTAATAATTTTTTTTTATTCTCTATAGAAATTAAGGTGAACTTAAGATTAAATAAAATAAGCTATTTATCAACTTCAAAAACATAATATTTTTATAAAATTAATTTTATTATATATTATGAGATAAAATAATAAAAATTAGTTTAAAATAATATAATTTAGTGTTATGTTATAAATATTTTAATATTATTAAAATAATATTGGTAAAATTTATATGAGAAATTGACAAGTGTCAAATAGGTTTTCTACTTTAATATACATATATATATATATATATATTTGATATATAATATTATTAGAATTTTATGTAATAAAAAAATTGGCGGGAGGCGGGGATTCCCCGACCCCGTGGGGATCCCCGCGGGGGAGTGAGTGGGGATAATTTCTCCCCGCGGGGAATTTGGAGGCTGGGATGCCCCGTGGGAAGCGGGGATGGGGACGGGGATCCCATTCCCCGCCCCACTTACATCCCTACTTCCATTACATAATCACCAAGCCTTTATCCAAGTAGCAGTTTGCTTAGCCTATTGGTATTAGATCCATTAGTTCTCATTTCGGAGAGGTCCTGAGATAAAAGTTTACGTAAGGCAATGGCAAAGTATTGTTGAGCTTGTGAGTGCATTTCACATCTGTACTTGTCTCTAATTTAAACCTTAAATGGAGATACTTGTCGCCTAGCATAAAAAAAAAAAAAATTAAATTGATCATCTATATAGTGCTTTTTAGCTGTGGAATATTTTGACCATATTCACGGCTTATCGCAACCCTCGGCCTCTATTTTTTTAATTTTTTAGATTTTCAACCTAAAAGTCCCAGTAATATCAAATTTGGGGCTTTCTCATCCAGGTTAATTTTTGAAATAATTAGTTGAAGAAGAATAATTGTATTTTCAAATGATACTCTCATCTATTAGATTGAGTCATTATTAAAATTGATTATATGTCTATTTTTTTTGGTCTTTTACAACTTTGGTCTTTTACAACTTGGTCATTTCTAAGATTAGAAAGAGGTTGGCTTCGTGGAAAGTCAGACAAGTTTCTCTGGGGGGTAGACTCACGTTGATTAACGCAGTGCTTACTGCTATACCTATGTACTGGATGTCCCTGTATCGTCTACCTTGTTGGGTTATCAAGGAAATAAACCGGATTAGACGTGACTTTCTATGGTCTGGGACGGATCTGAATCATCCGCGATGCAGACTCATAAACTGGAATAATATCTGTCGTGACCGCGACCAAGGGGGTTGGGGCATTTTGGACTTACAGAATTTCAATCAGGCGTTAGTGGGGAAATGGTGGTGGAGATTTATGTCGGACCGTTCATGGTGTGGTGCTGAGGTAATTAAGTTCAACTATGGTATGGACCGTTGGAATATGTTCCCAAAGGCGATCGGGAGAATTTCCTTCTTACGGAAAGGGGTGTTAAAACCTGTCTTCCTGCTTTTTTTCGAAGTTGCATTGGACATGAGCGTTAACTCGGGAGGAGACGCTATTTTGGAAAGATAATTTGGTTAAGTGGTAGAGCACCAATGTATATTTGGAAGTAGGAATTTGGTAGATCTAGGGAACCGAACGGAACTGTTTCTGATCTGTTCTTTCTGTTGTCTCGGTCCCCTTTCATGGAGGAGGTAGAAGTGAAGACTTTTATGGATCAAAGGCAAATGCAGGAGGAGGTGATTAAAGACTCTAAAAGGTGGCGTCTTACTAGGAATGGGGTGTGCACAGTGAAATCATTTTACTCATTCCTGAATGATGGTGGACTTCGGTGCCCGTTGGCGAAAGTTTTCTGGAAAAGTCATTGCCCGAAGAAAATAAACATTTTTAATTGGCTTGTTTGGAAGAACATGATTCTAACCTTGGAGAACTTAGAGATCAGAAGATGTAACCGTCTACCGACGGCGACCTGTGTCTTGTGCAATACGGCGACGGAGACGGTGGATCATCTCTTCTTGCATTGCCTGTTGGCAAAGCAGATGTGGAGATACTTCAATAGCTTGCTCGGTCTCCCGGATCTGCCAGATTGCCTTCATTTGGTTTGGGGGACTTGGAGATTATCTATCAGACCAACCTGTAGAGAGTTAGGGGTTCTAGTGGTGAAAGCGATTGTGTGGAATCTTTGGCTTGCTAGAAATGACTGCATGTTTAATGATATTATGATGTTTGCTCATGCTCTAATTGTGAAGATTGATCGCATATTATTATCCTGGCTTTCTGCAGTTAGTGACAGATCGAGAGCAAAGATGGAGGAGCATGCTACTACCATCAGGCGCAGTTTGGAGTTCTTGAGCTCGACGGGGGAGGAGCAGATTGTAGCATCCATTACGGATGCGAGGGGTTATCTTCGACATCTTGAATAGTCGATCGTGTATTTAGGGAAGGTTGAGGCGGTTGTTTGCCTCGTTTTGTGCTTTTGTGGGTTAGTATCCGTTTGTTCAAACTTCGTGGTTGGGATTTGTATGACGTTTCTATTTAATTTAAAGTAGGGTTTATTTTCACGCTTTTATCCATAGATATACTATATCATATAGCCTTAATTTTCTGTTTCTAATGCTAAAAAGTGATTTTGCAAAATAGAAGAATTGTGAAATCTTTACCGATCACAAGATGTGAGCCCAAAGTGACCATGGCATTTGTTGTTCTTGGAATGCCGCCTCTTTTTATATATTTTTTTACTTGTTATTTTAGTTGAGAAGTTTTTTATTGTTTATGGTCATTTTTCTATTTTGTTACTTTATGTTCCGGTTTGCTTTTTTATTTCAACATGTTGTGATTTATCCCTTTTTATTAGAAATAAAAAAACCTTTACTACATGTCTGTTACGGAACAGGTTTTAACTGTGAAAATTACATCAATAAATTAACATTATTATGCAAGTATTCAACCACATCATGTAACATATCTGACTCTAACATTATATTTGTTTTCTATAAGCTTTTAAAACTAAATTTTCATTTAAAAGTTAAAAACCCCAGCTAAACACTCCCCATATTTAACTGAATTTTCCCAAAACTAGGATTAGCGTAAGCACTAACTAATCTCTTCTCAAAATCATTAACATCGCCATCTCTTAACATACGTTAAACAACCATCCATTATTTCATCATTTAATTAGAATTCATCTCTTGATTCTCTTCTTCAAATAACACCACTCATAGCTGATGTGGCAAACAATGATTTGGCCTTCAGAAGGCCCTGGGAAACCTCATCCAATTCTGATAATGAAGAAGCCATCAAACTCTGCCAAGTGTGCAAGATAGATATCTCCTCTCTCCACAACCATAACCTTAAACAACCAATGAGATAGAAGATACCTCATCCTTCCCTTATCCATTCCTCTTATCCACCTCTCAGCTACACTAAACACTAGAGATTGAAACAAACACAAGACACAAAGAGTGTCTCTTGTGTGCGTGAGAGAGAGAAACATAGAGGTGCAACAATGGCAGCATCTCTTCAAGCAGCTGCAACTCTAATGCAACCTTGCAAGCTTAATGCTAACAAGCAACCACAATTGAGATCCTTCCCCAGCCTCTCCAAATCCTTTGGCTTTGAACCAGCTACATCAAGACTCACTTGTTCTCTCAATTCTGATCTCAAAGACATCGCCAAGAAGTGCTCTGATGCCACCAAGCTCGCCGGTTTTGCTCTCGCCACCTCTGCTCTTATCGTCTCTGTAAGCTATCTAAATTTACTATAAATATATATGCCTCGCATATATATAACTATATATAAGTTTGGGTCTCTCATTTTATCAAAATTGTAAAGGGAGCAAATGCGGAGGGTGTGCCGAAGAGGCTAACCTATGATGAGATCCAAAGCAAGACTTACATGGAGGTGAAGGGGACCGGAACGGCGAACCAATGCCCGATAATAGACGGTGGAGTTGACTCTTTTGCCTTCAAACCCGGTAAGTATTACATGAAGAAGCTTTGCCTAGAGCCGACATCGTTCACCGTGAAGGCGGAAGCTGTAAGCAAGAATGCTCCTCCGGAGTTTCAGAAGACAAAGCTCATGACCAGGCTCACATACACACTGGATGAAATTGAAGGCCCCTTTGAGGTAGGTGCTGATGGTAGTTTGAAGTTTGAGGAGAAAGACGGCATTGACTATGCGGCCGTCACCGTTCAGCTCCCCGGAGGAGAACGTGTGCCTTTCCTCTTCACCATCAAACAACTTGTGGCCACCGGAAAGGCAGAGAGCTTTGGTGGGGAGTTCTTGGTGCCTAGTTACCGGGGATCATCTTTCTTGGACCCTAAGGGTAGGGGAGGAAGCCAAGGTTATGATAATGCAGTGGCATTGCCGGCCGGAGGAAGAGGAGATGAAGAGGAGCTCGTTAAGGAGAATATTAAGGACACATCTTCATTGTCAGGGAAGATCACTTTGAGTGTGACAAAAAGCAAGCCGGAGAGCGGTGAAGTGATCGGAGTGTTCGAGAGTGTTCAACCTTCGGATACTGATCTTGGATCCAAGGCTCCTAAGGATGTCAAGATTGAGGGTATTTGGTATGCTCAGCTTGAGTAGATTGTTTACTATGTGTAGTTTGTTGGATGATGAAGTTGATGAATATTGATCTTATCTTATGATTATGTTATTTTTCTGTTTTCCATCTTTTTTTTTTTATATTTTTCTTGTCTATATGTTGTAATAATTTTGCCTCATCAATGTGATCATGTGTCTCATAGAATTCGAATCGGTTTTAAGGTGTATAAAAGCCAAGTACCTCTTCCATGAGGTTAGGGAAATGTCGGTATTTTTATCGTGTCGAAGATATACTCAACTCTGCCTAAATACCATTTCTCTGCTTCATATGCAGGTTAGATTTCTTTGCGAATCTAAGTACATGGAAATATTATTAAATCAGAAATATTGATGTTATTAACATTGGCATAATTCATAAACCAAACTAATTATAACTTCGATAATTCTTTTTCGAGGAGAACACGATATGAAATCTCTTACACACCAAGTTATTGATCACTACATTGCATTAATATCTGTTAATTTCTCGTCAAAAATCCTTTTCTTTGCATTCTTTGCCTGCAATATTAATAATCATAAATGTTAGAGTTTCTTTAAAGAGTTTGATACTTTTTAATTGGTAGATTAAATCTTGAAAATTGCAGTATTAAAAAGATATGACCTGTTTTTCCCAATTTGTGAAGAAAGTGATTAGCAAAAGAGAGATTGATTGTATTGTTGCCCCACTCCAAATGCCAATCCAAATGCCTTTTCCTCTCATATGCACTATGAAGCCTAAAACTATAGCAAGTGGAGTTCCAATCAGATACAGAGCCACAAGGTTTGCATATGCACCAATGTTTTGCCACCCACATCCTCTAGCAATTCCTATCAAACAAATAATAATATCAACACTATCAAATATGTTACATTACTACTTTAGTATTTCAATGAAAGATAGAAGAGATAATGTTCGTCTTATATATCTTAAAACATAATTAATTTATCATACCTGAGATAATTCCTTGTAAACAGTCCATTATAACTGCAAGGCAAATGAAAGGAGCTAACCGACTGACATGATCGACAACTTCCTTAATATTACTGAAAACACAAGCCCAAATATGACGAGCGGCAAATAGAATACCGCTCACAATAGTAACCTCCACAAGCGCGAGGCACAAGACTACATAAGCAACAAAACGAGCTTTCTGTGGATTTCCGGCTCCTAATTCATTTGATATTCTTGTACTATAGATGAAAATAAAGATTAATATATAAGTCTGGAGTTCTCATCTTATAAGAAGATTATAATGTGATTGATGAATGGACTAGTTAAAATTTGGAAACTTACCTTGCAGCAGCACCAAATCCATATGGAAAGCAGAACATAACTTGGACAATAGTTAGACTGTTAGGAATGGGTACAAATGTTAATTTCATCACCAAAGTGAATTAACAAATAAACATCATCCTCACCATATAGAAAGTACTGATGTTTCAAGCTTTGCATTTGGCAAGAACCCTGACATCAGAACGAGCAACTCACAGGACCACCATTGAAGACTGGACATCATTTGTGAAACAATTCAGTAAAATACAATCATTAAGCATAGAAACAAACTATTTACATGTACCAAAGCATTGCAACAGAAGGAAGAGATAGTTTCATGAACTCATTCACTCCTTTTATAGCCTCGACTGAAATCGGTGCCCGTGTTCTTTCACAAGACTTTGCGAGCTTGACATACAATACAAGAACTAAAACATAAGTCCAATTCGATATGTTTATCGATAATGCAGCCCCGGCATTCCCAAATCCAAACTTGAACACAAACAACCAACAAAGAGGAAGGTGAAGGCATAATGTGGCAACAGAGCTTAGGAGCATTGGAAGGATTAAACTTTGAGACTGAAGGAACTTCATTAATGGCTGACTGATAGAATAAGAAAAGATCGAAGGGATCAACAACTTGACATACTTCCCAGCCTCATGAGAAATCAATGGATCTTGGCCAATTACAGAGAGGATTTTATCTATGAACAGCCATAAAAAGCTAAGGGGAATGCAAACTAAGGTAAGGGAAACCATTGCACTGTATGTATTGGTTGCTAGTTTTTTATATTGCTCTGCACCGTAAGCTTGCCCACACAGGGTGTCCAATGCACTTGCCATCCCCACCTGCAAATTAAATTTAATGGTATCACATTGATTAATTAAATAAACAAAATTTATGAACATAATTATTGGTGCAATTCAAATATTGCGCATCTGCAGTCTAATATATATATATATGGAGAAAGGTAGACAAAGATTCGAACACTTGAATTGGAGGAAAGAAAATACTAGACTATACTTTAGTTTTTTTAATTGCACTATGTTACAAAGATGGTTATTCAAGATGTAATATCATTATAATTTTAATTTAAAATTTCTTTATCCTTTGATTGCTATTTTACTTTATTATGATTTAATGGGAATATTTTTATATGTTAATTTAGTATCTAAACTGAAATAACATTTTTGTTGAGTGTCTAAATTAGAGAAAAAGAAAGGGCAAGGAAAGTTTTAGTTTCTAAACTAAAATAAATATATGGTTAATTAACCTAAATTAAAATTTCACTTAATTAATTATATTAAAAAGAATAAATATAGCTCAAAATAAATAATTTTTTTAATTTTAAAATAAAAAAATGATTACTTGAATTATATTTTTACATATATGTATGTTCATTTGATAGTACTTAGGGCTGTTCAAAAAAATCGGTTAAACAGTAAATCGGACCGGACCATTGTTTTTTAACCACCGGTCCGGTTCCAACCGGTTTCATCATTAACCCGGTCGAGTCCGGTTTTGGAACCGGTTCTGGACCCGGTCCAGTCTGGTTCAGTTTTCGAACGCATGGTCCAAACCGAGACCGGGATCTAGTTTGCACTGTTTAGTTATTTTTTTATCTTAAACTCTCTATATATATATATATATATATATATGTAAATTTTTCTATCATTGATGAAGTGCGATTGTTTGTTTTTAACTCTATATATTCGATGGCTACTCTATTAATTTAATTTTTAATTCATAAAAAAATCGGGATCGAGCCGGACGGATCAAACTGAGTCCAAAAGCGGTCTAAACCGAGCCGGACGAATCGGGACCCGGTCCAAAAGCGGTTTTGGACCGGTCCCGAGTTTATTTGTTTTGGTCCGGTCGGTCCCCAATAATAAAGAAACCGTTTAATCGGTCCGGTCCAGGTTTTGGACCGTGCACAACCCTAATAGTACTTGTTAAAAAAACCCATAATAATGACTCTAAATTTAATTGAAAAAAATTCAAAATACCTCAATATATTTTTATGCTATATATATTAGGAATTTTACGCGATAACAATGAATAAAAAGAATAATCTATGTAAAATAATATTGATTAGAGAAGGTGGCTGACAAGAACACTAAAACCAGTGACGGCGGCGACGGAGGTGGCGATGGTGGTGGCGGAGAGAGGGATTTCACCAAGATGGCCAACCATGACCACTGATATGAACTGCAAGAGAATTTGGGACATGCTCACAAGCATCATAGGCCCTGCCACCTTTGCCATCCTACCACTCTCCTTCATGAACTCACTACTTCTCCATCTTGTCCTTTGTCCTTCCTCCCTCACAACCACCTCATCTTCCATTCTTGCCTCTCTCTTTCTAACTATTCAAGTTGGCTAGTGCTATATGTTGTGCTTATATTGCTCTATTTTAATTTATTTTTAATGCTTGCATGTTTGCAATATTGATACTCTTGTTTGGAAAACCACTAGCTAGCCTAATGTAAAGTCATTATTTATTTTTATTTAAAAAACTATTAAATAGCTTGGTGGAAATTCATCTTAAAATATGAGTGAGTGGTGCAAAATCAAATCTCTTGTGCCATGATACTATATAATATTATATAAAATACTATGAAAATATTGCATTGGTAATGCTCACTGAGTCTTCTATAGGAGTTGTATTTTCACCCTAAATTATAAATTAGAGAAATCTATTATTGTGAGATTGTGATTCTGATATATCATTTTGGGCTCACGTAATAAGCTCTAATTATCCCATATATTAGTCCATTTTGTATGGTAAGTTCTTAGAGAATCGGTAAGCCATTTATAATTGGTGCACTATTAAATTTATTTGTTGATTTAACATTCTTTATAAAGCGACTCTGGCCACCATTTGTCGGGAAAAAAATCCCTCTTATTTGGAGATGCAAAAGCAAGTCAAAGAAAGAAAAATTAAAATTAAAATTGTTAGTGGACGGTGTGCAATGGCAACCATTGAGATCGAGTATAATTGTTTTTACATAATAATGAATAAACTACATGAAAATTCTCACTTAGCGCACAGAGCTAGTGACGTCATACAGGCAATGTATATATTTTTAATAATTTGTTATTTATTTATTTATTTATTTATTTAGAAATAGGGACAAGTCTTTCACACATCTGAAAGTTTATTTACATTTAATTCCACGGGTAAAGTAGCTAAGTACTAGCGGGGTTTAAAATTATATTTAATATATATGATATATATTAATTATATATAAGATAAATCTTAAATCCCATTTAAATTTTTTAATAACTTAATAGTTTATCAAATTTTTTGCATGCATATTTCTTTAATGATACGTAATTTTTAAAAACTAATTAGTTAGGTACTAATTGTAGGTTTTGCACTGTTATATACACAATTCATTACATAATATATATATATATAAGGATTTATATATTTATGTGGCCATTAATAATAAGTAAATCAAATCACTAATATTCCATTTTTTTAATAAAAGTTATAATTTAAAACTGAGTCAAAACCCATTAAAAAAAATTAAATCATAAATATATGTATAATCTTGGTAAATAGTCCCCAGTAGGACTCCACCTTTTTTATTGCCATTGCCTTTTATTTATTTTTTTTTATATATTTTTTAAAAATAACAAGTGTCTATTTTTATGACATTTAAATGTAGATTGTGACATCACTAGTGAGCATGCCACATGTAAAACTTATTTTTAGTACCGTTTTGGTTTTTTTATTTTTTATTTTTTAGTTTTGACCTTTGTCTTTCTAATTATTTTTAAAATTTTTTTAACTCTTTAAATATATAGTGGTTTATTTATTATTTATTTTTTAAAAAAATCATCCGTAAACAGTCACGTGTCAGTTTACTCGCCGGCGGGTTCGCCGGAAGATGACTGGCGGAGGTGCTTGTTCTGTCCAACCCCGTTTTGACAGTTTGAGTAACTTTTATGCAAATAACCCCTTGTTTTCTTTACCTTGTTCAATGCAATAAATAAGAAGATTTACAGGGGGCTGCATGTAATGAATCTCATGGTTGCAGTCTTGCAGCCACCTGGAGAAGCTAATTCAGCACATCTCCCTCCCCTTTGTTGGTCATCTTGTTGAACTCCTCCTCTCTGGTTTTTCAATGGCCACTTCCTTTGCTGCTGTCACTGCTTAATTTAAGCATTTTGGTATGATTCTCTTGTTTACTCCAATTCTAATTGTTGATTAGAATCCATAAAAAATTGTTTCTTTTTTTTTAAAAAAAAAACTTGTGATTTAGCCCCAATCTGTCAAGATTTGCTAAAAGTCAGGTTTTTTAGGGATTCAGTTTTAGTTGATGTGGGGATCTTCTTTTTCTAATTTGATGTGTTCATCTGACTCAGTAATAAAGATTCTATTCTTGTTATTTTACACTATATTGCTGGTGATGCATCATCCACTCATTCTCTCTAGTGTTTTTATTTCTGGAAACTTCTCATGGTCACCTTCAGTTGTGGGGCAATTCATTTATTCTGTGAATGTGAACTTGATTCTCACTGATTGGGAACTGTATATCTGTTGTGTCTTTGAAGATTTGCCTTTAAAGTTAATTTGTCATTTTAAGATCTCTGGTTGTATGTCTTTCTGCAAATATTTTCTTTTCTTCAAGAAGGACAGTCTTAACATATTCAAAGTTTTCCAGCCACTTCAGTTTCATTGCAAATTATGTTTAGATGACTGAGAACCATCAACTAAAGTTCCTAATTTTTCTTTTTTCTTGAAAGTTATTCCTTTCTCAATGTCTTAACCCAACTTAGCATAAAGGAATCACCTAATGAAGCTATGATGCATTATATATATTTAGCCCATATACTGATTCTTTGGCCTTTATTGACCACATATAATTGCAGTATTGGTTTGGGTTGCTATTTTCTTGGTTATAGGAAGACTATGGCATCAAGTTTGTCCTATTGAAATTCTTTGAAAATTAGATTGAGGAACTCTTTCATCTTTAAAAACAATTCTAAGTATATCAAGGAGAAAACAGAGTGCAAGATCATTACTGCCTTTTTTTGCTATTGTGTAAAGCAGTTCGGATAATACTGAAAGCGTCACTGACCCAAACATTGGATTTAGATGTCAGATTGGTTTAGCTGGGCTTGCATCACTAGGAACAGGATAACTTCTCATATTTTGGTTTAAAAGATCCTATCGCTTTCCTCCTCTGCAATGTTTGCCAACAGAGTGAAAGAAACTGATCCAGATAAAAGTTTGATTTTATAAAATGTTGAAAAGGTCTAATGTATCAATAAATTTTATTTTCTCGTTTTATGAAAATCCAACTAACTACATGGTATTTGTTTCTAACATGCTTTAGTCTACTGTATCATTTTGTAGTTAGGATTAAGACCTGCACTAAATACCATATATATGGTGCAGAACTGTACCATTTTCTAGGTAAATATTTGCAGAAGGCTGTGATTGTCACTACCCTCATAGACATTCCCCTTGCTTTCTTTTGGGCTTTTAGAGGCAAAATCCTTAAAATGATTGGGCAAAATAAGGATATTTCAATGGTGGATGGACTATATGTACAATGAATGATACTAATTCTCTTTGGCTAAGGCCTCCTCCAGTCTCATTATAGGTTCTTACAATCCCAAAACATTGTCTTTCCTACGATGCTAACTTCTGGTTTTACTGTTTTATTTCACACATTTACCTGTTGGATTTTGACGGTGAAATGTAAGATTGGCTGCTTAGGGGCTGCCATTGTGAATACGATATCACATTCCATATCTTTGACATATCAGCTTATGTGGTCTGAGGACATGTAAACTGCCTTCTCTAGAAAAGCCTTGCATGACCTCTCAAGTTCATCAAACTTGCTATTCTATGTGCTCTAATTAATTGCTAGGTAAGAAATTTTTTTGGCAAGTCTTAGCGAACTCAATCTCATTATATTTTCATAGCCTAATCAACTACATTGGCATACATGATTCCTTTTGGTGCTATAATAATTAATCATTTATTAGCTAGCCTTATCATCTCTTTTGTATTTGATCTTAGCATGCATGTTTCCAATAAATTTGGGGCTTGGACATCCACAAAGTGTTTCGCTTAATTAGCAATATGGGTTGCAGAAATCATAGCCATTACTAAGGGTACAATTGTAGGATCCACTATGATTTTTGGACATCATCTTAGGGGTATAGTGTATAGCAATGGTGTAAAAAGTTTGAACTATATAGTGAGAATGATGTCCTTCATTTTGCTTTCTGACTTCATTGATGCCACCTAAAGTGTGCTTGCAAGTATAGACATTCTATAATTTCTTATAGGTTGTTTGGCACTGCATTTAGAAAGGCTCTTTTTTAGTTCATTTTTTACTCTTAGGTTTCTAAGGGTTCTTTTCTAGTTCATGTTCTTTTTTGCTTTTATTTATTGAGAAGGTCCTTTATAGATTTGAAGAACAATACCAAACAAGACCAAGAGAGTGAAATTATCTGCATTTAGTACATTTGTGACAAACATCAGCTCAAGATTAAGTTTTGAACTTTTTTGTAAGATTCAGGAACTATTAGTGGATGTGGTTGGCAGAATTGGTGTTATTGTGAACCTTGGAGCTCTTTATATGGTTGGCATCCCTTGTTCGCTCTGTTAACATTCTTATTACATATTAAAGGCCAGGTTGGTTTATCTATTCATTTATTTTTATCGTATTATCATCATAATGAAGTCAATGCTTTTAACAAGGCACCCATTGTTTTATGGCAAACAGGAGCTTTGGCTTAGAGTTATATGTGGTCTCTTTGTGAAAGTGGTGTTGTTTCTACTCATCACTTTACTAACAAATAGAGAGAAAGCAGTAAGTGGTCTTTCATTTATGTACCAGACAAAGAGATGGTTAGTAGATAAATTTCTTTTTTATATACTCAATTATAAGAATTGCAGTCTAATTTAATTCCTCTCAAGATATTTTTAGGGGAAGAGGGCCATGCATAGAGTTTACAAGTAATAATACCCATCCCCATAAACACAAGGGATGACGATAGTTATTCCATTGAGGAAGAAATGAGTGTGCATGCTAATTATAGCCAATAGTTCTCAATCTTTGTGTTTAGGGAACCCTAAGCCCCTAAACCTGAAAACATGCTGGTGTGCGTAGTGCTGTGTTTTGGTAAAGAAAAACTTATATAAAATCTTGCAAATATTAGAAACTTCATGCCAAGAAGAAAGCTACTATGGTTATTTTGAGAATGTTTGTACCTATATTGAAAAGAAAGTACCCAACAGATGGAGAAACCAAGAGGCAAAGAGAGAATAATTATATATTGAAATAAATAAAACATTTTAGTATATGACGGATTACACTTGTCAGAAGATATTGAATTAGTAATATTATTTGCTTGTTAAAAATAATACTACCTAATGTGGCATACTGATTGTGTCATCCATAAATGCTCGAAATAAATGAGTGCAATGCATTTACAAAACAAGAAATCACATTAATGAACAATAAAAGCATGCATTGAATTTTTAATCATCCAATTCCTATATATATGTATATATATGACTAAGGAGAAAAATAAGGAGTAAGTTAGGATAGACATGAATTTTGAAGAAACATGAAGGTAAAACAACCTTACTTGCAAAGATCATAGTGTAGATTGGTCCAAACACAGAAAAGTTGAGAAGTTGGTGTATATAATTTGTACACCCTATAAATTGCTTGTTTCCTACACCATCATCATCTTCTTGCTTTTCATCTTTAAGCTCCGGAGGTCAACAATGTTGGATGAATTGGGAGTGGGAGAGAGGATTAATAGAAGACACCATATGGTGATAGAAGCCAAGAAGCAGTTATGGTTATCAGGGCCTCTAATAATTGCAAATATATTGGAGAAGCTCATTCAAGTCGTCTCTCTCATGTTTGTTGGCCATCTTGGAGAGCTTCCTCTCTCAGGTGCTTCAATGGCTGTTTCCTTTGCTGCTGTCACTGGTTTCAGCTTGTTGGTAAATATCTGTATTCATCTCTCTTTCTTTATGTTTTCTGTTTAATTCTCTATCTTTCTTTGCTTTCTGTTTCTTAAATGAGAAAGATTGTCTCTAGCGTGAAGGAATTGATTAAAACTAATATATGTTAAGGAATGCCTCAGTCTATCTCTTTATTGGTATAAGGCTATATCAAATTACTGAAGCATTTAAAGTAATTTCAAAGTTGATTCAATGATAATTATATTGAGGAATGTCTTTGTCTATTTATCTATTCATTGGTTGAAAAGTTTGGGTTTAAAAATCTTTAAAGATTTCATCAAATTTTATAGAAAATTTAAAATATCTATATTTAGTTTTAGGTTTTTGTTAATTTGTCATAGATATAGCATGTCATGGACATCAAAGTTGTATAATTTTTGTTCAATGGTATATGTCACAGTCAGGAATGGGAAGTGCTCTCGATACCTTATGTGGGCAGGCCTTTGGTGCAAAACAATACTATATGCTAGGCATTTATTTACAAAGAGCCATGCTTATTCTTAGCCTTGTGAGCATCCCACTTGCTTTTATTTGGGCATTCACTGGTAACATACTTAAAGCAATTGGTCAAGATAAAGAGATATCATTGGCAGCTACGACCTATGCTCGGTATATGATACCAGTTATATTTGCCTATGCCCTTCTACAATGTCACCAGAAGTTCTTGCAGGCACAAAACATAGTATTTCCAATGATGCTATGCTCTGCCTTCACTGTTATATTTCATATCTTTCTTTGTTGGGTTTTGGTGTTCAAGTTGAGGATTGGATTAAAAGGTGCAGCAATTGCAAATTCAGTCTCATACTGCATTTCTGTCACTATAATTATAATTTATGTAAGACTATCTCCGAGTTGTAAAGAGACATGGACAGGTTTTTCAAAAGATGCTTTACATGATATTTCAAGCTTCGTCAAACTTGCTATTCCATCCGCTCTAATGATTTGGTAAACATGATCTTCGTTTTTTTTTGTTGTGTAATTTTATTGCAAATGCATATCACTAATGATTTAATTAACATCAATTGTTTGTGTTAATGTTTTAATGTAGTTTGGAATTTTGGACATTTGAAGCACTTGTTCTCATGTCTGGTCTTCTTCCAAACCCAAAGCTAGAAACATCAGTACTTGCAATTTGGTTAGTACTAAAAAATACAAAGCTATATTTCTTTTATTATTCACAATAACAATATACTTATCTCTTTTACAGCCTAAATTCTTCAACACTGGCATTTATGATTCCTTTTGGTATCGGAGCTTCTGTGAGGTTTGTCAAGCATAGTACAAGTTAATCTTTCGTTTTAATGTTATCTGTACAATTATTAAATTTATTCATATTTGTATTTTGTATTAGTACGCGTGTCTCTAACGAACTAGGAGCTGGACAACCACGAAATGCTTGGTTAGCAGTGATTGTTGGAGGAATTATTGCCATCTTACAGGGTGTGGTAGTAGGATCAACTTTGATTTTAGGACGGCATGTCTGGGGAAAATTATTCAGCAATGAAAAGGATGTTGTGAACTATGTAGCCAAAATGATGCCTTTTCTCGCACTTTCTAATTTCATTGATGCTACACAGAGTGTGCTTACAGGTATTTATTATTCTTTATTGAATCTTTGGAGCTTAGAAAGTTGTTCATGAAATTTAGAATGCTTTTGTCATTTAGGTACTGCTAGAGGATGTGGTTGGCAAAAACTTGGTGTAATTGTTAACCTTGGAGCTTATTATGTGGTTGGCATTCCTTTTTCTATATTATTGGCTTTTAAATTTCATCTTAAAGGGAAGGTTGGTTTAAGTTTAATTCTCTTCTTATTTTATTTTATATGATAATAAGACAATTGAAGTAATACCATCAATTCTAATTATTTATGGTAAAAAATAGGGTCTATGGCTAGGGATTATATGTGGCCTTTTTGTTCAAGTCCTGTTACTTCTCAGCATTACTTTGTGCACTGATTGGGAGAAAGAAGTAAGGTTTTTTTTTATTTATTTATTTATTCGAGCAAATGAGTTTAGATTATATTATTATTATGTTTTTTTTAATTGATTTCCTTTATTGGTTTTTAGGCAAATAAAGCTGTGGAGAGAGTTAACAATTCCATTGATATCCATCTATCAAATATTAATCAAGGGGAGGAGGAAAGAAGATCTGATAATGGTCACTAGTTCTTCTTCAATAAAGCGAGTTATTAAAAGCTTCTAATTATGTATTAATCTCTACAAATTTTCTTTTAAAATATCATGTTATGGTGATAGTATAACATTCTTATAAAATTTCATGCATTTACCATAATTTTGTTAATTTAAGTGAAACCACATATGGTTATTTATTCCAGATAAAACTAAGAATATTTTTTAAAATTATTAATTTTGTTTTTAAAATCATGATTTATCGGAAAAAATTGAAAGACATTTATAAGATATGTGGAAGTATAAAGATAAGTAATCAGAGTAATATGAGAAATATAAGATGACAAATAAAAGCTAGTATTTTAGTTCATTATTTATTTATTTAACTATTTACTTTTGTGTAATAGATTTTAATAAATATAATATTAGGATTTCGGATGATAGAGTTTAATTATATACTTATATAGGTTAAGGAATGTCAATGACAAATAAAAGCTAGTATTTTAGTTCATTATTTATTTATTTATTTTTGTGTAATAGATTTTAATAAATATAATATTAGGATTTCGGATGATAGAGTTTAATTATATAGTTATATATGTTAAGGAATTTCGATGAAAAATAAAAGCTAGTATTTTTAGTTCATTATTTATTTATTTATTTTTGTGTAATAGATTTTAATAAATATAATTTTAGGATTTTGGATGATAGAGTTTAATTATATACTTATATATGTTAAAGAATGTCTTCACCTATTTATTTACTTAAATAGGGCCATTTCAAATGCATTCGAAGTAATTTCAAAATTGATTCAATAATAATTATATTGAGGAATGTCTTTTTATATTTGTTTATTAATTAGTATGGGGAGCTTGGTTCTTGAAATCTTTAAAAGTTTTAGAGAATTTAAGATATCTATGTTTGGTTTAAGTTTTTTTTATTAATTTGTTAGAGATATATAATGTGTATGGAGTTCGTAGTCACATAATTTTTGTTCTATGGTTTATATCATAGCTAGGAATGGGAAGTGCACTCAATACTTTATATGGATAGATCTTTGGTGTAAAAGAGTACTATTTGTTAGACATCTATCTACAAAGAATCATGTTTATTTTTAAGAGTTGTTAGGATTAGCTTCTGGAAATCTCATAAGTGTTTTTTTATAAGTTAAACACTTCTGGATTTTAAAAAAATTGTTTATATTGACTTTTTCTGCAGAAGCAGAAGCTGATAAAAAACCTGAAATACTGCTTACTTTAAAAAATGGTCATGTGGTGTTTTTGGGAAAAACATTTTAATATGTTTTGAATGCATAATAGTTGAGATATTATAATTATTCAATGAATGACCATTTTAGTAATTTGTCATTAAAAAAATCTTTTTAAGAATACACACCCAAAGAACTTCACACATATAAAAGTACTTCTGCATTAACTTATCCAAACATAAAATACAAAGAAACACTTAACTTACTCTAAGAAGCACTTTTTTAAAAATCCTTTTACCAAACTGAAAAAAAGTATTTTTTTTAAGTCAATCCAAACACGGCCTTAGCCTTCTGAGCATATTGATGTTTAAGTTTAGGATTGAATTTAAATGTGAAGTAATTGGAATTTAGTCCCTTAAGGTATTTCTATCATTGTAATTGCAATGTATATGAGATTATCTTCGATTTGCAAAGAGACATAAACAAGTTTCTCAAAACTAAATGGAAGCCAAATATGTCATTTGTGCTCAATTCAACCCTAAAGCGTAAGTTGACAAGATGGAAGACATTGGCTTATTTATTCAAATTTATATTTTCCAAATTAACTAATGAAAGGCTATTCGTTAGTTTAATATGCCTCTTTGATGTTGGCTAGTTTATTTTAAATGGTTACATCACAAACAAACCAAGTAAACAAGCTCTGATATCAAGTTAGATATAAACCACTCAGCGGTGGAGTAGTTGGTTGTTAACTAAGTGGTTGTAGCTTCGAATTTTACACTTGCTTCAACCTAAAAGCTCAAGTTGATTAAACAAGACCGATGCTTATATATTCAAATCTATATTTTTTAAATTAACTGATGTGGACTATTGGTCACTGTAATACTCAACAAATGTTTTATACGATATTTCAACATTCATCAAACTTGTGTTTCCATTTGCTTCAATGATTTAATAAACATGATCTCCTTTTATTTTTTTCAAAGTGTGGAATTTTATCACAAATACATATAGCTCATGATTCAATTAACATCAAGTGTTGTTGTTCTTGTTGTTGTTTTAATATAGTTTGGAATTTTGGATATTTAAAGTAGTTATTCTCTTGTTTAGTCCTCTTCCAAACCCTAAGCTAAAAAACACAATACTCATAGTTTGGTTAGTTTTAAGAGTATCAAAACTATGTTTCTTTTTGCAATTTATAACGACAATGTACTTGTATTTTTACAGTCTAAATTCATCATTATTAGTATTTATGATCCCTTTAGGTATTAGAACTTCAGAAAACTTTGTTAAGCATAATACTAGATCATTTTCTCTTTAATATCATTCATATATTTATCAAATTTATCAATATTATTCTTTTATATAAGTATGTGTGTTTTTAATGAAGAAATAGTCAAATAACCATGAAATACTCTACTAGCAGTAATTGTGGGAAAATCATTCTTGTCTCAAAGTGTGTGGTAGTTCAATCAATGAGAAGAAAGTTGTGAATTATATGGTAAGAATGATGCCTTTTCTTGCACTTTCTAATTACAATAATGTTACACAAAATGGGTTTACATGTATTTATTTTTCTACATTAAATCTTTGAAGTTTAAGAGGTTGTTCATGACATTTAGAATGGATATGGCATTTAGGTATCGCTAAAGGATGTGATTGGTAAAAGCCAAGTTTGGTCGTTGTTAACCTTAGAGGTTATTATATGGTCACCATTCTTTCTTTAATACTATTTGCTTTTCATTTTCATCATAAAGGGAGGTTAGTTTAAGTTTAATTTTCTTCTCATTTTATTTCCTTTTATGTGATTATTAGTCATTTGAGGCATTGCTATTAATTTTAATTATTTTCTTTTTTATCAAAGAGGGTTTTTTTTTATAAAAGTGGATAAATCACAACTTTATTAAAAGAAAAGGAAAGGGTACAAACCTGAAGAGCAAAAATAAATAGAACCAAACAACTGAGAAAAAGACAACAAGGCTAGATAGTATGCCATCACCAGGGATAATGTGCTTCTATCAACAAACAAACAGACAACACAAGAAAAAGAGAAGATAGTGCGACAGAGAAGTCGAAGATCACCAGAAGGAGACAAAATGACCTCTAACACTGCCAAAGGAGGAGGAAGAGCGGGGGTGAATCACTCCTGAACAGGTGGATCAGAGGTGTTGCCTTGCTCAGCCGGTCATGAGCCCAAGAAAACTAGAGCTTGCTTAAGTTTCTGAACTGAATCTGTAAGTAAGCGCTGATGTTGTGGGTCTCTAGCTGCAGAAAACTAGGCGAGAAGCATATGAATCGATTTAGCAATAACAGAGAATAAAGGCGAAAAGGTAGAATTAAAAATGCGGTTATTTCTTTCTTGCCACATATTCTAGCAAATTGCTCTAAAAATTAAGTCCCACAGAACTCATTGCCTGACATCAATGGACAGTATCCATGTTGTCCAAATCTCTAGGAGAGAGTATGAAACTGATTGTAAATTTAAGGTTTGTTCAAATAATGCTGAGATACAAATAGCAAATTCACACCTGCGCAAAAGGTGATCAGTTGTTTCTAAGTCTTTCAAATATAAGACACAGGTGTCGGTCGCATTTTGGGTGTTGCAACCCTTTTTGGCAAAATTAGAAAGAGTTAAAATTCTATCCTCACTTGCAAGCCAGCAGAAGAGTGAAAATTTACTTCACCATTCAGTTTTCCAAAACTTGGAATGAAAAGCACTACGCATTTCCTCCAACAATTAGGAACTTGTAGAAGGAACGAATTGTAAAAGTTCTATTGCTTTCCAAATTACAAATTTTCATGTCATCCTAATTACTGGAGCAGTTTGGAATAGATGACCAAAAGGACAAGCTTTCAGAAAAAGTGGTTGTACAAAAGAATATCTCATGTGAAGGAGAGTCTTGTACAAATTGTTTGATTGTAATCCAAGGAAAATTACAATCGTTGAACAGGTCAAGCCATAAGTCCTTAGGGGCACAACCCTCTAACCAGTTATCAAACCATAGCAATGTGGAATCACCATTTTTTACAATCATAGAAATATAAGCTCTCAAGGAAGGTAATATCAATGTAATTCCTGCCCAGAAGAAGGATTTGTTTCTAGGTGGCAAGTGAAACATTGGCCCTCAAGGTCCTCTACTCAGGTAGTTGAAGTTGATGATTTTGGACCATCAACATTTTTGGCCAGAGTAAATTTTTCACCACCACTTACCAAGAAGGGCTATGTTGAATTCATGTAGGTTAAGAATTTCCCAACCTCCCATTTCGTGAGGCCTGCAAACCCTTCTCCAAGCAATTAAATGAAAGCCCTTCGGGCCAAACTTTGGCTCTTTCCGAAGGAAGTCTCTACGAATTTTATCAATCTCTTTCACTACCCAAATTGGTAAATGAAATTCCGACATCTAGTATGTCTGTATCGAGGTTAGAACAGAGTTAATAAGGGTGAGACGACCCCCAAGAGAAAGGTATGTAGCTTTCCAAGACATAAGACGAGCGCGAATTGTAAGGATTAATCTCATCCAATGTTATCGTCTCAATCTCTTCCCCGAAAGTGGAACTCCTAGATAGGTAAGAGAAAGGCAATCCCTCTGCAGTTAAAAATTGCGGCTGAGGCCTCAAATTTTTTGTGGCTTTTCTATTCAAGTGTTATTATATCTTATCGTCACTCTAGGCACTACTTTTCCACATGAAGCTTTTTTTTTTCTTTTTTCTTTTGGGTACATTTAAGTAAATGAATTTTTATTATATTAATGTTGTCCTATTTTTTATAAGCAATCTTATTCATGTGGGGTAAGGCAAATAAATCTATGGCGAGTTAAAACTTTATTGACAAATATCTCTCCAATATTGATTGGAGGGAGGAAGAAATAAAATTTGATAATGGCCACTAGTTTTTTATTTTTACTAATAGACGACAAACGCTTCCCATTTAAGGGATTGTCAAAGGGTAGACAGGTATAGAGGTGTATCAATTATATTATAAACCTCCTAAAAAAATCACCCTACCCTGCAACCTTAAAGGGGTGAGATTACTGTTTCTCCTACAGGGAACTCACACCCAAGCCTGTGAACAATACCAAAATAGTACTGGACCCAAGTGAGCAATGCATGCACAGTACGAAAACAGTACTACCGGAGGAAGGATTTGAATCCTTATTTATCCCTTTGCACTCTTATGTCATACCATTAGGCTAATTATTGGGTTATCCAATAGTTGACATTGTCACTAGTTCTTGAATAAAAAGAGTTATTAGCAACTTGTAATTATGCATTAATTTCTACAAATTTTCTTTTTATAATAGCAATATTATATTGATAGCAAAATGTTAATATCAAGTTGCTAATGGTCGGTATGGCACAAATATGTAATATTATATTGATAGCATTAATCTCTACTATATTAGCAACATGTCATTATAAAATTTCATGTTTTTATTATAATTTCATTAATTTAAGGGAGAACTCATATGATTATCTATTTAAAAGTAAATAAAAATAAAAATATTATATAAAAAAAGCAACTATGTTTTTAAATTTTCCTTTTATAATATATTATATTTTTATAAGATTAGTCTAAATTCTTCATTATTGGTATTTATGAACCCATTTGTTATCGGTGCTTGTGTGAGGTTTGTCACGCATAATATTAATTCGGCTTCCTCTTTAATATCATTTATACAATTGTCAAATGTGTCTATATTACACTTGTGTATATGTATATGTATTTCAAATAAATTAAGAACTGGATAACTATAAATTGCTCAGCCAGTAGCCATCATCATAGGAGAAATCATTGTTGTCACAAAATATGCGATAGCAGGATCACACCAAGAATGATGTTTCTGCTCGTACTTTCTAACTTCATCAAATTAGATAAGAGTATGCTTTTATGTATTTATTTTTCTACACTGAATCTTTGAAGTTTAAGAGGTTGTTCATAGTATCTAGAATGTTTATAAATTCAGGTTATGCCAAAAGTCACGGATCGCAAAATCTCGGGAGTCTATTAACTTTGGAGTTTATTATGTTGTCAGCATTCCTTCTTTGGTACTATGGGGTTTTTAATTTTCATTTTTAAGGGAAAGTTAGTTTAAGTTCGATTTTGTTCGTATTGTATTTTATTTTATGTGATAATTAGTTATTTGAAATAATATCATTAATTTTAATTATTTTTTTAATATGGTCTTTGATTATATAAAAATTATATATGACCTTTCTATTCAATTGGTATTATTTATTTATTTATTTTTGACAAATGTGACCAAGGCTAGGAATTGAACTTCTAGCTGAATTGAACATCCAACTGTACACTCTCAGATAGTGGCACGGGATTTGTGTCACACTAATAGAGAGTGAGGAATAAATGTATAATATCTAAGTATTATTAATAGTTAATTTAAGTTTGATTTTCTTATAATTTCTTTTATTCCTCTGTGCACTAATAGTGAGCAAGAAGTAAGCACTTTTTTTTCTTGGTATATTTGAGTAAATATATTTAGGTTATATTATCTTTTGTTATTTTTTGATAATCAATTTAATTCATGTGGTTTTTAGGAAAACAAAGCTGTGGCTAGAATTAATAATTCTTTGCACATCTATACATCAAATGTTAATTTAAGGGTGGAAGAAAGAAATTTTGACAGTGATTATTAGTTCTTCTTCAATAAAGAGAGCTATAACACCTCTAATTATGCATCAATCTCTACAAATTTTATCCTTTTAATAATGCCAATATTATTGCCGTGATGGCAAAACATTGTTATAAATTTTCATGTTTTTCATATAGCTTCATTAATTTGAGTGAAAAGCTCATATGAAGTTTATTTAAAATATAAACCAAGAATATTATATAAAAAAATATTAATCTTTTTCAATAATATTGATAAATTATTTAATAATTATTTTAAAAATTACATATCAATAAAAATTCATTCTTAATTAAAAAAAATTAAATGTCAATCCTAACATATTTATTATAATTAATGTCAATTAAATCTGATGAATATGCGAAGTTCAAATTAGAAAAAATTTAATATAATTTTTTAAACTTAATAATTTTTTAGTCCTTTTACTATGTTTAAATGAGCCATGTTTTTTTTTAAGGTTTAGAGTTAGGGTTTAGGATTTATGAAGACTGATAGGATTAAATTAAAATTATAATGAGACTTAAAAAATTATATTTCAAAGTAAAAAAATTAAAAAAAAAGTAAATTTGAAAAAAAGTAGAGGGCTTGTTTAATTATACCTAAAAATTTTACTCTGTTATATACAATTTCAAAGAAAAAGAAGGGTATATGTAGAAGAAAGTACGGCTCGGCTCGGCTCGGCTAGGCTCAGCTGGATTACCACCCTACTTAGTTTCAGCCAGGCTCATTAGGTCTACATCGCCGCCGCGGCCGCCGCCACCGACGTTGCTGGAACGCACGGAGGCGACCGCCGCCGAAGAAAGGGATGATAAAGAGGCGGTTCTTCAAGCAAGATCATGGCGACAAGAGCGCAACGGATTCGGATTCATCCTCTTCCTCTGATCCCAGCCCTAAACCCTCTCAAGAAGAAGAAGTAGATGGAGATGACGACCCTATCGGCCGAGCTGAGAATGAGGAAGTCGATAAACCTCCATCCCCTTCTCCAGGTTTGAATCTTTATGCTATCAATTTCACTGTTGTTTGATGTTTGAGAAAAAAAAAATCTTGCTTGTTGTTCCAATGAATCTTTGTTTCGTTTTGAGTGATTTTGAGATGTGTTCATTGATTGTTACTTGATTTTAGTGGGGTATTTGATGGCATCCTGCATTCACATTGGGATGAAATATGGACTTTGTTTCTTCTTGCATGGCATCTGAATAGCAGGGAAAGTGAAAAGAAAAAAAAAAGTTTACAATTTGAGTGAGAAATGAAAATATGTTTTGATCATTGAGACTGCGCAAGTTCTGTTACAAATGTGTATATTATGAAATCAGATGGATATCATTGCACAAATTGGGTGCTATATTGGCCAAATTAGGGTTCTTTGAATTTGGAAATCCTGGTCCACAAGCAGTGTCAATTGGCCTATGAAGACTCGCTTTCACAATGGCTCCCGGGTGGGTTCCCTTAATGAAGCCAGTGCGTATGAGTCGCCGACTCATTGTTCAACAGGCATGTGGTCAGGGATGAGCCTTGATGATTTTTGCTCTTTTAAGGGCCTTTGAATTTCTTAGACTTTGTCATATGCTGGTTTTATGTTGGCTTTGTATCATTACTACATACCAGAAGACCATCCTAGAGTTATTTTGTGACCTTTGGTCAGAAGAACAACCAAGCCAGGTTCCTTATGCAGCAAACAGATTCGGAAAGATAGAAATTTGTAATTTGTTGTTACAGAAATATCCTAGTTTTCTTACATTCACTTTGTGAGCCTTGCATATATGATAGTTTAGTCTTTTAAACGCTGCTTTCTGAGTTTAATTTTAATATTGATGAATTGTTTATTTCATTTAATGTGTCTGATGTGTTTGGGTCTTTCTGTTATTTCTCTTTGTTTAGTAATACGTTGGACCTAATTTTTGATAGGTTCAGGCTATGAAACTGAGGATGGCTCTGCAAATGATAGTGAAGGTGATTCTTCAGGTATTGATTTTCTTATATTGGTATTTACCTGCAACCTTTTGATGATTTTATTTGATGTATTGATTTCTTTAGCATTTTTCTTTCTTTGATATACCTCTTCTTACAATCAACCACTTGTCAAAATGGAAAGAAGCCATCTATTAATATTATGTGCTTTGTAGCAATGAAACAAGTGTAGAATTAGCGGTTTAGGATCATTTGTGAAGTGGATTTGGTGTTATATGAAATAAATACATTGGTAATTTCTGGATAATTGATCAGGAATTGCATCATTTGTAAAGATTTCATTTTTCTTGTATAATCTAATGGAGATCTCTCTAGGAAGTATTAAAAATTAAGGGGATAGGCATTCCTTGGGATAATGCTTCCAACATACTTTAGCTGAAATTTATTTCTATTTGGCTTTATTTATTTTATTAATGTGCGTGGCCCAATGCATCAAGTTATCCGTTCATTGAACTTTAGTTTGATTCAATATGTTTTTACTTGGAATTTTGTAACTTAATTAAGCTTATTCTATGTTTAGGTTTACTTAGTAATGATAAAGAAGAGAGCTCTGCAAGAAGTGGAAATCTCAAGGACAATCACTTAGTTATTGATGTTCATGCTGTGGAAAAGGATGACAAACTTTTGAAAGTTGGGGACAAACCTTGTGACCCAAATGATCCCATTCAAGCTGAACTAGCCAACTGTATTTTGAAATTGAAATCTGTGTTCAAATGCAGACTTTGCCCCAGAATTATCTTGTTAAATGAGAACACAGTAAGGACACATCTTAGCTCAAAGGTGAGTAACTGTTTTATTTATTTATGTATGTATTTATTTATACTTGCAACATACAAGAATTTGATGTTGTGCACTTGATGAACACTTAATTAAACATAAGGTGGTACTAGTTTGATGTCATCTATTTCTTAATTAGCAACCATCTTATATGATTTTAGAAACGAAAAATTATTTGAACAGCAAAGGATGCTAGATGAACACTTAATTAAACATAAAGTGGTACTAGTTTGATGCCTTCCATTTCTTCATTAGCAACTATCTAATTTGATTTTAGAAACGAAAAATTATTTGAACAGCAGAGGATGCTTGAACTTAGAACCAAGCCTTATCTTTCTGTCTGTGCACCATTTTGCTATCACTGGAGAGGTTTTCAATGCTTGCAGAGGCATGCCCGTTCCAAGAAGCTCCTAGGTGAAGGGAGGCTAAAGCTGATGCTAAATAGTGATGGAGAGATTGAGGAGGAACAAGAAACTCATTCTGAAAGGCATGCGAGAACACTAGCTCTTGCCCAGGTCCCTAACTTTGTCAATTATAATCACAGCATGAACCATTATTGGTCGAGGGATTCTTCAACAGAGCTTGCACCATGCAAATTGTGCACTTAATTGTTACTTATTCATTTTTAACCTTTCAGGAATTGGATGCTCAACCAAGAAAGGATAAAACACATCAGCGGAAGAGGCAGAGAAGGAAAAAGGTTAATTGTACCTTCTTGTTTCTTTTCTCATATTCCCTTTCTGATCTGTAGTTTATATGCCATTTTCATTTAGTAGCCTTTGCCAAGGTGGATAAAAGTTTCTTGAACTGATCATATATAGTTTATAATTTATAATCGCAGGACAATGGTTCCAGGCATCCACTGAAAAAACGTGGAAAGAAAAGGAGTAGAAATTGTGATTAAAGAGGATGGCTTTTGCAAAACCAGCATTAAGTTAATGCACACCTTCTTGTCATTTTTCCCAAATGGATATTTTTCAGACATTTTCAGGAGCTACATATTGTTACCTAAAACTTTTACTTTTTTTTTGTTGTAATGTGTTATACAATTAAGGCTTTGGTGTGCTTAGAGTAATCATCCAGAGTTCTATAGACCTGTTCTTATTTAAATGGTTCCATGAGATAATCCTTCTTTCTTGGCCCCAGGGAGTTCAGCTGGAACCTTTTGATTTTATTTTTGTTTGATTTAAGTATCAGCTTCACATTTTATGATTATAGGTACACAAAAGTTTGCAAATGTAGTTGTTGATACATTTCAAACTGATTGTGGATTAATGAAGCATCAGGAAGTTTTTTTTTTTTTAATGATATATAGTATTACTCAAGTGATTTTAATTATTTGCTTTTCAGTTTGAGTTAGCTTTCTAACTCAGGCCTGAGTCAAATTTATTACAAGTTAATCCTTACAATTGTTGTCTTTGCAAGTCAATATGTAAATATATTTATGCATATAGATAATATATATAGAGGATGCATCCTCTACCAACGTTCGTTACTATCAACCGTAGGATGTCGTATTGTGCTTATGAATAGTAATACAGTAAAAAGTGGGATGCACAATAATTTAATCTGAACCATTCAATCAATTTGTGCACAATAGCCGAATAAATCTAAACCGTCGAACACTATTTCTTCTGGACCTACAACAAACATTCTAAAATCCAAAACTAAACTAATCAACCGACATAACCCATAATTAGCTTTCACTGTAGCTGCTTAATAGTTACTGTGCTTGTCTGTGGACGTTCTACAAACTTCCACAGATGGCGTTTCCTCATATATATATATATATATGAGGGTGAGTTTTCTGCATATATTCCTAGATATCTATTTCTCAAACGACCACAAATCATCCACTTTGATGAGCAATCAGCTCAATAGTAATTGTGAACCATGCCATAAAAATAAATAATTGGGATGACCTCAGTATATACTGTTATAAATAATTGTATAGTGCAAAGTGGGATGTATAGTATTTTCATCTCTGTCAATCACAGTCATTGAAACTGATTTGTATCCCTTCTTCCATCGAAAGATTTTTTTTAAAAAAACTGACCGTCCATTTTTAAACCCAGTACAAGCTTAGCCACAGTTTAAATTTACTGTTGCCCATCTTTTCTCTTCACTTTTGTGCCTCTCTCTCTCTCTTCTGTTTTTTTTTATCAGAACCATTTGATCATCATCGCAACATTAGCGTAGTCAATCACAGCTATTGAAGTTGATTTGAAACCCCTTTCCTTGGCAAGACTTTTTAAAAAATCACTGACCACTCGTTTTCAAATTCAGTATAAGCTTAACCAATGTTTAGATTTACTGTTGACCATCCTCTCTCTTCGCTCTTGTGCCTGTCTCTCTTTTTTGTGTTCTCTCTTATTTTTGCTTTATTTGCATACACTCTACGAACGTCGGCAAAGGACGTATCACCAATGTATATATATATTTCTGCATGACATTCATAATCAATGGCCAAATAATGTACTCTCAATAACCATTTTTTTGTAATAAACTACTGATAATGAATAAATAGTCTCTCTGAAGTTAAAATATTCACACAAAAAAAAACCTCATCTTTGATTATTCCCATAGGGTCCTTTTTTTTCTAACAGACTAATTTTCAGACCTTCTGACATAAACATGTTTGATGTTGACTAAAGGTAGCTGATGTTTTAAAGCAGAAACACATAATTTTATACAAGAATGTCAAATTTTAAGCGGAAACTCATAATATTAAACAAGAAAAGGTAACATATTAAGTGAATACTTATGTGATTACCTGTAAACATGTAATGTTAAAAAAAACTATAAATATTAAGCGGGGAGTACATGTTGTAAGAATAAACTGAATGAGTAAGTTACAGAAAACCGAAAAGAAAGTGTACTGAAAAAAGAAAAAAAAAAGGGTTTGTCTAGAAAATTCAAATGTGAAAGGGTTTGTTTGGGAAATTCAAATGTCAAAGGGTCTGGGATGTTTTGACACTATCAAGGATTTATAATTCATTTTCTCATAAATTTAATAACCAACCATTATCTATCTTGAAATAATTTCAGCGCACTAGAGTAATTTCACTAGTGATTCACACATTGGGGGAGTCAAACCTTCAACCTCTGGTACGGGCATAATACTGAAAAGTAATTCCTTCCATACCGAAAAATTAATTATAAGAACCAATTTAAGTCTTAGATTTCAAAAAGGATGTCTACTAGTGCAGTTCCTATAAACTACATAAACAATAAGAAACTCCATGTTTATATTATTTACCAGTCAGATAATCTCATTTTCATGCCTCCTGAAAGAAGCTAATCTTTAAATCTGGCTCTTCCACTAATTCTTAATCAAATTTGTTATCTACGAAATAATGAATTTACTAATGAGTTTCTAATATGAATTACTCAAGATAATAAAAAGGAGGCTACAAAAATGCTAATCAACTTGAAATCAGTTAAGCATATTGTTTTTTTGTCAAGATGAACGGCTATGCCGCTAACAAAGGCAGGGGCATGCACAAATTTCGGCGGAACAAATAAAGGTGAGCCCACGTACACGGCACTGAGACCACTCGCATATAACCACTAATACTCACAAAAATGTATCCTCAACCATGATTCAAACTCTCGTCACTTGTAAAGAGTTTTTAATGGAGACCCGGCTACAAATAAATCACTTGATCATTGATCAGTTAAGCATATTGTTGACCACCACCAAATAGACCATAACTCACTGGATTGTTGCAACTCACTAATAGTATCATCCATAACTCACTTGTTCCCCATTGCTTAATTTTCGGCCAACAAAATCACCTGCTGCATCAATCTTACCTAAACTATGCTAAAAATAAAGTTCTTAAGTGCCTCTTAAGAGGCCCAGGCAGAGTAAGTTCAAGATTAATGGCAAAATAAGCCTAAAATTAAAGGAGCTGAATGCATAACACAGTTATCACAATGCAACTTCAAACCATGTAAAAGTAAACACTATTAACCAAATTTGGAATTACATCATAAGCATCAGAACCTGCAGCAGAAATAGCCTGGGAGTAAAGTAAGCTAAAGTATACAATCTTTCAGTCACTGATGAACATTAACCAGCAAATATGCAGATAGAACGTTTGTAGCTGAAACATCCTCTGTAAAAACCCCAGACACACAATGTAACAAATATCTGCATTTTCTTAACATCGACATACAATAAGCATTCACAATGTCATGAAATCTCAAGCAAAATCTTTTCTTTTTCCAACAACAACAATAGCAATCAGGAATAAATTTTTCGCCCTTTAATTCTTTTCACAGTTTTCACAACATACTCAACAGATTCATATTGAGATGGAAACACATACTTCAGATTGCAGTAACTTGTTTCGAAGAAAACAGCATGTATGTATATACCTCTCAGAGCGAAGCTCATCAGTGTAACGGGGCAATGGTTGGCATCCATGGCAGCTACATCACAGCCATTAATATCTCAATAGTCTCACCAAGAGACAATGAGGCAACAAAGAAAGGAGGAACTTCGAGAATATTTCTACAAGCAAACATGCACTGATCTCAGAGCAAAAAAAAATACATACTGATTCTTGGTGCATGATACTGATTGGTCAAGATGAAGGACATATCAATGGAGCATGATACTGATTCTCTTTGTCTATGGCCTCTTTCCCTCTCATTATAAGCTCTTACAATCACATAGCATTGCAAAGATCACCTCATAGATTAGTCCAAATATAGAAAAGTTGAGAAGTTGATGTATATCATTTGTACATGCTACAAATTGCCTCTTTGCCATACCATCATCATCTTCTTGCTGGCCAAGATGAGCAGTTAGGTCATTAAGAAAAGTATGAGTGTGCACAAGCCTCTGCGGAGCAAGTGGGGGCGGGCCGTGCACACATGGGTGCTGAGACCATCCGCACACAACCACTACTCACACTTCCAAAAATGTACCCTCACCCATAATTCGAACTCTCACCACTTGTGAAAGGTTCTAATGGGAATCTGACTACGAATAGACTGCTTGGTCGTTGGTGCTTGCTCTTTCATCTTTAAGCTCTAGAGATGGTGGATGAATTGGGATTGGAAGAGAGGGTTAATGGAAGAGGCCATATGGTGATAGAAGCCAAAAGGCAGTTATGGTTACCAGGGCCTCTAATAATTGCAAGTATATTGGAGAAGCTCATCCAAATTATCTCTCTCATGTTGTCAACGACCAAATGATCTATTGGTATATGGGTCGCTGATAGAGCTCTTCATTGAGTGGTGAGAGTTCAATTCTCGGCTGAGGGCACATTTCTGAGAGATGTGAGCGGTGGTTATGTGCGGATGGTCCCAGCACCCATGTGTGCAATGGCCCCGCCTCCACTTTCTCCACCGAGACTTGTGCATGCCCCTGACGGTTTAGCATGGCCTTCGGACTGTCTGTTCCTCTTGTCAAAAATAATTAATTAATTAATTAATTAATTAAATTAAATTAAATTAAATTAAATTATCTCTCTAATGTTTGTTGGCCATCTTGGAGAGCCTCCTCTCTCTGGTGCTTCCATGGCTGCTTCTTTTGTTGCTGTCACTGGCTTCAGCTTGTTGGTATTATGGTATATATATTTATCTGTCTTTCTTTATATTTTTCTGTTTATTTTCTTTCCCAACTTCTATACATTATATATTATGTAGTTCTCTGTTTCTCAAATGAGAAAGCCTGTTGCTAGCATGAAGGAATTGATTAAATCTAATATATAATGATGCTTACCTAAGATTGAGTCCATCTAAAAATTCATAAGATATGACTCTCTCATGCAACAATAGCCTAATCAATAATTTGAATGCTGGGAGCCTCATTGAGTTTCCAAATGAGATGCCAACCAAGTCAGGGAAGAAACTGCTTACCTAGCCCACTTAAAACTTCAAAGGAGATTTTGTTACTAATAATTGAGGTAGGGAATTAATTAAACCCAGTAATTCTCATTGACTTGATTAATAAAATCCTATATCAAGAATAGACAAGTTCAACCAAGGATATAATATGCGTATGGAATTCATATTCACATAATTTTGTTTGATTGTTTATATCACAGTTGGCAATGAGGAGTGCAATTGATACTTTATTTGAACAAGTCTTTAGCGTAAAACAATGATATTTATTAGCCATTTACCTATAAACAACAGCCATGCTTGTTTCTAAAGAAAAACATGAACATCTCACATGAGATTTGATACCAATAAACCAAAAAATGATTGGTCAAATTTAACACAATTATTTCAAAAATGTTATTATTAAAATGCTCCATACGCAAAGCTCTAGCACCACATGCAAAACCCTACTTTTAAAGTCATAAAAAGGGCAAGCTCAACAACATTTATGTTTTCATCTCACATGAGTTAAAATTCAAATACACCTTTTCAATAAAAACATAAGCATTCAACGCAATTGATTTAATGCCAATTGACCAAATGATTATTAACCAAATTTACCATAATTATTTTTGGGACAGAAAGGGGAAAAAACTATCATTTTTAAAAAATTTCCTCCGCAATAAAGGGATTATAACACTATACGGTGTTTAACTTATAAAAGATGTTAAGAGTAGACGCTAATTCATACATATACACACAAATATATAACAAAACCTATTTCTTTCTTTCCTCTATGCTCCAACTGTTTGAAGGTATCATCCATGGAGCAATAAATTGAAGAAAAAAAGAGAACAAAAAGGACATACATCAACTTTATAAAGCACACATCCTGCAATTTACAAAACCAAGCAAAACACAACCCATTACAACTAGAATAAACATGCTAGGCCTGATAGTTACTAGTCAATCCCTCTTGACATCATTGTTCACATTCATCTTTCGCGTCTGAGAATTAAACATGCAAGCAATATCCTCCGCTGTGCTACAATCCTCCGGCTTTCTATCTAAAACTGAGCAGACATACCTTGGAAGTCTCACAGAAATACCTCGTGATGGATGAACTAGACCCATTGCGGCATGGTGAACCGGAGATATAGTCAAGTCTGTTTGACAGTTTCCATGATAGATTATTAGCTACACAAGCTGAAATTCTGTTGAAGAAAGGAAAAGTGATGTTTATTAGATATACCAGCCCCGCGTATTTCCCAAACAAGTTCAGGGGAGAACCACAGGTCAGGTGATTCATCTGTTTGATAGTATGGTGGTTTTTTGGACAATATCTTCTCACCGGAAAAGAATTCCTTCATCTGCAAGTACGCATTAATCAATCGCCATTTAGCTGATTATGGCAACGCAGTGATCAAAATGAGCAGAAGCTGATGAGGTTTTGAAATCTATAGTTTGATATGTTTTAAATGCAACATCATAAGCTTAAACCTTCTTCATCATTGAAACTAACTACATTGGCTAACTAAAGGGTGCTTCACCACAGAGATGGTACAATAGTAATAGTGTTCTATGCATATAACTAGTACTTACCTCCTTGTAAAATGAGTCTGTAAAGCCAGTCATCACTCTGCACACACTTTGATATTCTTCAGCATCAGGATTGTAGCATGCCATTAGAAACGGACTATACCTGAAATATGAGATTGTCAGATAATCATCCTGTGTGAAATGCAGTAACTTAGAAGAGAAATAGCACAAGATTCAAACCATCCCGCTTTCCGGCCATTCCCGTGCCAACCACCAATTGGGACCAAGTCAAGGCTATCACCAACTCCTTCAATATAATCACGTTTGACCTGAAAGAGATGCAAAATGAGTCCAATTATAGGCATTAGTAAAGGATGAACTGTATTTTTCATACATAAATTTACATAATTAAATTTGTACCTTTAGCCAGGCATCGCTCCGCTTTGATGCAGTATATCCGGCATCCACATCGAGAGATTTCGCCATTATTCCTTCACATGAAGAGCTACATGCATCCTGGAAAAATGACGTTATTCTACTCAATGTGCTCTCATCACTGCGGCCAGCCTCATCAGACTCCACCTATATTGAGGCAGATATAAAGCTTAGATTCTCATACTTTCATCTTCCTTTTAAATGTTCCCTCACATTTATCAAATTACAATGCTATTTGATCATCATCTTCATAAGATAGATATTGGATGATGAAATTAGTTAAGGTGTGCTTTGACCAACTTAGGTGAAGCATATTATCATAAACATAAAGCCAGGAAAGGAAATGGAGTGGTTTTTCAATCTGTTTGTGAGTGCCTGTGGTTTCAACAAACCCTCAGTTATTTGCATAAAGAAGGCATTACGTTGGCCTTTTACCTGAAAAAATGTGAAGGTTGAGATAGATTTCTAAGCTCCTATTACAGGATGTCATCTTTGTTCCTTTAAAAAATTCAGCTCTATGGGTAGGGAAGTCCCTGTCTCTTACCAAGATGGAAAGACCCTTCTTTTCAGGGGCTTGCCAGTGATTTTGGGTTCTAAGAAATCTAGTATGGACAACCAAGACAGAGGTTACACGTGTCAATCAGAAGTTCTTTAGATGCAATTGCCCTGCATCATCTAGCCTGCATAACCACATTATAAAATTACAAGACAGCGCATTGAAAGTTATGCATTTATTTATCTTCAGATTTCTCCACATTCTAACCCAGTCAAACAAAAACTCAGTAATCCTATTAAGATATTAAAGATCAGCAAAGTCAGATAAGGCCAACCATATGGGCTGATCATAATAATCTATGGCTCTCACCTACCTTCAATGAAGGATCCCTTTTGGAATCATATCCATTTCGGTCAAGATGTTATCAACATAATATTGAAATAAATAAATAAATAAATAAAAAAAGTCTAAGAGGGAAGGGAATCTTACAAAAGCATCATCTTCAATGTTGAGAGCATACTTAAATAAAAAAAAATAAAAAACAACAACAACGTGACACAAGAAACATACTCACAGTGAATTCCTTGGCATATTCCAAGTAACCCAACTTTTCTTCAAGGAACAAATCTTTCAAGTCTGCAACATTAAAGTAAGACCAAATGGAACTTCACAAAATATTGCATGCAATATCAGATAATCGCTTTCTAGGTCTACAAGAAAAAAGGAAAATACTAGCTAGACAAGGATGTCTGTTCAGAAATGGAGAACGTACAATTCCTCCTTTGGCGTAATGGATAAGCCAACAACCTGGAACAAGAATGTTTAACAGCATAATGTCAAAATAACCTGCTATTATCACTTAAAAATAGACTTGATTTAATAACTCACAAGAAAAGCACAAAAATAAAACCTAAGCAACACATAAAATATCTATTTTAGAAAAGCACATAATAAAATGATAAACCATCTAATTTATTTGCTAAAACAAATAATAGGCATCTCATTTCTAGCTGGCTCTTAAATCCAAAAAATTCTCATGTACACGCAATCAACTTTTTTGTTAAAATAAAATAACAGAACTAGATGAACCAAGAACAACATGCTCTAGCTAGAAGAAACTCTAATTTTTACACCTCACTCAAACTTCCAAAAATTCTTCACGTTACATACTTAGGTACTCTGACGAGAGTCTGACATGTCCATTGGAATTGGAAGTACGAGTTTGAAAATTCAAATTTTTAGCAACACCTTTCACCCAGCTGCTTTGCAATTGTAATAAGTTTTATAGGATACAACTAACATGCTTAGCAGCCCAACCCACACAGTCAACCTAAACTCCTACCCAACTTGCATATCCTCCTGATCCATCAGCCCTGCCAATTGAAGGGATGAAAGCTACTTTAATTTTATCAACTATACGAGCAACTGCCTGCCTGGAAAGGCTCAACATATAAAGATTGAAATAATAGGAACTTCCAAGTGATCAAAGTACAAACATCAAACAAGCGCTTTCAGTATGGATACACCAATTTTAATGGAAAATAATGTAAAGCATCAGATTTGCAAGAGTATCCACATAAAATCAGAATGAGACAACAAAGAGAGCTTTAGAAGCATACCGTTCCCCATTAAAAAACATGATGTCAAAGACGAAGATGCATATGTCAACCTGCAAGTTCATGCATCTGCTTATGAATACAATAAACCCAAACAAAGTAATTGTTTTGCATATTTGGACACAATAGATACTGGAGGACCAATCAGTTGAGTAATGATCATAAATTCAGTTCAAATATGCCAAATAGGCTCTGACTGGCTGGTAATAATTAGAAATTGCAAATTAAATGGGCGGTGACAGCAACAGTAAAACTCATGGGAATATAACCAACATTGATGGGGTAGTACAACTCCTAGGGATTGGAACTAAACATTGAAGCGAGAATTTTGTTCCAGTAATTCGCTGATTGGACACATCATAATAAATCAGGCTAGATATAGTTCATAAGCAGCAACAATAACTGGCTGATTACCACAACTAGGCTGGACAGACTCCAAGTCACACATATTTTACACATTTAATTTTGTTATTTGACTTATGCAAACAGATTTCAATAAAAGGCAATTGCAGCCACAACCATGAAAGACTTATATTTTAAGCACTTTTGTGTTTTAAAAAAAAAAATTAAAGTTGGAATTTAAATGTTGAAATACCTTGATGCTATCCATGGATATTGAAGAATTTTTACTACCTCGTTCTCGTGATGATAGCTCTTGGAAAGACATTAGCTTGTTCCCAATCTTCCTATCAACTCCAACAATCTGAGTTCAACAATCAATTTGTGGTTGGTGAAAATATTATCGATCTTGTAAGCAATACATTAGTAATGAATTGAATTTAATAATATTCTCAATTTATTACCTCAGCATCTATTATGAAAGTTGAAACAGCAGGTTTACAAAATTCTTTGATTATATTTATCAAATCAGGGAATCTTGCTGTTGTTTCTTTCATTTGTCGTGAAAAAACTTTTACAGATCCATCAGCTAGTCTATGAATCTGGGCGCGTTGACCATCATATCTATGAGAGAATAGAACAGAGTCAAAACGCTTGCTAATCACCATGTCTCGACAAAGTTGCTGGGTTAAACTTATCATCCGATTCAATCATTTCAATAACACATAAGAGTTTATTAGTCCTTATATCTACTCACATAATGTTGTTTGTTATTAAATTATCTTTTTCCGAGATTTAATTATTATTATGCAACTTCCAATAAATTTGTGTACTCAATAAATAATTTCTATCTTCTAATGAAATAAAAGATAAGAATCTTGAGTTAAATCAACACTATCAAAATCACAACTTCATTTGAAATGCTACACATACTTGAATTCACATGTGAATGCTCTACCCTGAAATAATTTCAGCACTTGAGTGATCCCATTGGTTATTCTGCAGCAGGAAATATGCCATTCAATCTAGCTTATGAGTGAGGGCACATTCAGCAGTAAATTTAAAGAATGCCTACCTAGCAAGCATAGGGGAATAGGTGTGCCTGGAAGCATTGCCAAAGATATTACTGAAAAATTTAATTCCTTTGTTTTAACAGAGCGAGGGATAAGCAAATCCTGTCCACAAAACAAAAAGAATGGTGTATGTTTATATTACCAACAATCATATACATGAAAAGTCGCTAGATGGGCACAAAACAACATAAATAAGAACCGATTTACATCTTAGATTTTAAAAAGGTAGTGCAGCTATTGCAAACTATATAAACAACAAGAAACTCGATATTTTTATGGTTTACCATGGTTTACACCACAGATGGTCTCACACTTATACCTTCTGAAAGATGCTATCTTCAATCTAGTGCTTCTACCTATTCTTGAAATCAAATTTGTTGTTTACAAATAATGAATTTTACTAATAAGATTCATATGAATTACTCAAGATATATATAGGCTACAATATGATGGCTTATAAATGCTCATCTACTCAAAAAGCGTTAAGCATATTGTGTAACCACCAATAGCCTATAACTCATTAGATTGCCACAACTTCACTAATAGTGTCATCAATTACTCACTAGCTCCCCATGATTAATCTGGGGCCAACAAAATCATCATCCACGAATCACTTGCTTCATCATATACTTAAAAATATACCAAAAATAAAGAAGTTCTTTAGTGTCATCGACTTGAGGCTCCAGCCAGACTAAAGTTCAGGATTATCGACCAAAAATGAACATAGAGAGAGGCATACATAATACAGGTGTTGGCAAGACAACTACAAACCATGTAAGTAAATACTACTAACCAAATTTGAGTTACATCATAAGGTCCGAATGCAAGGGTAGAAATAGCCTGGGAAGAAGTAAGCTAAAGTAAACTACAGTATACAATTTAAAATGATCTATTTTAA
>NC_052474.1:8244469-8304924 GCF_009730915.1 Dioscorea cayenensis subsp. rotundata
TGATTACTCATATACATGTGTGTGTTTGTAGATATTATTTTTTTAATAAAATTTAATTTTGCGTTTATAATGAAGCATGTGTATATATGTATGTTGGATAATTTGTGGACAAGCGTTATTAATTATTTTGAATCATAATATTGGCATGACACAAATTATGGATATTATTTGAAAATATAACATATATCTTAATTCAACTAATATTCTAAGAGTAATGATATTTTTACCGAATAGATTTCCCGAATAGGTTTTCCGAATGAAGTGGATGTTAAGTTGACATCCATGTCAGCATCCACGTCATTCTTTCTTTATTTTTTTTTAAAAGAAAATTTTAATTTATTTTATTATCTAAATCCTAAATTTAAACATTTAATCATAAAAATAAACATGTAAATGATAAACCGAAAATCCCTCCCTAAACCATAAACTAGAAATCACAAACCCCCGCAGGGGGTTTGTGATTTCTTGTTTAGGGTTTAGGGCATAGGATTTAGGGTCTAGGGTTTAGGGCTTAGGATTTAGGGTTTAGGGTTTAGTATTTATTATTTAGGGTTTAAAATTTAGATTTTTAGTTCATAGATTTTGTAGTATTTGGGTTTATAATTTTAGATATAGTTTTATAATTTTTTTAATTTTAAGTATTTAAGAATTTTTAAAGTTCAAATTTAAAGTTTTTATAAAAATATATAATGACGTGGATGAGGATGTGGATGATAAGTTAGGCATCCACGTCATTCGGAAACCTATTCGTAGAATCTATTCAAGAAAAAAATAGCATCGCTCATATTCTAATTTAACTATGAATATATTTTGGTCGCTCTCTGCCATCTATTCACAAATTTTTAGTTCCCTATAGAGTATAGACGAAGAATTTTGTTTCTGACAAAATAAAAAGAGAGTAGACGATTGAAAGAGAGTATAGTTTATGTATAAAATGTGTCTATGTTTATGATCCTTGGAAATATAGTTTATTAATTTCAACAATATATATATATATATAACCCAACTTCTTTTCATTTTTCATGTAAAAAAAAATGACAATAATTAAATTAGCCCATTTAATTTCTAAAGAAAAACTTGTTCCAAATAAAAAGTTTTTTGTTTTTTATTTTATAAAGGGACATGTTCCTAGTTAATCAAAAAGTGCCCGGAATTAATGTCTCATGCTCTCTCACCTTGAGTTTTTGGGTTTGCACAAAGAGTCCAAACTCTCACAAAGTAAATACCCTCTACATGAGTTTCGAACTCGGGCCACCTTCTCCTTTCTCCAAGCGACCTGAGTTAGTGTTGCTGTTGCTATTTACCTGAATTGAACTGAGTAGTTTTGGCAAAAGTTATTTTTTTTGTTGTAAAAAAGAATGTTTTTAAGAATTTGGCCAAATAATCAATTTTTTTTAAATTTTTTTTAGAGTCAGATCCCCCAACCAATATCCAATCAAATTTAAACCGTTGGATCATTTTTACTACCATCAAAGCACCTAAGAAATCCCCTATTAATGCATCTTTAATGGGTAGACTATCATAGAGTTTGATGGTCATATCAGCTCATCAACTCATGAAATTATCTCCAATAATAGTTATATTATAAAATGAGATCCACAATCAACCTATTAAATTATCAATTATATAATTTTGAGAAAATTTAATTAATTTGTGGATGATATAAAAGCAAAAATTCAGAGCTTCAAGTGGAGAAGAATGTGTTTTGTTTGAGAATGTAGGTATATTTATAGAGGTAATATAAAATTTAAAAGCAATATTTACTGGTTGCATAATGTTTATATTTTAAATAATTTAATATTTAAACGTTACCAAACTTTGTTTGAATTTAAAATTAAAATATTAAAAGTATATGGAGCATCCTAGTTATATATCTTCTGTGTGTGTGTGAGAGAGAGAGAGAGAGAGAGAGAGAGTTAAAGGGCAAGCCCACGGGTCGCAGGAACTTCTCCAAACATGAGGAGATGAGTGAGCTCTTCTATCAATCCCTGTTATTAGAATCATCGTTCTATGATGAATTTGTTTTGTTGGTTTGGTCCTTTGATTTGATTTGCATCTAAATTGGTTGTTGTTTGTTGCTTGATATTATTTGTGCCTTGCATTTATGTGATTGTTTTAGGGTTTTCTTTTTCTTGTTTTTTAATAAAGTTGAAATCTTTGTTTGTTCATTGTAGTTTCTATGGTGCGGTTTCGAGTAATTTTAGTAAAATACTGTTCTTTTGTAATGAATTAGTGAATTCATGTCAGTCTTTTGATTCTTTGTTGATATAGGCCGACTAATTTCGTGTCACTCCTTGCAGTGGCTGGTACTTCTACTCGTCCTCGCACATTCAAGCAAGTAAGCACTCTTTTATTTGTGCGTATATTTTGATATATGATCTCTTTTGGGGAATGATGAAGAAACACAGCTATATCCTAAGAGACTAATCACTCCAAGCTCGAAAGCAGCTGTGGAAGACATACATTTTGATTAAATCAATGTTTTCAGACCCAGATCGGCCGGTCGGACCGGGTTGACCTAGACATGCCCTTAAGATCAGATTTTGAACTTTTAAACCGGCCGATCGGACCATGACCTGGTGACCTGGCCGGGTCATCAACCCGGGTTTGCATCTAATTTTTTTAATTTTATTTTATTTTATAATATCCTAATGTTTGGGGTGTAAAATTGTAAAACTAAGAAAGGGGGAGACCGAGGGTATATTTTTTTATGTTTTTTTATGCATTTCTTAGTTGTTTATTTCCTAGTTAAATCTTTTTATGTTTTTCAATTAATTTTGTACTAGTTTATTTTTATATTATTTAGCGTATTTCACATTTTTTTAATGTGGTGTACTTCAATATTTATTTATGTAAAAATACTTGCTTAAAAATTTGAAAAAGTCATGTTTTTATATTTTTATTCTTCAATATTTGATTTTTTTAATTATATATAACTAAAATTTATATTATTTTTAATAAAAATTGTTGACCCCGGTTCAACCTTGATTCAACCTGGTTGAACCCCTCGACTCTTGACCCCTAACCTTTTCCGAGTCGATGCCCGGTCCGGGTCTGAGAACCTTAGATTATATAGAAAATTAAACTATTGAATTATTGAATAATGAATAACTATAAGACTTGTTTATGCTAGTGTCATAAAAGAAGGGCTTGACCAGCATGCTTTTCAATACATGAAAGGAAAACTATTTACCATGTTTCAAAACCTAACTTTATCTATGTACCTCCATAATGTCATGGCTGACTTGAAAAATCATGTGCTTGTTTTGTGTTTGGATTATATCTAGATGATTATCCCATCTCTGATTGAGGTTTGTTGTTAAAGGCTTAAAGCCACTTGAATTCCTTCAAATTGCAGAGCTGTTCTGTAAATAATTATTTATTATTTTTTCTCCGGTAGAAAGTATGCACCTGTCTTAACTAAGACAAGTAAAAGCAACTTGATTTGGTTGAAACAAAGTGGACCAAGGTTGTTTTTGCTGGCAACTAGTTCACATTAATGGTTTCATGTACATGCTGGTGCAAGTTTTTGACTGGTCTTTAGATAAATAATATTTCACCTGAAGAAATTTTGATGATCTGGAACTTTCATGAGTGCTACATAAAATAAAGATCTATTCTTAATGTGTGACAGGAGGAAGCTGACTATGAGGAAAAGGAGGAATCTGAGCATGAATCTGAGATTTCCTGGCTGATGAGATCATCTGATTTCATGGCTGATGAGATTTCCACAAAGAAACCACATTGCTTGTTTTCTCAATCTCTTGTTCTTCTTATCTTCTTGCTTGCTTTGGCTTCATCTTGTCAAGGCTTGCTGCAAGCAGACAGCAGTTCAGCTGCTGTGAAGCAAAATGTGACCAGAGTCTCAGCAGTGTTTGCTTTTGGAGACTCAACTCTGGACTCAGGAAACAACAACTACTTAGTCACACCTTACAAGAGTGATTTCTTGCCTTATGGTAAGGATTTCTTTGGCCATAAACCCACTGGCAGGTTCACCAATGGAAGACTCCTCACTGACTTTGCAGGTAATTCTCTTCTCTCTCTCTGTCTTTCTCTCTTGGAGAGAAGAAAAGGAACTGATTTTATTGTGTTTGACTTTGATTTGAGAATGAAATTGTTGAGGAAATCAAGGGAATCCATTATACATTTTATATTTTTTTAATTTTACCTTTCAACTGTATATGTAGGCATTGAGCACAAGAAAATCACAGTTAGATGACTTGTTTTTAGGCGTTGTGTTCAACAATTTCTGCTAAAAGAAGAAATTTTTTTGTTTGATGTTGAGGGATTTTGTTATGATCTCATCAAAATTACCATCAGGACAGCAGACACAATTGTGCTTGTATTTGTGCCAAAACTTTTCAATCCAATAGCATTCAACCTTCATCGCAAGTTTCGCTAGAGGTAGTCTTCCACCATCTAACATCTTCTGACATTAGAAATTGGTTCCATTGAGTTTTATTTTCCTTTCACTTCATCTGCCATCACTCCCTGTGAAATTCTCACACCATATTTGTACCAAGTATTGCATAAACATATCCATCTAGCACCCCAACATATACAAATAATTACAGGGTTAAGAGTACTATTGTTTTCTGTACATACTCTATAGTACATTTTGTGCTTCTGTATTTTAAAAATATGTATTATCATCCTTATACTATAAGTATAGATTTTTTAGTTTAATTAATGATGAAATGGATATTAAAGGTTTAGTTGAAGCCAGGTTGGGTCCGTGTGGAAAAGGTTGCCGTGTGGAAAATAATATTTTTTTTAAATTTACAGCCAATCATTTGAGCCCAATTTAAATATATACAAACTAAAGTGAACTTTACATGCATAGTACAAGGGTCACAGTGAATGTTTTTAAAATATAAAGACCAAAGTACACTCTATATCACAGTAAAATAACCAGGATTACACTTAGGCCTTGGTAATAATATGATTAAAACTTTTGTTTTAGCGTACTGGCATCATGGGCTATATAAACCGGGTTACATATTCCATTTAGTTTAGTGATATTTAAATCATCTTAATTGAATAAATATAAGAGATAAGAGGAGTGGAAAGGGTTCTCTAAATAGAGATTGGTGGACTCTTCCTGGTGTTTTTTTAAGACAAGAGGTTGTTTTTTTACTTTCTCTGTTGATCCGTTGTATTTAACAAGAATCTTGGCTTCTTTTGCCTTGTAGTTAACAAAGAAATGAAGTATTTTCCAATTCTGTTCTTACTTCCTGGTATCAATAGGTTTAATCTCATTGATTAGCTTTTGTTCTGAACTTTATATCAGAGATAATATCTTTATATATTCTTTAGGATATTGGTTTCAGCATTGCCAGTGGGCACAGGCAGAGTTGAGGAATCTCGTTTTTTGGTTATAATTCTTTTTCTACTATACTTTTTATTAGATTTTAAAGTGGGGGTTAGCTGCCCTCCATCAATTTGTTGTTTGAAGTATAAGTTTGAGAAATGAAAGGAAACATGTAGTGTTATCTATTGTACTGATCCTTCATTGTTTAACACTCCTCGGGCAGATGCTTTAAATGATGGAAAAGTATTGAAACAATGAAGAAACCAAGATGGTGAATGGTCCTTCTTTTGAGAATGAAATGGTCAAGCAAATGCAAGGAAAATTTTAGATAAGAATGTTCTTTTTTCTTTACTTCATTGTTCAACACTTACTTCCATTCACCAAAGCGTAACATAGTCAATAACATTCTTTGTTTTTCTCTTGTTAAAAAGTTCATGAGATAGTGTTTGACAGTAGGAATAAAGGAAGAATAAACCATGATTCTTGAATAACAGGCAAACAACCGATGAATATGAGAGAATAGAATGAGGTATTCTATTCCCTTACTCATGTAATAATTCCCTTTTCTCAATAATAGCTAATTCATCCTTGGAGTAGTATTAGTTTATTCTTGAGATTATTCTCCTCTCTTGCTAAACAAGGGGCTAAGAATAACTGCTGTTTATTGTCTATTATTCTATTCCAGTACCTAATTTCATCCTTTATTCTTTATTCGCTATTTTCTGTTCTAATACTACCAAACACTACATTAATTTTTGAATCATTAAGCATTACATAAGTATATGTTGAATTGAATCATTTTAAACTTGAATTTCAAATGTGAAGCTTCATATGTTGGTCTCAAAGAGGAGGTGCCTGCTTACTTAGACCCTTCACTAAGTCTTGATGATCTGATTACTGGTGTCTGCTTTGCATCTGCTGGCTCTGGATTTGACCCTTTAACAGCAGAAATCAATGTAATTAATTAAACATCTCTCTCTTAATTCTCTTCTCAATTATATGCTAATTTTTATAATGATGCTGTGATTCTCTTTGTTTTGTTTCGGGTTCTACATAGCAAGTAATTCCAATGGGTGAACAAATAGATTATTTCAGAGTTATCTGTCAAGAATAGAACTGCAGGTTGGGCCGGATAGAATGGATAAGATAATGAACAATGCCGTGTTTATTATAAGTGCTGGAACAAATGATTTTGCTGCTAATTACATCCCTCTTCCAATCAGAAAGAAGATGTTCTCAATTGCAGATTATCAAAACTTTGTCCTGCAAAATCTACAAGAATTCCTACAGGTATGCTTGTGTCTAATTTAGTTTTCATTCAGCATATTTAATAGATGAACCAAGATTTTTGCATATGGAACTGTGACCCTAATGTTATGCATGTTTTGGAAATTTTGGAAAGGGAATACACAAATTAGGAGCTAGAAAAATGGCAGTGGTAGGACTTCCTCCAGTTGGGTGTTTGCCAGTGATTATCACTCTATTTGGATTTGGTGATAGAAAATGCATTGAGGCTTTCAACTCCATGTCCATCATTTACAACAATAAGCTCAAAGATATCTTGCGAAAGGCCTCAACAGTGTTACAAGGGGCCCAACTCATATATGTGGATGTCTTTACTCCTTTATATGACTTCATTCTCTCTCCAAACAAGTATGGTGAGTATATGATCTCATTTCTTTATTTCTTTATTTAACAATTAATGCAAACTTAATCTAATTGCTAATTGATTTTTTAAGGTAAAATATGTTTTCTTTCCATATGCACTTTTAGATTTGGTTGAAGTTACGGACAATATTATTATCTGAAATAAACATTCATAAACTTAAAAACCGGTCACTTTTATTCTTAAATAGTTTAGTTTGCACTCTTTATTGGTTCACGAACCAAATCACCCTGATTTGAAATTCATATACTTAAATGACCAAAAATACGGAGTTGTAGAAACAAATGTTATTATTAATCGTTTAGTTATTGTATCTTATACTTGATTTTAGGATAGATCAAAGATAACATATGGCACACTAAATTTGTATGTTGTGTACAATTATATATATATAATTTTGATGGATGTGGTATCATTTTGTCACCATTATCGGTCTCACTTCGATAGGACATTCATCAACATCATGTTGTCAAAACCTAATTTGCTTTGCCATAATCCCCATACACAAATAATTAAATAGAATAATTACTTTGCTTTTAAGAAGTTATAATTTTGCAATAAAAATTAATATTTTTCTCTTGATGTTATTTGATTAGGGTTTGAGGAGACCATGGTGGGATGTTGTGGAACAGGGATGGTGGAGGCAGGGTTGGCATGCAATGCAAACTCTCTTGTTTGCATTGATGCATCAAAGTATGTATTTTGGGATTCAATTCATCCCACTGAGAAGACATACCTCACACTCTTCAACTATTTTAAGCCTTTAATAGATAACTTCTTGGAGTCATCTAATTAATCTCAATTGCATCACAGCATTGAATCTGGTGCATTTTTGATTAATTTGGGTATTGAGCTTATTTTATTGGAGATTGATAATTTCTTCAATTTTAGTTTAGAACTCTTTAATTGTTGGCTTGTTGGTGTTATTTGTACTTGTGATGTTCAGTGGATTCAGAAGGGAAACTGATTGAGTTTTAAGTATTTGTTTCATATAATTGAATAATCATAGTGTTCGAGATATTTAATTACTAAAATTAATGTTAATTGTTGTATTTATATAAGAGAATATTGTTGTTAATTTGTTATATATGTATATATTAAATAATTATATTACATTTAATTTTTTGGTAAATAGGAGTTTGGTAGAAACAGTGATGCTAGTGAATTAAAAAATTATATTACATTTAATTCACTAGCATTTAATAATTATATTACATTTAATATAGAAAATTAAACTATTGAATTATCGCATTATGAATCACTATAAGACTTGTTTATGCTAGTGTTGTAAAAGAAGGGCTTGACCAGCATGCTTTTCAATACATAAAAGGAAAACTACTTACCATGTTTCAAAACCTAACTTTATCTATGTACCTCCATAATGTCATGGCTGACCTGAAATCATGTGCTTGTTTTGTGTTTGGATTATATCTAGATGATTATCCCACCTCTGATTGAGATTTGTTGTTAAAGGCTTAAAGCCATTTGAATTTCTTCAAATTGCAGAGCTGTTCTGTAATTTATTATTATTTATTTTTTCTCTGATAGAAAGTATGCACCTGGCTTAGCTAAGACAAATAAAAACAACTTGATTTGGTTGAAACAAACTGGACCAAGGTTGTGTTTGCTGGCAACTAGTTCACATTAATGTTTTCCTGTACATGCTGGGTGCCAGTTTTTGACTGATCTTAGATAAATATTATTTCACCTGAAGAAATTTTGATGATCTGGAGCGTTTATGAGTGCTACATAAAAGAAGGATCTATCCTTAATGTCTGACAGGAGGAAGCTGACTATGAGGAAAGGGAGGAATCTGAGCATGAATCTGAAGATGATTCTGAAGAAGAGACTGAGGTTTGTTAGCACTTAATCTTGTTTTGTCGTTGCATTATTGTGCCATTTTCTATCTGCCTGAGCAGGGCTGTAAAGATTTTCCTTGTTGCTTTATGTCGAGCTCTATCCTGTTTTAAAGTTTCTTGCTCAAAAATCTTCAGGCTGGCTCTATTTACTCAGTTTGCAGCTTTATTATTAATGTTCAGCCTTTGTTTTTCGCATGCCACTGTGGGCCAGCTTTAGGCCATCAACAGCTTCTATCATGCAGTTCATGGCCACGGTTTGCTTCTGAAGCTTCAGACATAAACTCTCTTTATGATTGTTGCATTTCCTTTGATTATAATGATGCTAACTGCAGAAAGGAGACGCTGAGGGTCTTATTGAGGATAGCAAATCCAAAATTTGGTTTCAACCAAAGACTGGCAATAGTCGAAAGCAAATGTAAGTAGGATTATCTTTCCCTTCTTTATGAAATAACAGTGTTAATCATAATTCTTTCAAGAATGACGTTGCACGATTCCATACTTCCACTGAGATGTATGAGCACATAGTAGAATTTCTACAAGATTACATCAGAGTATAGTTTAAATAGAGGTATAGTGTGAGTTTGCAGATGTTCTTTATCTAGTATACATGTTGGCTGCATCTTTTTGGAAAACCAAATTGCCAAATATTCTGAATTGGATCATTAATAACCATTTCTAAACATTAGATGAATCTTAACAATATTTGTTCTTGATGCTTACTGTGAAAAGTCTATCACCTATTCTTATTCAGCAGTTGAGTGCTGCCCTTGATACTACACATTTGTCCATATGAGTTTGAGCTGTATTTTTATTGAAATTCAAATTTTCTTTACAAAAACTCTAACATCAGAGCTTCACTGAGCCATGATTGTAAGTCTATACAAGTTTCAGTCAGATTAAAATCGATCTTCTCATGAGGGCCTCGCATCTCAAAACTGCCAGAACGTCCATCAGTCTTGCACTTGCTTTTCTGCTTTTATGTGTTTTCCCCAAGGAAATGAAACGAGATGATAAATGAGTGACGTGGTGTCACGGTTTTTATGCATTATTGAACACCGCCATTTCAGTCACGAGTGCATGCTAAATATTAGTGCTACTGTGTTATATATTGCATCTTCATTCCTATTTAATGGGTATCTAAATGGCGAAAAGTAACGAAGTGAGTTGCTTCTATTGTGCAGGTGAATATAGCATCTGAACTCTCAAAGCATGAAAGGTATGTGGAAGTTTGGGTGGGATTATATCCTAATTGTTTTGATCCAACGATTCTGTACTCAGTATTGCACAGTCCCTTTCTTGTTCTCATCTCAATAGAAAAAAAAGATTGCTTTGTTCATCCCATCCAAGAAAATTTTAATTCTTCTTTTTCATCTGGAGTAGTTGGTTGACTAATCTGACCACAAGTTTGTTGGTTCTCGTCTGATTTTTCTGATAGCTGCTTATTGGTCACATAACGAACTAAAGTATAGTGAATAATAATCAATAATCTGATGTGGACCTTAACAGTTTGTTGAGTTACTTGAAAAACTACTTTGAGCATAAAAATTCATTGGTTTTTTTTTTTTTTATTTGCCACTATTAATTACATGTTATTTGTTTTGTTGTTATCCAAGAAATATGCTGCTTATGTGGTATCTGAAATGGAATGTTAAATTCATTCAGTTAAATCTCTGTTTGTTTTGTAATAATTACTACAAGTTTCATTTGTCCTTTCCATCTAGAAGTTTTTTCAGTCTTATGGAATACAAAAGGTTCATTTTTGGTTGGATAGGCTATCTTTAGTGTACCAAAACTTGATGGTTTAATTTTCTCATATTTAGTTTGTAAATGTTCATCTGGTATTTGCATCCTCGGAACAGTTTACTCTTGTTTCTCTGTATATTTAAAAGGTTTAATTATTGTTATGACGAGACTATGTTCCATATAGGGAGGAGATAGAGAAACAAAAACTCGCCTGACTGCTACATGAGGCTGCAAGAACTGGGACAGACAGAACAAGCTAGAAAAGATCTAGGTAAAAGTTGGAGAATTTTTCTGACTTTTTCTATCGAATTTTATTTTTGTCATTGTATTATCTTAATTGAAATCCAAAGAATGTTGTTATACAGTGTGTGAGTTAATTCTCTTTTTTGTGATAATGGGTTTTCTGGCCTATGCATTTTTTTAACTGAGAAGTGGCTCTAACCAATCTGGTGCAAAACCATTTATACCTCTGTTGTAATGATGTTCCTCAACTGGAATGATTAATTTTGTGTTAGAAAATTATCTAATAATCAAGATGTTGTTGATCCTAACCCAATCACTGTTAACATATGTGTATTGTAATTTCCAACATGTTCCTGATCTAGTAGTGTTGTTAGCATAATACAATCACATAGCATGCGTCATGATGCTAAATTTGATTGATATAAAGAAATAAGTAGGGAAATAGACATTTTGAAGTTCCCATTTTTGCATATTTCTCGTCGGCCCTATTATTCAAGAAAGGCCTCATGGTAATTTTGTAGCTTGGAGATTGTATTTATGGTCCCTGAGGGTAGAATAATGACATATTATGTGACTGAAAAGAAGTGAAAATAGAGGGTTGTTCTGGGTTGCACTAGTTTTATGACTTCTCTACGCCTTAGCCAGGAGTGACCCTAATGGTCCAAGTCTGATCTGAATCATGTTTTGTTTTGATTACTAACAAGTAGGTTTAGAATAATTACTTATAATCACAATCATCAAGTTTTCATGAAAGGGCTTATAATTTCTTTGTCCTCAGCAGTGAGGGTACTTAAATTCCCAGGAACTATATGCCGAGAAAATCTTGGTTCAAAGGTATTGTTTGCGAGTTACATCTTTTAAGCATACGATGATTTTCTTTTCTTTCGTGCGAGTGCGTCTAATTTTGGTACGGAAACAATGGAGTCGAGGGTGCAAAGAAACGAGAAGAAGAAAAGCCGGTTTTGTTTTCCTGGTTTAATGCTGTTATATTTTCATACGAGAATTCTGTCTCAAAAACATGATTTCCTTCCAAGATCGCTTTGTCAGCAACTTTGACCCTCCTTCTGCTATCCATTCTTTGTTTTAACCATCTGCATGTTCTGAGTCTCAACCATTACTGCATCTATCACACTCAGAACTCCTTGCAATTCATGATTAGACCTCTCTTTTATATTTCCAGCAAAAGAAATCAAAAAGAAAGCCGGAACTGGGAGTGAGTGTTCTTGGTCTTATGCTACAAGCTAAGAAAGGATCATGCTTTTTACAAGTATCTACGCAAATTTTATAGTCAGTTCATACAATGATATTACACACCTACCTATCAGATGCATGGGTATAATTCTTGGGGATTTATTTATACTCTTTTATAGCCTTTTGAGGTTATTATTCTTTTTGTTTGTTTAGCTCTCAGACAATAGCTATTTACTATAGCACTTGATTCTCAAGCTTTTTGCTTATGTTCTGCATCAATAAGCAGAATGGCTTTTTACACTAAAATCTCTAATTTTGGTGGTAAACCTTTAATTGCTTGTGATGATGAATTAGCCCTGAAACAAATACAATTCATATTTGATGAACAATAGTTCATTTTCAACCTGAAAATGGGAAACATATTTCTTAGTAGTAATGTAGAAGTACTCTAGTGTGTGTGCGCAAAGATGCAATATTGAAACCCTGTGCTAGAGCACTGTTGTACTACTGTGCTTATACTGTTCATACAATATTTGGAGTTCACTTTCATTTATAGTACTATTTCAAATTGATTCGGTGTGTCCTCTTGAGGGAGATGTTATATCTTTTTCTTCTAGAGTTACATGATAAAGAAAAATCTAATTTAGTTTTGTTTTAAAATAATTTTAGAGATGTAGTATGGTATCGATTTTCAATGTCAGCAGCATGGTCGATTAATAAATTTTAAATGATCGATCAAATCATTATGTCTATCTCTTGGTAATATTTATATAATCTATTTCTTGATAATCTTTTAACGTGTTTGTCATTTGTATCAATATATAAATATATGTAGATTTTATAAATTAATATGGCAACTATCAATATGTGTGTACACTTGAGCAATCGAATTTAAGATATGTCCAATTCTCTGATTGATATTTTTCATACGGATGGAAAATGACATTAAAAAGACATAATAAATAAAAATGAGAGTGATGATAAATCACCAAGTATATATATATATATATATATATATATATACACAAGTTGCATGAATTGAGAAATGTTGTATTGGTAGGATGCCATCAACCACCATCCATAATTCAGTTTTTAAGTTGCAAGTCTTGTTTTAAAAATAAATAAATACTTTTTGCTTGATTAAATTAGCATTGGGTGCAATGTGGGTCCTATTGGTCCTCACCACCCACCTTCCTTCTTTTCCTTCTCTCTCTCTCTCAAGTATATTGGAAATGCTAAAGAATGGCGAACAAATGCATGTGGCCTCATGTTATTCTGATTATATTTTGTTACTTAATTAAGAAACTTTCAATTTCCAAATCTTGCTAAAGCTGAACTGTCAAGAGTTTGAATCTCTCCCAATTAAAATGATTAAGAGTTAATAATTTTTCGGCATTCATTAAAGAAAAACTAAAATGACTGAGAGTATACGGTTTCTCGGCATTCATAATTTTTTTTTATTATTTTTAATTATGTAAGAATTTTATTATAAAAAATAGTCTCATTGTATAAGATGTTAGTGTGAATATTTAACAATATTGAATTTAAGTTTCATTTGGATACGATGATGATAATTAACTTTTGATTATGGGTTTAGATTTGCGATCGAATTTTTATGTATCGTTTGGTGATCAGGAGACTCAGACAATTAAAGTTTTTTAGTTGTGCACATTCCCCTGATTGCATATGTGATTACTATATTTATTATATATATATATTACAGTTTTTATGATATTTAATGTATTTTAATTAATAATTTTATTTCACGAGAAATCTGAAGTGGAAACAATCAACACTTACAAAATCAAGCTCACTAATTATTCTCACTAGAATATTATGAGTTCAAACCTAAACAAATAAATTTGGTTCATTTTAACATCTAAATATGTTATAGTTGCTATTGTTGTGACAAATATTGTTGTATGTAAAAATCTAAAATAAACAAATTTGACCAATTCAATCATTAAAATAAATTATTTTTGAGTTAATATGATAATTGTTAATTTTAATCCAAAAAATTAAAAATAACAACAACTATAAATATTATTAATCAATGCTATTCTAATTAATCATAATTTGAATGAGAAAAAAATGATTTAATTAATAATTATTTATGATTTATAATTATTAGACAAAAATAGTTCTAAATTTTCTCCTTTCATTGTTTGTTTACTTTATTTCACATCATGTGGGCCCACGCTGTCCGACGTGGCAAGCCTGGTTCTCTTGGCGTGCAATAAGTTATCCAGTCACAGCGATTTTTGCGGGTTCTTCTCAAAACTATTTGCAAATACACCCCTAGAAAAAGTAAATTATTTTCACATTTACGTACTCTTAAAGTTCATTTTTATCAAAAGTTTCGCTGAATAGTGAAAGCTTTGGATGTATAACTGTAAATATTATATTTGTTTGGGTGTAGATATAAAAATGTATAAATATACCCCATGAAAAGAAATTTTTAAAATTAATAACTAAATAAATAGAACCACCACCCATTTCAGGTTCAATCGTGTTCCCATTTCTCTTCGGGAACGAATCCCTCCTGCGAATTCTTCGCGGCATCGTCGGCGATCGCTGAGAGAATCTGTGAGTTTTACCGATCGTGGATCATGTCCTTGTATTTTGTGTGAATTTTCCTGCTTGGTGATTGTTTGATCGATTTTTTGTCCCATGATTTTTGGGCTTTTTTTTGGGATTTTTTCTGCTTGCTTTGCGATGAGGAAATGGATTGTTAGTGTGCGCTTGTTTGGTAAAGAACATGTTGAATTTGGAGGAAATTTGTTTAATTTTTAAGGATGTCAATTTTATGACAAGCGTATGTTGAAAAAATTTAGAGATTATATCTTGAATTTTGATTATCTTTCTCTGTTTGTTTTGGGGATAAATGTTGGTTGTTTAATTTGGATTTTTGTCCTAACTGATGATTTATTTGCCAAATTCGCTGAAAAATGTTTAGTTTTTTAATCTAGTTGTAAGTTTAAGATAGGAATGGTGGAGAAATAAGTGGTTTGAAGGGGACAATCAAAACTATGGAGTTATTTGATGTTTAAAAAGATGTGATTATGCTTCCATTATGGATTTTGTAGGTATTTTCATGTGTTATTTTCATTTATCTTGTAGAACTTGTCTTATTTTCATTTATCATGTAAAACTTGTCCATGGATTGCATGTTTGAGCCAGTCTTTAACCATTCGTTTCTATAGCTTACAGAATTTTGATAGAAGGTTTATTTCAGCGATTGATAACTGTAAAAATTTTGGAAAAAGGGTAAATTTGCGCAAGATACATAGGAAGGTGATGTGATGCATTTTATGGAAAAAATAGTGGGAAAAAGTGTTCGTTGAGTGAATTTTGTCAGGTAAGTATGAGTATAAAGTAGTTTCCAATTAGTAACTAATAATTTGTTGGGAGCATGACAAATTCGGCTGAATTTGATCGCTTTCATAAAGATTTTGGTAATATTCTAGGACACATGAAGAGTTGGTAAATTTTGTTTTTGGCTTTTTTTGAGAATCTTTTTGTGGAATGTCGTTTTGTGGTACAAATGGAGAAACATAACTTTTCATGCTTCCAATGTTCTAGTTTAGAATCTTTTCCTTGTCACATAGATACTGTGTACGTTCATTTGCTCATGCATAAGAGCACCCATATAAGTATTTACTTAATGTTGTTTTCTCATGCATCTGTATCTTGACAATTAAGTTGTCGGTATTGGAGTTGGCATGAGGACTGGCCTCAGCATAACAGTAAAGTTACCTACACGTTATGTTACCCTTTGTATCACAAGTTCAAGATATGGATAAATTCCATTTCCAAGTATAAATCTGAGTGTGTTTAAGTTATCCCCAGTATCTTTAATACTGTTATTGCTAATTTGTTATTGATCTGATGGTGGTCAAAGTCATGCTATCTCCATGTAATTTATACTTATTTTGATGGATTTCATCCTAATTTTTTTTTGGTTTGCATCTGTTCTCGATCAGGGACAATTATCTGGACACTGAGATTGGGAAAACATTTAGTTCCTGCCGCATTGTTAATTCACCTTGGTTTTTAGAAGTAGCTGTCCAGTGATGGGGCAGCGGAACATACAATGCTCCTACCAGATGCCACTTTTGAAATCAGGGCATGACCAAACCCTTTTTTATCAAGATCATAGCGTCCCTCAACCAAATATGGTTAATCACACTAGTCAAAGCATGCGACCAGAGATAGCAATTCCTGGAACTACTACAGATATTGGTCTTAACCAAGTCAGAAACCACGATGATATGAACAAAAATCAATATGGCGTTATCCAAAGTCCCCATCTTGTTACAAATACTGATTTTTGCTGGCACAATGCCTTTGTACCCTGATAATCGCCGATCAAGTTCCTTCATTTGCTTGTTTCTCTGTCTCTAGAGACGACAGATCCGCTGATGAATTTCCATCCTTTAGCATGTCCAGACTAGTAGGAGTTGGCATGGATGAGTATGGTAGACATAATAGTTTTGCGGATTACGTTAGAGCTTCCTGCAAAAGAAAGAATGCTGCCGTGGTTCCAGGTAACCATTTCCATGATGGGTTAAACAGCTCACATGTTTCTTCATCTTCTCTCTCTGTCATTACTGAGCAACCACTGTGGAATGAGCCATATGAATCTGGGTTCAATCTCTTGAATCCCTCTACAGCCACCCCAGCTGTATATGGAGGGATTAATGCTCTGCAAGCCACAGAAGGATCTCGCAGAAATCTGTGGAGCAGATCTAATGGAACCACAATCCATCCTGATTCTTCAGCAGTGCATCATAGTAATTACTTACACCAAGGGAACTGTATAGGTCAGTCTGCTCCACCTGACAACTCTTGGATGGCGCCATTTGGGAATAATGCAGGTGGTGGTGGATGTTCCAATTGGAGCAACCCTCATGCTGTAACTCATTTGCAAGGTATGCAATTGGATCATGAAAATGTGATACATGCTGGAAATTACTCATTATGGGCTTCTAAAGTAACCTTGTTGTTTCAGGAGCCCCTGTTCCCTATTTCTTTATTTTTATTGTTTTACAACATCTTGTTTTTGTTTGTTGTGTTTCATTCTTCTGTCAAGCTGCTGGTTTTATTTTTTTCTACTGGAAAAGGGAAAAAAACTATCTTGCCTGCCTTATTAGAGTTTGGCATTTCAGAACCTTGAATTTTAATTCTCAATGTGGCTTTGGCTTTCTATTTATGAAATATCTTCTCTCTTCTGCATTTCTCTAGTTGACTTGGTTTTTCTTCTGTTTGACTGAATTAAACAACTTTTTTTCATGTAATTAGTTGACAAGCTCCGATGTAGAACATAATGAGTTTTTTTATGTACGTGTTGGTACTTCTCAGATGATAACTCATCTTTTCAGGAAGATATTTCAGTTCAAGGGATGTGGAGTTGGCGAACATGGGTGTGCAGGGATACCAGGAAATTCCATTTAATGCTAATTCTGCTTTCCTTTTCCAGTCAGCTCCTATGCCTAATCCTGCTCCTATACCTAATTTTCATCACCATCTAGCACCCTTGCATAGCATACAAGTTCAGAATTATGGGCAGCATATTAATTTTCCAGCGCCCCCTTATCAGCTTCCTCTTCACTCTTTTTGTCCATCCACTATCAATCCTTCATTCAATCCTCTGGATTCTGGTAACAGATTTCTACCTTGCCCGCCACCCAACGCCAAACTCATTTGTGGTCCCCTGCAGCAACCTCAAACTGCAGTTTCAGTAAGCCACAGAAATTTGAGGATTCTATCAACGGAGGTGCTTCTTCACTTCTGTTTTCTGCTTCTCATGGACTTGTATAGATGTGTTTCTTCTACTGTTTTTTTAGGATCTCTGTATAATTTTTCTAGCTAAATACCACATGCTTATGTAATAGCAATGGAAATAATCAATCTTGTCTTCTAGGATCCTGCTGTATTGGAACTTCCAAGGTTTTATGGTGTTGGGGATGTCACTGACCAGCATAGAGATATGAGACTTGATATCGACGACATGACTTATGAGGTTAATGAAATATGTCCTTTCATTGGTTCATTGGCTGCTTGTTTTAACATGGATCTTCACCCAGAAACATGCACCAGTGTAGAACTTATACCTCGATTAATATTGAATTTTAATCTGTTTGTGTTTTCCTTATTTCTCGCAACTCTAATCAAAGCTCTCAACATTCACACAGGAACTTCTTGCCTTAGAAGAGCAGATTGGAGATGTCAGCACTGGCTTGACAGAGGAATCTATCCTTCAGAATCTAAAGACGAGTTTCCACATCACATCATCTAAATCTTCATTTTCTGATTGCTCTTCTAGATCTTTTCCAGAGAATGAAACTTGTTCCATTTGCCAGGTATTCTAGAAAACCAACTATTAAGTGTATACTCATTGTTTTCACCATTTGTTGCAGTGGGTCAAAATTTATCTGAACTATGCATTTGTTACTTATGATCATGATTATATTTTGATGCTTGCGGATAGATTGATGGGTTTCTGTTTTTATTTTTTTTAAAGGTGGAGTATGAAGAGAGTGAGAGACTGGGAACGTTGAATTGTGGACACAATTACCATGCTGACTGCATAAAGCAATGGTTATTGGTGAAAAACCTTTGTCCAATCTGCAAAACTTCGGCTTTCGCATCAAATGATAAAAGAGATGCATGACTATCCAAAAACTATTGTTTTTTTTTGTCTGTTTGTTGGAGAAAAAACACATCCAATCAATTGTTGTAAATAGAGACGACGCAAAAACAGTGTCCCTTGCAAACGTTGACCCTCACAATTAAGAGGGTGAAATTTGCTCTCTGTATAGCAACATTTGTTCCAGTATCAGAAAAACTGTTTTATGAATATGCAAGCAGGAAGTTGGTGATAAAAAGAATCCAAATTCCTTGTTGAATATAAAAACTATCTTCATTGAAGAATACCTTATAGAATTAATGCTGCTCAAGTTCACAACAAGCAATTTTTGAATCAAAGTAGAAAATTTTATATTGCTACCAAGTGATCCAGATAAACAAATGCCACAAACTAGTGCTCTAATAAAACTAGAAGCAACAGAATACAATCAAGAAGACATGATAAAATGTATAATAAACAAGACAACAAATAATCTTCATCTTTCCTCAACCTATGGCATACATTTTTGGAATCAGAAACATTTCAGTAGTTGCTGTTGCAGGAAGGACTGTCCATCATGAAGCAATTGCTGCCTTTTTTCCCGGAGATTGTAAGATCTTGCGGCTTGCATGTTGAATTACACTGAGCAGCAACCAACCTTTTTTTCACTGCAGATACATCGTCTTTGTTGCCAACATTTATTGTCTGGCCCTTAGGCAAGGCTGCAGGATCATCACCGATCTCGAGCGCCTTCCTGCTGACAACATGGTATATCTGGGTGAGCACTTCAGTGAAGGCATTCTCAACATTCATTGATTCCAGGGCAGATGTCTCCATGAAGAAGGTGTTCTCCCTTTCAGCAAAGGCCTTGGCGTCTTCGGTGGATACAGCTCTTAAGTGCCGCAAGTCGGCTTTGTTTCCAACAAGCATGATCACAATGTTGGCATCTGTGTGATCCCTCAGCTCCTTCAACCATCTCTCCACATTCTCGAATGTAACATGACGAGTGACATCATAGACAAGCAGTGCGCAGACAGCTCCTCGATAATATGCACTTGTTATAGCCCGGTATCTATTGCAGAATAAGCGAGAAAAAAAGGATAAAAAAAGTTAGATATAAAGAAAAACTACATGTGTCAAGACATAATATCGCTACAAAGAAACAAGAATGAAAAGCTGAGCCTCCCTTGGCTAGTAATATTACTGGAATGGTGAATCACAAGTAATGGATAATGGATCCAACTTACTTCTAACACTAAAATGTGCCAACAATGTATTGAAAAATGCTATACTGAAAAAAACAGTTAAGATTAAGATTATAGTTACTGTGTGAGGAGCATTAGAAGATTGAAGCCATTTCCTTCACTTCCAATGGTGGATTTAAAAAGTCTAAGGAGAGGTGCTTTGCTGAAAATGGCTAGGACAATCATTGAAAATTGTAAAATATATAAAAGTTAAAATCATCATGATTGAAGAGCTGATTATTTAAGCTATGAGTGCCCAGGCCTTTAATAACAAAGTCACCAGAGAGATTATTATTCTCACAAACTGGCAGGACAATCAGAACCAATGAAAAGCTACTTTGTATTGCTTATAAGAACCAAACATCATTATGTCCGCCGCTGTGAGGGCCTAGTGGAAATTTATTACTGAAAAGGAAGAAGAAGAAGAAGAAGAAGAAGAAGAACAGTAACAATGAAAGGTTTTCTGATGAGACTTATGATGTGAAAGTTGTCTTTGAACAAAAAGGAGCAATGACCATGACAATTAGAAGGCAACAAACAATTATAGAATAATTTCTATAGACTATGGGGGTCCAAAGATCTGCACAAAATGCACGGCATGAACTTGCCACAAAATTGTCTTACTGTGCAAAAAAAATTAAATGGACAATATACCAAATTGAAGTTTCATTTATCTAAATCAAATGTCGGTCACTTTAAAGGATTGCAAGATAAGGAAATTCTAGCCCACCTTAATAATGAGAAAACTAGATCTATAAAAAGAGTTCAGAAGGAGAAGAGTGTGATGATGTTGAATACATGAAAAATGTATGATAAAGAAAGCAAACATCTAGGCCTAGCAAACATTCAGAAAGCTTAACACTGAGTCTAACTACATAAGTTCTTTCCATTAAAATTTCCAAAAAGGTTAATGAAGGCTATCAAGTTCCACCAGGCATTATGTTATATAGTAAGGAGTAAGGACAGATACGCAAGGGGGGTTTAACTAAAAGCAGCTAATTTGCCATGATTAAGTATAATGAGATATCAAGGTTTAGAACCACTAGACAATTCTGAATGATAAAATGGAGCTTATAAGATTTTAGTAAGGCAATAAAATAGTATGATAAATCAAAATTATTACAAAAAACCAACATCACCCAGGTGTTATCCACCACTTTGTAAATTTGGAAGTGAGAATCAGAAATCTCAGATGTTGAATTTCAAGGAAGCTAGCAAAATAAGCAATGGTAAATAACTCATAAAAACATTAGTCTCCCTTCAAGAGACACAATTAACAGCACATCTAGCATACCAAACAGGAACGCCCGAAAAGTAAACAAAAACAAACAACGGAAAACCCCACAAAAAGCATAGAAAAAGACAGCTTGATAAACTGCAGAAAAAATAATCAAGGCTCAAATATAGTAGGGCATATCAAACCAATGGTGTTACTAATCAGGAATTCATCAAATTAATCATCTCATTATTAAAATCCTATCGCCTGAACAACAATCTCAATTTGCAGACCAAATGAATACAATCGCCACATAAATAAATATTTCAATTCATTTTAACAAATTCAATCAACAAAGCACAAACCATTTCATCAATTTCAAGGCTTGCTAGGTTTCAAGAGGAATCCCTCCAATTGTTCCATTCGCTAGTAAAAAAATTATCAATTGATACGGATCTATACAACATGCAATTTCAACACATTGAACCACAAGAAATTCCCAAAAATAATTTCCAAAACATAAAACAGGTCATATACTCAAACAATATTCCACAAAATGCCAAGCTGAGCAAAAACCGATCTTTTTTAAGAACAAATCAAATCAAAAGATTAGACATCGCCAATAGAACAAAAACAACATCAATCACGATCTAATAAGCAACACAATGAACCAAAATCCAATTAAAAAAAGACAAAAAGAAAAAGGGACAACCTTTCCTGGCCGGCAGTATCCCAGATCTGAGCCTTAACGACCTTATCATCTACATGGATGCTCCTGGTGGCGAACTCAACGCCGATGGTGGACTTAGACTCAAGGCTGAACTCATTGCGAGTAAATCTGGAAAGAAGGTTAGATTTCCCGACGCCGGAGTCGCCGATGAGCACCACCTTGAAGAGATAATCGTAGTCATCATCCGGCCTATACGCCATGAATGAATCAAAAGCTTTTTCCTTTTTCCTCTTCTTCTTAATCTCGAATTCCAAAGTCCAAGATCCAGAGCCCTGGTGTCTATCTCTCTTTGTTTTCTATATTTATAGGTCTGTAGAAAGATAGAAAGAGAGAGAGAGAGAGAGAGAGCTGGAAAAATGAAGGAATGAGTTGGCAAAAAGGGTCTCTGTGGAGGAGATGATGTTTTTAGCTCTTTTACATATATATACCCTTTTTCAATTTTGTATGTTATACTCTCTCAAATCCGTTTTTACTTGTTTATTTGTCTATTTAAATAATTTTTTTAAAAAATATTAACTATTAATTTTTAAAATTTATCTTAAATTAATGTACTTCTATAATTTTTAATAGGGAGAATTGGTTATAAACCCCTCAAAAGTTGTTTATCTTCAGAAAAAACATAATCAGATATATATCCCCGAAAAAAATATAGGTAATCAGGATATGCCCTTATGTTGGGATTCCCAGTAATCAAACTCGATTAATCTATGCTATAAACTCTGGATTAAACAAAAGGTCTAAAAATAACCCTCATGACAACTTAAAAAACTCTTCAAGGGTATATATGCAATGGTATAATGGTAATTATATATATTTGTTATTTGTTAATGAATAGTTTTTCAACTAATTTGAACACCAAGGTATATACGCAATTATATATATTATTCAAGGGTATGTATGCAATTAACTTTTATTTATGGGCAAATATGCAATTTCAAAATTTTTTAAGGGTACACCTGCAAAATCCTTTTTTTAATATATCATATTTAATTACATATTTTTTTAAATTATATTTTATATAAAAATAATGTTGAAAAATTAAAAAATTTAAATTGTCAACAAATTTTAATTGATTTTCTTAATCAATTATGCAATAGACAAATAAAAAAGATTGAAAGGAGTATTTATTTATATTATAGGAAAATAAATCAGGCTTATTTAATTTTTTTAATAGTTAATTTTTTAAGGTAAATATACTCTATAAATCTTTGTTTTTGAAAATTTATTATTTTATTTTTTTCTTTCATCTTCTTTGATGGATTTATTAATAAAATGAGTTTGCATAATGCAGTTGGGGCTTTGATGGGCCTGCTCTAACTTCGGCCCATCAGGTTCATCTAGTAATATTCTACGTTACATTAACCCTGGCAAGCGGGGTGGTGTAAAATGAACGATCATAAAATGAGGGTAAATTTTTGATTTTTTAATTAATTAAATTAAAATTTTAAGTGGAAATTGTCAAAAAAACCCTTTAAGTTTGTAAAATTGTCAAAAACACCCCGTTAGTTTTGCAATCCCCAAAAATCCCTCCTTTTAAACTCTATGTTTTTTCAAACCCCCAAACCCTCGTATCGGATGTGAGCGGAGTGAGTTTCAAATTTTTTTGGACGAAAATGCCCTTGCATGGGGAGTCGTGGGTCTGCACCATCTCGGCGATTTGAGAGGAAGTGGGCGGTTTTCCGTAGAGGTAACCCTAGAGAGCTAATTTATTTGAGTCGTTTAATTGCTTTTTCTCAACTCACGTCTTCGACTTTTCCATTTCAGTCTGTCTCAAAGTTGTCTCTACGCGAAGCCCTCTGTAATCGACATTTCATCGACTTTTCCCTTTCCATCGGGTTTTTCTCAACTAGTTGGCATTTCATCGGTTTGAAATCTAAGGTATTGAGTATGGTTTTTATGTTAATCGCCTCATATAAAGAAAGATTTTTTTCGGTTTTGTTTTGTGCTCCTGCTTTTTGTTGGAAGATATTGAAGTCTGCAGGGGGATTTCTACTGGGGTTTTGTTAGTCTCGAGGAGATTTCTAGCTGGGGTTTTGTTTTGTTTTGCGATTTTCGTATGTATACACTATCGAATTAGTTTTTTTCGATTGTTATGATTTGTGTAATATTTATAATGTACATTTCCGTTTCGTTTGATATGGTTGCTAGCTTTTCTAAATGAGGGTTGACGTTTAAGAAATGAGATGTTCTGAGTTTAACATTTGTTGTCCCTGCTTTAAGTATTCTCGTCTCTGCTTTAACAAAATGGGTCTCTGCTTTAACTTTTTATATCTCTGCTTTAATAAGCGAGAGTTTACCGCTTAAAACCTTATATTTCCGCTTAAACTTTTGTCAATCATCGCATGTTGAATGTGTTGTTATTATCGCGAGGCTTGTGATTATGGCGGTCAACCCTAGTTAATGGCCGATGCTATTTGACACCCGTGAGTGGAGACTTTAGTCGAATTGAAAAAAATAACATGACCCCTCGACATCGGGAGATTATTCGACTGGACACCGCTTTGCGCTGCTCATCGAGCTAGAAGCTATATACCAGAGAGAGCCCTTCTTGATTCTTTTTTTGCAAAGATACGATGGTCACACCAATAAATTCGGGGATCGGGAAAGCTCGCCGAGTTTCGAGACCTCAAGATGTGGCCCTCGTGGCTTTGGTCTGCGTTGCGATGGCGACGCGCTGGTCTTTCGGAAGAAGAAAAACCGGTCGGCGTCGAAGGGCGGTATCTATCAAAGACCTCACGAGAGCACGGAGACTCCATCAAGAGCACTGCTGCAGACTTGTTCGACGGAGGGGAGAATAAGATAATTTCGTCAAACTCGATGGTGTACCTCATGGGGACAGATCCTCTTCCCAAATACATCATGCTCGGTTCGAGCTGGATCGTTGATTACGTCGATGATCTCACCGACCATGGGGCGATCACGCATGGGCGCAGGCGACGCACAAGTGGCTTATGGAGGATATTCCACTGCACCGCCCGAGTGCAAGATAGATGCTGCCCGGGAAGAAGACCAACACGGGAGTACATTAAGGGTTGCTCGGTCACGCTTTAACGTCCCGGTTTTACTGAGTGACCGAACAGGGGAAGAAAGTCCATTTCGCGAAGATCCCAAGGATGCTCTGTGCTACGGTGAAAGTACTTACGGGAAGCAAGCGACGGTGAGAAACGAGCTTGTCATCGCTCGATGTAAAAGAGGTAATAAATCATGGACAATGTTTAACATAAGTCTTTAACGTTTAAACATTTTTATTTAGCGTTTAACTTTAGTATTTACCGTTTAACTCTTATTCAAATACTGGGTTTAAATATTTTTGTTCTCCGTTTAATTATATTCTATAACGTTTAAATATATAAACACTCTGTTTAAATATAGTTTTTTTATAGTTTAAAATGAATGATTTCATTTGAAATTGTTTGGTTTACATATGTTAGTTTCCGAGCTGGTTCCGCAAATCTTTGAAGAAGAAATATTTGTTGGGGCCAACCGACGGATGGATGCCATTGCTCCGGAACCACTTGCTCGAAGGCGGGATGAGAGGCGACCCTCATCGTGCGCTACTGGGACGCCGCTCTCCCTACTTCCGACCCCACCACGCGCACGCGATTCCTCGAGCCGGAGAAGCCCTCCCCTACCGCGGCGATTGCAACAACCCCCTACCACGACAACGACGGTCTCCCGAGTGTGGCGGCCACCCGACCATGGCAGCCCTCCGACCCGTGGCGAGCCCCCACCCGGTGACATTAGGCGAAGATGTCACCGCAACTCTTATCGAGCATGCGAGATATTGATGACCGAGTTTCCTCGGCTGTCGCTCGTGTCGAGGCTCCGGAAGGAGCGTTCACGACCGGCTGCGCCATCCCTCGAAAAGAACTCGAAGCACCCGGGACTGAACGAGGCGTCGGAATTTGACGACGAGGACATCATCGGGAAGGTCGTTCCAAGGCGGCCACATTCGAAGAGACTTACGAAAAAGAGGGAGAACAATCATCGCCTCTGTCTCCAGCCGTAGCCGACGATGAAACAATAGCAACACCATCGGTGGCGATCGTCGTTGTTGAGAAGGACATCCTAGATGATGCGGCGTTGCACTGTTGAGAAGGCCGTTAACTCTCTTCTCGATGAAATCCTCGACCCGGTGGAACCGGCTGCCGAGATTGCGGCATCAAAGATGGACACAATCAATGAAGATCAAGAACAAGTTAAGGGTGTGTCTCCCAATGATGCTGTTGTCATGGCCACGGTTGAGAAGATCGTCGAATCCGTTCTCTGTAGCGCGTGGGACGTGGCCGACGATGATCGCGACCCAAGCAGGGACACAATTCCCACCACAACAAGAACCATGTAAGGATGTGTCTGCGGTTGATGCTGTCACCGTCGTCCCCGCATCGAAGCCAAACACAATCCCACAACAAGAACGACCATTAAGGATGTGTACTGCGGTTGATCGTTTGCCGCCATCGTCCCGCGATCGAAGGAAGATCTTCTTTGAAGACCCCGACCGAGCAACGAGAGAGATGATCAAGGCCAATCAAAAATTGGACGGGGACGGCTCGGGAAAGCTTTTTATTCGAAGAAGAAGAAATGGGTTGGCTCGAGTCGTCTTAACAAATACTGAGCGAGGAGTTGATGAGGATCTTCCTCAACTGCGCTATGGACGGGTAAGTGTAAAGTTTTTATGATATTGTTTAAAGGTTTTATTATAGTGTTTAACAATTACCTAATAGTGTTTAATACCTTTATGTTATCATTTAATTTGTCTACTTAACATTTAATTATATATAATATCATGTAACAATTGATAATATCATTTAAATATTTTTTAATATGGTCTTATTATATCCATTATCGTTTAACTTGACAGATCGTAGTGGAAGAATGAGCCATTTATACCACACGCGACAAATTATACACGCTGCTTGAGGGAAGGAGATGGTCATCGATGATGTGATGGGACGCTTTCAGTATGCATAATACAAAAAGTCGCTGAGCAAAGAGCCATATCCTTACAGAAGCGCGCCCATCACCGGGACCGCTTGCATCTGTTTATGTCCCAAGCTTGCCGACGCACATGACACTGATTATGGCTATGATCGGGATGTCATGCATGAAACTGCATGAAGTTCAAATTGTCATCCTCCCGATAATCATGAATGGCCACTTCCATGTCGTCGTCCTGGACAATGATAAACAAGAATACTGGGCATTATTCTTCATGTCCGAGTACGATAAGGACGCGTTGGACATGGTAAGTTCTTTAATTATGTCCTATTAATATCTGTTTGGTATTTAAATCGCTATTCTAATCTCGACTTGCATATCTCGACGATGGAATCTATTCGACAATTGTGTCGATATGGAGTTCGGCGAGTCGGCGACGACAAAAGTACCCACTGCATGCGACATAGAAACCCCACGCCAAAAACAAGGAAGCGTCGATCATGCCGCCTACGTCATGCGTTTTATCGAGCAATTACTTTGGGGTGAGAAGTTACGGCTCACTGCAGACGGGAGCGTTCCTTACCTCGGATACGGTATGTTACCCGCATACTTAAGGAGGGAGGCGTAGGCGTCCATGACAAAGGGGGTGCGTCACAGCGGGTTAAATTTTTGTTTTTCAAGAACATGTCCCCGTATATCCGAATGTCAATTTTATTTTTCGAATGTAAATCCGGACAAATTCAATTCATTGTTTTCGTGTTCGAAGAGCATGACTTGTATATGTTAATGTAAATTTTTGTTTGTTTTTGAATTGTAAAAGCGGGTTAAATTCCATTCGGGCTTTCATTTCATTGTTTAATTTACGTTCTAATTGTGTACATTTCACTTTCATTGTTTAAATATATTATATATCATTTAAACATCAGTTTTAAATATTTCAAAAATACGGTGTACACGCTTTAAAAATAACATCTGCTCTGCTTTAACTAAATGCATTCATTGTTTAAATAAATATGGGAAGTTGCCCATCAATAACTCGTATATCTCAATGTAAAGTTTGTTTGTTTTTCAATTGTAAAGGCGGGTTAAATTTCATTCGGCTTTCATTTCATTGTTTAATTTACGTTGTAGTTGTGTACATTTCCGTTTCATTGTTTAAATATACCATATATCGTTTAAACATCGGTTGAAATATTTCAAATTACAGTAGTATCCGTTTAAAAATAACAATGTCTCTGTTTAAATACATTCAATTCGTTGTAAAAGAGTAAGAGTTTAAATATGGAAACAACTCCATCAATACACAATGTTTCCCACGTCATCGTCGACTTATTAACAATACCTAGTCGGCCACGGTTTCATTGCAAGATCGTCGATCGTGACCGGATCCATGGCGGCGGGTCGCAATGTAACTCGCGGACATCAAACGCTTGCGACTCGATCCTCTTTCGCTCTAGGCCGCCCGTGCTACCTTCTCGCTACAGCGGTCGCGAACGAAGCTCACGATTTCCGTCCCGAAGGCCTGTCATCGTCGGGTATGGGGAATATAGCTTCCTTGTACGCAAGTTTGTAATTGTCGACGGTGAAGTACCCGCTAATAAATCGATGTACGTTGGTGTCATGCTCGCATTATTGCTGCGCAAGCGTGTTTGCAAGGGATACCATAAACTTGCCACCTTCGACACGAACAAGTTCGATGGCGAGATCCACGAGAGTTGCTGCGATTGGTCGATCAGCTCGTAACGATCATCGACACAACGACCAACACGAAGATTTCGGCCGTCCCTCAACAATGATCGCTACCTTGGAATGTATGTCCGGGCATAAGTAGGTCTCCCATTTGTTCGCTTGCTCACGCCCGGTTACATAACATGCGCATCAACTTGAACCTGGCAAATAAGGTTAAACAAAGACAGTGATGGTTAAATAATCCGTAAACATGTTTAAACATTATTGTAAATATTTAAACGAAAGGATTAATATTTAAAGTCAGACAAGTGTAATTAAACAAAGGCCTGTGAATGTTTAAAGGGTAACACTAAATGTTAAGTGTAAACCAACATTCGCAGACCTTATGGAGTCGACCATTTTCGTCACCGGTAAATGACGAGCTTCCTTGATCCAAGCATTGAACGACTCCGCGACGTTTGAATACATCTCACCCCAACGATCACCTCCGAACAGATAATTCGACCAATGTGCTATATCCGATTTATTAATCAACCAGTGATGAGCTTCGGGTGATGTGGCATGCAGTTCATTCACGGTATCATCGAAATCTTTAGCCGTGGATGCCCACGCAATGCGGAAGCATATAGACCAGCACTCCTCCCTCAATGCCTTCCCAAGTCTGACATTGGCTTTCATAAAATTGGCCTTCAAATGTCGAAGACAGTATGCATGTGGTGAAGAAGGGAAGACTCTCGCAATTGCGCTCACAAGGCCCTTGGACCTGTCTGACACGAAGGTAATTATCTCATGATAATCTCCATCCTCGTATAAGGCATCGCCTAACTTAGATATGAACCAAGTCCAATTGGCATCGGTCTCGTTGTCGACTATACCGAAGGCGACGTGGAAAAAACCATTGTTTCCATCTTTCCCTGTGGCACCCAGTAGTGTACCCCGATATTTTCCAAGGAGGTGGGTACCATCGAGAAACAGCAGCGGCCTGCAAGCCCTCTTGAATCCCACAATACACGCGCTGAAAGAAAAGAATGCACGTTTAAAACGATCACCGTCTCTTTCCACGATCGCAACGCTGCCGGGATTTGTCTCAGCCACCTTATCCACATACCAAAGCAAACAGTCGTAGCTGGAGATGTCACTGCCGTCGAGGACCACCCGGGCATGCTCTTTTCCCAACCAAGCCTGCTTGTATGGTATGTGGACACCATGTTCCCGCAACATGTCCTTCTGAATGTCGATGGCCTTGTACAAGGGACGGTCCTTGAGCTTCTGAATCACTCGTGCGCTAACCCATTTTTTGGACGCTTTCGGATGTCACTGTCGCGAGGAAGACATATTGTCATCGTTCGAATGAATGTTCTCAACTCAACATGAGTCTCTGTGTAAACGTCAAGCTTTTTTTATGTTTAAACGGATACATATAGTGTTTAAAATAATGGTTAACCTGCTTTAACTAAAAGTCTATATCATGTAAATAATATGTTATTGTTTAAATTGAATGCTTTCACTTTGACATCGCGTTGAAGATGGGTACCTCTCGGGTCATCTGTTTAAAACATCTTTACGTATTTTCTTAAACACCGTTGTCATTGTTTAAAGAGTAACTAGAGTATTGTTTAACTTTTTCTATTGTTTACACCGTTGTCATTGTTTAAAGAGTAACTTTTTCTTAAACACCGTTGTCGCTGTTTAAACATATTTACGTATTTTCTATTGTTTACAATGACGTTCTTTTGTTTCCCACATTGTTTGTTTTTACTAGGTCTATGTTTAAATTTCAGAAGTTCACAGTCAAATAAGCTTGTTTCGTTTTATTTATAAAAGATTTACAACATTTACAACATTTACAACGTCCGCTCGGACTTTGGACACTCACGACTCGACCCTCGTATAACGAAACAAGTGTCTGTACATTCGAATGCTCACAGCGGTTGCATAACATGCGCATCAACTTGAACCTGCACAACGTACAACATTAAAAAAAGGTTAAACAACACATATTCATGAAAACGACTATTAATCAATGTGTCATGGTCGGACTTAAACGAAGATCCTGATAGTTAAACACAGAACGTAATAGTTGTACATTGACGTAATGTTCTTAAATGGTAACAGAAAGTCTCAAGTGATAAATATCAACCCCGTCTTAAAGGATGTTTCTCGATCTCCCTCCTCTAGAGAATCCTCCGTAATCACGAAATACGTGAAAAAAATTTCTTTTCTTACCCAAGTCGAAAATGCTCGCTTAATTGCTTGCCCGTCATCCACCATGAAGAATCCTCCGCGATTCGTGCAATTATGAGAGCATTTCGACTAAGGGCGAAAAAGATAGTTTAACTTGTTGCGTGATTGCGTGCTAAATGATTCTCAAGATAAGGAAGAAGGTTCACGAAAACATCCTTTCGAGATAGAGTGGTTGTCCATGGGAAGAGGAGGACAAGGAGGAGGAGGAGGAGGATGATGAGGACGACGAGGAGTGGTTGTCCATGGGGAGGGTTCTTTCTGGTTATTTATGGTGTGAATTTCACAAGCGAGTCGACTCTTCATATCCGAGAAAAAGTTAAACGCACAGATGGTCGACATCGATCGATGAGAACGAATGGGTGTTCGAAAAATTATGTTACCGTGCATAAATTTTAATGCCGTCATTAATTCTTATGCACGGGTTACCATAACTCTTGCCACCGCCACGCCACCGCCCAGAATTCGGATCAAAGCGAAAAAGATCACCGCTTTTACGCAGAGACTTTGAGAATTTACACGTTAATATGAATAGTTATACATGTAAAGATAACGTTAAACGGAGATGGGAAGTATTACACGGATATGACAATTATTAAACATATTAGTAAAATATTTAAACGTTAAACCAAGCGTAAAAGCCCCTTCAAAAAGGTTGAACATGATGTGATTTGGCGCTTTCCTTTCCCACCATTTTCAGGGCCAAAAATGAGATTTCACAACATGGACCCATTTGAAGTGAACGGTAGGGGGTAAAAGGGAAGTTAAACACTAACGGAAGGGCTGTCCGGGGTGTGCAAAAGTAGGAGGGGGTTTTTGGGAAGTTTTGAAAATTACGAGGGGTGAACAGTAATTTTCCCAAATTTTAATGAATTAAAAAAATTAATAAATGTGGACAAGTCAGTAATCCGCAATTTTTTAATTAAGAGAAATTTAAAACCTTAATTTTTGATGCAGGGAGAGAATCAAATATTACTCTTCTGTTATAGATTTGGTAAAAAAAGGTTTTTTTTTTCAATATAAAAACTATATATATGCATTAAGTTTTCTGAACGTCCGCAGAAAATGAAAAGTTAGAGAAACAAAATAAAGAGAGAGAGACAAGGAGAAAGAGTTATGCTGAAATTCAACACTTCTGTGAGAAAGTTCGTAGATAAATTATCTATGAACACCGGCTCTCGTATATATATATATATATATGAGTGGCGGATAGTCTTCTATGAACGTTAATAAATAAAAATTCTACATATGTTAGTGTATTAACTATTGGATTAGTGTGACTAACAGTATAAAAATGAGATGCATAGCTTCTTGCATCACAATCGTTCCATTAGCCTTAAAAGTGATCCTTCCTCAGTGCATTGTTTATGTTGGCAGCCCTCATTCCTTATCTATCCTTGTCCCTATCTCTCTCTTCTCTTTTATTTTTCTTTCTTTGCAAACACTCTACAGACTTTCACAAATAACGTATTGTCATATATATAAATATATAATATTTGTTTATTTTCTATAATTGGGTTATAATTTGCTTTACACCCTTGTACAAACATCTAATTATGTAATGCTGCTGGAATATATGCTCCTACAACTCGTTTAACTATACATGTATATACATTTTTAAATAATGAACATAAATTCCAAATTTTTAGTTTTATTTTTGAAAATTTCTATTTTAGGATCAAAATAAGCACAGCATACATAGTGGATTAATAATGCAATTTCATTTTTATTTTAAAATCAGTTTATATATATATATATATATATAATTGTGAAATTTTACCATTTAGACATTTTTTGTGAACACACCCTCATAAAATCTCATAATTATATGAATGGCTTGCATACATTAAACAAATATAATAAAACTATAAAAAGGTTACTTGAGTTGAGTGTGAAAGGGTTATGATCTCATCATCGTCATCAAAGCCGTCTTGTTGGACTCGGTTCAATTTGGACAATGTTGAGGGTCTGAATGACACTTTCACACTGTTATCGTCCTTGCAATGTACAACCCTTTTGCTTTCTTTTCATTCACTCTTCCTTCTTTTTGTTCTTGTCATTTTCTAATTTGTTTAATTTGAACAAGAAATTGTATTTTAATGATTTTTTTATAATATAAACTCATTTTATGTTTATTAAAGAAAATTCATTTTGAATCCTCCAAATGATAAGTGATAAGGTCACTTAAAAATTTCACCTCTAATTTATAAAAATGCAATTTCAACTTACACTCATTTTCAACATTGTTTTCAAATGTTAAAAGGCAAACAGTAATGACATTAATAGATCAAGATCACACATAGCATGCAATTGAAGCAATCATATGAAATATATATATATATATATATATATATAAGACTCTCCACATATATAATACTAGAGAAGCTTAATTAGTCCTTGAGAAATACAACAAGATACAAGACATGGATATAATACTAATGACAATAAAGGACCATTAAAGACCACAAAAAGAAAAACTCCATTACATCCAAGTTCTCCAATTCCCTTAAACCTGCACCATAGAAACAAAAGAAACATACATTTATGTTCATTAATTGAGAAAAATGTTATATGTCTCTCCATTGTGATAATTGAATAGAAATTAAACTTAAGGAAATGCTTAGAAGATGACCAAATAGTAGGAAGCTCCATGTTGAAGGGGTTGCAGAGTGACACCAAATTCATCGGTGAGCACTGGTTGGCCGGAGGCGTGGAGGAGGACCGCCTCCTCCCCGAACGCTTCCCGGACATTCAGCGGCCCGGCCACCACCTCGAACACCACCTCATTTATAAATACCATCAATTTATTCACCCCTCCCATTCCTATTATATATTAATCATCAAGAATAACATAAAAGCAAAAAACCATTAATATGATATATATTTACTTATATATATGTATGAATTACATACATATTTTTTTCTAGTTCTAGTGTATGTGTGTTAGTGCAGTGTGATTATGTGCATTATTATCCTAAAGCCATGCACACGTTCAATCTAGAAAGAAGTACTACACCTGCTTTAATGGAAGACTTAAGAGAAAGTCATTTCAGCAGAGTGGAGGTAAGAAAAGTAAAAAACCCTAGAATCTCAGTGACAAGACAACACAACACAGCAAGTTAGGGTTTCTCCATTGATCCATCTCTTCAATCATAGGTGACACTGTTACCCCCTTAACTCTCTGGTTTTTCTTGGCTCTTTTTGAACAATTTCAGTCATTCAAGTGCCAACCAAGTGTGTGTTCATCTCCCAACATAGACCAAAGATAGAAGACAACACTAACACCAAAATGACAAGACATGAGTACATAGATAGAATGACAGATTGATAGATAATATAAACATGATAGACAAGATATAAAAGCACATAAAACAAATAATATATTATTATTTTAACAATAATAATAATAATTATTATTATTCACATACCTTGTAACTCATTGACATGACTAGTAATAGTATTATTTGCAGTGTTTGTGTTTGTGGTCATCTCAGTGACATCCATAGCACCAGCACCAGCACCAGCTTTTGCATTCTCTTGTGAGATAAGATCACTCCAGAGGCCATTCTCCGGAGCAGAGACAACACCCATGAGATCAGAGAAGTAGTATCCCTGCGGTGGTGGTGCTGGGAAGAAGAAATGCTCACCGGAGAGCTCAGTGTGAGTAGTAGTGCCATGTATCAATGTCTGGTTCACTGATGGTGTAGGTGAAGCTGACAATTCAATGATGGAATTTACCATTGAAGTTGGTGGTGGAGGAGTTTTATCTGAACCACCTGATGATCGGTCGGAAGATGATGAAGAAGATGAAGAAGGATCAAAAGCTTTGATTGCATGACTAGTGTTAGTAATAGCATTAGTAGTGATGGTTGTGGTGTTAGAGCGAGGTGAGCGGCCGGCGAGCTGACGTTGCTTGTGTTTGCTCCGAGACTTGCGGTTCTGAAACCAATAAAAGACATTGGCGTCGCCGACCTGACCGTACTCCTGAAGCTGAGCTCTTATCCGGCGAATCTCATCTCTGGGAGGATTCACCATGCCTGAGTTGAAGATTGCTTCCAAGATCCTGATTTGCTCCGGTTTAGGGTTCCATCTTGGTTTTGGCTCCGGAGTTCTCTCATCATTTACTGAACCTGCCATGAATAATATGAATTCTCCATTCCATTTTTTTTTCTTTTTAAAAAAAAAAACAAAAACCCTAACCCTAACCTTAACCCTAAAATGAAGTGCAGAAAGAAAGATACAGACCATAAAGATAAAGATAAAGATAAAGATAATAATGTAGCAATGATGAAGAAGAATAGATACCAGCAGAAGAGAAGGGAGGTTTCTGGCAGGAGCTTGAAAGGAGAGAAGAAGAGTGGTTGATGTCAGATTGCCATTGGTGGTGAGTGTTGCAAGGTTTGGACTTGAACAAGCTAGGCCAGTGCCTGTTGGATGAGGCCATGATGATGTTGTTGATGATGATGATGCTGCTGCTGCTGCTTCTTTTGTTTAGAGGAAAGCAAGGCTTTTTCTTTTCAGAAATTAACCCTTACTGATCTTTTCTCTCTCTCCCGGCCCCTCTGTGTATATATATATATATATATATCTCTTTCTTTATAATCTATCAACCTGTCTGTCTAGATATCAATTATATATATATATAGGGATGTGCAATAGGGTTTCAATTCAACAACCACTGTATTCAATCATTCAATGGAAAAACACCATTAAAAACAAAGAGAGAAGAAGGAAAGGAAGGAAAGAAAGAAAGAAAGAAAGAAAGAAAGAGATGATGATGGACCTTGACAGAGTATGCATTAAAGATCAAGTGGAGAAGGCCACTACTGAAAGTACACTGGAATTCCCTCGTATGCCAAGCAAAACAGACAAGGAAAGAGCCTTCTGCTGGGGCCTTATTAGTAGTACTCTCTCCATCACTGCAAGGAAAGGTGGTGAGCTTTTCAGAGTGATGGAGATGTGGTTTCAGAGATAGAGTGAGAGATATAAGAAGATGACTTTTTTGATATCTATCTATCTTTCTATCTATCTTAGACTTGAAGAAGGAGAGAGAGAGAGAGAAAGAGCATTAATGAAGGGATATTTAGTGAGGGATTATTCTAATGGAAGGAGGTTGTTGCAGAAGAGTAAATGTTGTGAGGTTTTGAAAGTCAAGAATGGCACGAAAACAGGATTTGATTGGAAAATGGTGAAGTGAGAGAATGAGATAACTATGACACAGAGAGAGAGAGAGAGAGAGAGAGAGTGAGGAGTTATGGCTTTGCTTTTGGGGTTATTTCGGGCATGGTGAGGTGTGGCTTGGTTTGGATTGACTCGAGGGCCCTTTTTTTTTCTTCTAATTATTAGAATTTTTTTAATTCTAATTATAAATATTGATTTTTCACTATATATAATTGTTTAAAATGGCTTGACTTTTTTTATTTTTGTTTTTTATAAGTTTTGAACTCATCCCTTTTATTAAGAATTATAATCTCTAAATCAGTCCGTGACTAGATATTAAGAATAATATGAAAAATAAATCTTTCTTGATAAGTGTTTTTCTTTTTATATTAAAATGTTTACATTTAAACTACTTATTTAAATACCACAAGCTTCTATCATTTAAATTAGTATAGTTTTATTTATTTTTATTTAAAATATGATAAAAATGTATAATTATTTTATTTTTTATTTAATAAAATGTCTACTCATAAGTGTTAGTGTGCGTGTGTATATATATGTGAGTAAATATATTTAATGCATGGAAAGGTGTTAATTGTGGTATAATTCGTATTAATTGTTATTAATTGTTGGTGGTAAATGAACTCCATTCAAATTTAGAAACTTAAGTATTATTTATTTATTTATTTATGAGAAATGTGAACAAACTAGAGGTGGGATTGGAATCCTTGATCTCTAAATTAGGAGGAGCAGGAATTAAATATATACCATTACCTTATTGCAGATGTAGTAATTATTTTAGTTAATTAATATATGGTTATGTGCAAATGTTTCTATAATACTTAATAGGAAAGCAAAGTATTTATATTTTAATTTATAATTGGTTAATATGATGTAACAAAAATACTAAAAAAAGTATTAAAAGCACTGGTTTGTGTAGAAAATGATTGAAATTAACCTTATAAATATACAAGGAGGGTCTTTTCATAGGATGTCATTTAAATTGGTCAAATCGTATATACACTAATTCATAGGATTTCATTAAAACCTGTGAAAATTCTCATGATCTATATATGTATATAATAAAGAAAAGTTGTGAATGAAAATGGAACTATACAAGTGTACTTATTGTTAGACATGAGGCCTATGTGGGCAAAAAGGTATGGTTTCCAACTTCCAAGAAAATGGAGCTTTTTTTCTGATCCATTAAAGTGAAGACAAGACTTTTTGACCAAAAAAATCTCAAACATTTTCAAACCAATTGGGTTGCATTTTTGGGGATTATTCATTTATTTGAGTTAAACCCCTAATCCATTTAATCATGTATAACTTTTTGCCATCTTTACAAAAAAGGGTGAAAAAGAGCCTTTTTCTTATACTAAATTTTTCAAAAGCATGATATCATTATTATTATTATTTTAAGTAATTGAAAGTTAAACTTATAGAGCAATATAGTATATATAGCATAACAATTCTAATTATGATCCAAGTTCTTGTAATGGCTAATATATAGATATATGTGTATATACATATGTATATTTATGTATATCTATATATTTGGTATACTTTTTTTCAAAAAAATAATAGCCACATGCATTAAAAAAGTAAGAGAATACAACTACAAACAAACAACAAACTAGTTCAGAGAGAGAGAGCAACAAATCGAGAAAAATAACAAAAAAAAAGACAACAAAGGTGAATTATTTATAATATTTGGTATAATTTTGTGTGGGTGATTGATGAAATATATAATATGAAGTGTAATTCATAAAAATGAATTTATGAATAACCAGAGTGAAATGGAAGAAAGACTAGAGAATCAAGCAAAGAACACACATGAGGTGAATATATAATGCATGAATGCATTGATTTGTCTTCTCATCCGCACATGCTTGATGTGAGATAAGATGCCAAAATATAGGTTTCAATTTATTGTATATTTATTGTTACGAATAAATTACACAACAATTTTATGACCACCTTAAAGATTAAAAAAAAACATGAATCAAATTAATGCCACTACCTATATAATTAGAGGACATACAAATTCAATTATCTTATAGCAATACGGTTAATAATTATATTATAAATTAATGAAAAAAAATTTGACTCCTTGGTGTGAACTAACACTAACTCATTAATTAGAAATAATGTCAAATGATAAATCTTGCCACATTTTTAGCACTGAGAATCAGTAAATAAACTAGAGATTGCCCTGACACCACCTACATCTCATTAATATGGAAAAGATCATTTTAGTTAATTACATTGAGTTGCAGCCTTGCAGTATATATACTATTTAAGCAATCACGTACATACATGCACACCCACTACTATTCACAAACAGTAAAAGAAAACAAAGAAAGACATGCAGAATAAGAAGAGGAAAAAGAGTAGAATATTAATAAGAGTTAATCCCTATATATACATCAAAATCTCATAACTTCTGTGTTTGGTGGTGTGTCTTTAATTAATGATATATATATATATATTGGTTGCATATATATATATATATATATATATGGTTCATATCAAGTTCAACATTTATATGACTGCTCATATATAAATATATGTGAGTTAGGTAAAGGTTTATTCAATATTCTTTATATCTGCCATAAATAAAAAAATATAAACATATATATATATATATATATATATATATATATATATATATATATATATATATATATATATATATAAATAGAGATAGTAAAGGCATAAAGTAGACATGTGGAGAGAGTTGAGGGTGAAGCGGGATAAGCGGGTGCAGGTGCTGTTGCTGTGTATAACTGGACTGCATGCATGCATGCAACGTTAGCCAACACACATGCACCAAACATGCCCTGCTTCAATGCACCCACATGACCACCAAAATTATTTATATATATATGATGCATCTAATTAATTCAATACCTTGAATACTATGAATATGAGAGAGAGAGAGAGAGAGAGAGAGAGAGAGATGTGGTTAATTAATTATCTAAATATATACAGTGGCACAGAAATCATTGGGGGAAGAATATAAGGAGAGATGTGGGTTGTTTTGGATGCTTGTTTTTTTAATTAATTCATCATGTGTTTGTGTCTGTATGTGTGTTTAAGTCCTTCATGCTCCTGGTTTTGATGTTGAGGTTATATCAGTTTAGTTAATTTACTTTTGTGAGATCTAGTTAGGCTAGCTTTTGATAGTTGGGTCAGTGGTTTTCATAAGAAGGGCCAAAAAATAAACTAAAAGTGAGACAAGCCTTAATTAAGGTAAAAGAAATTAAAACACACCCGATAAAGTGACACTATTACTATTAGGTGTAATGGAATATATATATATATATATACATTGATAAAAGTGGATAAATAATATCGGATGATGGTAATTAAGAAAACAAGTGTACTAATATTACAAAAGTAGTGTGTCACAGAATCTACTAGTAATAAGATAAGACTTATCAGAAGAAAAACATCAACATAAGGGAATATACAAGTGACACCCTTAACAATCGTCATAACTAGTTGGATGATCCATCTAAAGTGGTACTAGGAGGAGAGGTTAATTACTTTGAGCGGGGGTTGGGGGTCGGTATATATATATATATATATAGTAGTGGATGTCGTAACCTATAGGAAGTCAATGTTTCGTTTGAATGTTGTTGATATGGAATTCTCCAGCTTCAATATTTTCGCATGTGGCTATGAATATGAAAAACAAAATCGATCAATGTTAATTATAATAAAAAATTAAGGTCGGAGAGTTTAACAATAAAGATGTAGTTATTTAGTTCCAACTAGATGTTCCAAAAAAATTTTAACCGGAAGTTCTCCTATTACTCGAAAGTATTTCTCAAGATTGATTAATTCTCTAATGAAATATATTTAATATTTAAATAATTTTTATGTGTATGTGTTTAGCAGTATTATCATATAAAAATTTTTAAATTAGATGATATATAATTTACTGAGGTTTCTGAGTTTATAGACTTAAGGTTAAAATCTCATGGGAAATTTTGGTGAAGTGTTTGTATACACTTGGATTTATTATTATATATGTTGGTGTGGGTTTCTATCTATGATTTAAAAACGGGACCGGACCGGCCGGTTGAACCGGTTGAACCGGGAACCGGCCGATAAACCGGTCCGATTACTCACATAAAATAGTAAAGAACCGGGCCGGCCGGTTCAACCGGTTCAACCGGTGAACCGGTGAACCGGTTGAACCGGACCGGCCAATTTATTAATTTAAATTATTTAATTAGTTTATTTATTTTATAATTAAAAAAACTTAAATAAAGTTAATAAACTCATTAACTCGGTCCAAATTTCAAAAAAAGGCAAAAAAAGTCACAAAATACTTGAAAAACAAAAATACTTGAAGATATTAATATATTATGATTTATTATCATTAATTTATTATAATTAACTTATAATTTTTACGCTAATCAACAATTAAATCATTAAAAATTAAAGTATTAAAGTATTAAACCAAACATTTCAATGGTTTGGTTTTTTTATTTTTTTAATCATTATTGTTGTATACTTGTATACTTATATTTTTATTTAATTCTTTATTTTTTTAATATTTGTTGTATAGTTGTATCCTTGTATATTTGTATTTTTAAAAAAATTTTTAATTTTTATATAAAGTTAAGACTTTGTGACCTTATAAAGGTAATTTAAATTTGCAATATGTAATTTTGTATCTTTATTATTATTTTTTCTTTATTTTTGAAGTTATTTTTACTTATTTATTATTATTATTTTAATTTTTAAATATTTATTTATTTGAAAAAATTAAATCCGGTTGAACAATTTTAATAACGTCAAGAGTTATTAATCAAGAGTTATTCACTAATATGAATGGGCATTTTTGTTGATTTTTTTGAATTTTTTTTTATAATTTTATGATTTTTTGACATTTCTTATTTTAACAAAAATTTAAAAAAATAAAAAATGTTGGACCGGCCGGTCGAACCGGTTGAACCGGTTGAACCATGAACCCGGTTGATCAACCGGGTTCACCAACCCGATCCGGTTTTTTTAAATCCTTGCTTCTATGTAGCATGCCCTCCGCTTCTTAGTACTTTTTTCGTGAGGAATGTTGTTTATGTTGAAAGTTTTATATTGGTTAATTTAAACAAAGGTTTGTTTTGACGGTATGCCTGTGAGACTCACCTCACTTGTATAAGTTTTATGTTAGGTTGGATTTTCTTTAAAAAAAAAATATTAATTTGATCCAAGGACGAACTGTTTTATGAACATCTACAGCCTACAGATATGTATTGATCCATTGGTTTTCGTCTTTGCAGATGTCATTTTCCTAAATTTAAACCACATTCATCTTATTTCTTTTATTTTTTTCTTTGCATATTCTATCTATGAACGCCTACAGTCTACAGTATAGTCTATATTCTTTAGATGATATATTAACCCATTTGTCCTCTATATTACTTTTTCGTCTTTGTAGATATTTTATGAATGCCCATAGTCTAAAGATGATGTATTGTTTATATGTATATATATATTGAAATAATTTATATATGTTAAAAAGAGTGATTTAAAATCAAGTGGCTGAAGTTTGAAGGAGCTAATATGTTGAGAACCTGATGAATTGGTTTTGTGGGAAGTTGTGTAGTGGGTTTTGTCTGTTTGTGTTTTATGGGGTATGATAATAGTTTGTCTTGTACTATGTTATCAATCAAAGTCATGTTTGTGTCAGGTGTATTGGAGTTAGTGTTGTTTTGGGCTGGTCACTTTGAAATTATGTAATTGCTCTCCAGCGGAGAAAATGACAAGCTAAGTGAAATCCTTTGAGTTCTTCCAGCCTAACATTTTTTTTTTTTTGCTCCTTTCTTTTCTTCTAAGATCTGAAGACTTGTTTTCACTTCCTTCTTCATACTTAATCTCAAATCCAGATTGTAACAGTGGTATCAGAGAGATTGCGATCCTACAAAGCTCATCACTAATCCTGTGCGTCGGAGTGACTTATGGCGTCCAATAGTAGTAATCCACAGCATATATCTCAGACTTCAGTGCTAGTTTTTGACGGGGAAGAGTACCAACACTGGATTATTATAATGGAAACACTATTAGGTCTCATGATCTCTGGGATCTGGTTGAAAATGGTTACTTAGAAGAAGATGATGAAGCTAAGGTGAAAGAAAACAAGAAGAGAGATGCTCATGCTCTGTTTCTCATCTAACATGCTTTGCATCGTCCTTTGTTTTCACGGATTGCTGCTCTTAAGACCTCCAAAGGCACTTGGGATACTCTAAAGAGGGAGTTTCAGGGAACCACCAAAGTCATGGCAGTAAAGCTGCAAGCTTTAAAGCAGTCTTTTGAGAATCTACGTATCAAGGACAATGAAGAAGTGCAGAACTACATCTCCAAAGTGACAGACCTAGCCAATCAAATGCTGTGCTTAAGAGACACTCTGTCGAAATCCATGGTGATGGGTAATTAAAGTGATGAGAAGCTTAGGACCTAAGTTCAATCATGTGGTGGTTGCAATTAAAGAATCGAAAGACTTAACCAAACTAACCATGACTAAGCTAAGCGGATCCTTACGAGCTTAAGAAGCTCGACTTAAAAGCCAAGCTGATGATGCCGAAAAGAAAGTGCTCCATGTGCAGGGTGAAGCATCGGGATTCAAGAAAAGTGATGAATATTCGTATCGAGGATGAGGTAGAAGTTGGCCTCGGGCAAGAGGTCGAGGTAGAGGAAGATCGAGAGGTTCAGACTTGAATCAGTAGCAGAGTGAACATTCAACTTACAAAAGCAGTGTTCAATGTCACCTATGTAAGAGGTATGACCATGTTCGAGTAGACTGTTGGTTTAGAGACAAAAATGCAGAGAAACAAGAAAAGCCAGCCACTCTCATTGCAGAGGAGACGGAAGAAAGTAATCTATTCATGGTACAACCAAGGTTTAAAAAGGCGAAAGGTGTACTTGAGGCGTTTTGCTCTTATGAGGCGAGGCGTAAGCCTCGAGGCGATCCGAGGCGTAAACCTCAACAAAAACTTGAAAAATGTAAATAATAATTCATAATATAGACTAAATAATCATAAAATTCATAATAAAATGATTCATTGTCTTTAGTTTTTCATATTTTTTTTTAACTTAAACTTACTTCATAGTTGATTTAATTACTAAGAAATTGTTTTTATAATTTTAAATTATTATAAATTTATATTAATTATTAGTGTTAAATTAATATTTAAATTATAAACATATTAAATATTTTTATAATTTTTATTATCATCTTTGATATATTATTAATATATATATTATATAATTAATTTTTATTTTAGAATAATCTAATTAATGGATAATGATTTGATGATTATAAGTTTGTAAAAACCCTAGCCTCCACCGTCCATTGATAATGATAATGATTGATATTATTTAAATTATAAATTTTTTAATAATTTTTATTAACATCTTTGATATATTATTATATAATTAATTTTTATTTTCAAATAATCTCATTCGTTGATAATGGTTTGATGATGATGATAAGTTTGTAAACCCTAGCCTCCACCACCCGTTCATTGATGATGAATCAATGATTTGAGGATCTCTGTACGCCACGTCGCCACCATCATCACCCGCTCAAAGACGCCAGGTTCGCAACCACTGAAACCGCATCCTCAGTGTCCGCATCCTCTCCGACCTCCGCAACAACCGTCCCCTTCTTAGTTCTTAGCCATTTTTTTCTACTTCTTGAGGGGTGTACGCCTCTTGAGCCTCGAGGCGGCGAGCCTTGAGGCGGAGCGCCTCACCCGGTTGAGGCGTAAGCTTCGCCACCGGCCATGGAAGCGTATGCCTCGAGCCAAGCCATCACCCTCTTGCCTTGAGACGTGCCTCGAGGCGTAAGCCTCAATCGCCTTTTTAAACCATGGGTACAACATGGGTCAAGAGTTCAAAATGATACCGTGTGGTTGGTGCATGGACAGTGGTTGCTCCAACCATATGTCAGGTGAACGGAATCTCTTCAGAAATCTAGATGAAAGCTTTAAAATTGGTGTTCGGTTGGGTGATAACAAGGAGATCTCCGTCGAAGGAAAAGGCACAGTGGCTCTGAACACTTTGCAGGGAGGAGTGAAGCTCCTTCACAATGTTCAATTCGTCCCCGGATTAGCTCACAATCTTTGAGAGCAGGACAATTGTTGTCAAGTGGTTACTCGGTTCTATTTGAAAATGAAGCTTGCACTATTCATGACTCAAAGACAGGAGTGCAACTGATTAGCATACCACATACACATAATAATATGTTTCCTCTTGATGTAGTTAACATGGGGAGCTTGAATGTAGCTGAAAGTGTTCAGAAGAATTCAAAATTGTGGCATGAGAGATATGGCCACTTGAATTACAAAGGATTGAAACAGTTGGAACAAGAAGAAATGGTAGAGGGGCTGCCACACATCATGGAAGGAGATAAGTGCGAAGACTGTGTTGCCGGGAAGCAAAGTAGAAACCCATTTCTTGTGGGAAAAGCTTGGAAAGCTACTGAGAACCTTCACCTTGTACACATAGATATTTATGGTCCTATGCAATATGCAAACAGAGTCCATTGGGGAGGGGAAGGGGGGTTAACAAATATTTTTTGTTGTTTGTTGATGATCGTAGTCGAATGTGTTGGGTATTTTGCATGAAGTACAAGGCTGATGCATTGGTGTTTTTCCGAAAATTTAGAATCCTTGTTGAGAAGCAATCAGGATATGAAGTTAAGCCACTACGCTCGGATAGGGGTGGAGAATTCATGAACAAGGACTTCATTGCCTACTGTGAAGACCACGACATCAAACGAGAACTCACCGCACCTTACACACCCCAGCAGAACGGAGTGGTGGAAAGAAATTTCTTTCCATCATGGAGATGACTAGGTATCTACTGAAGAACAAGAGGCTTCCAAACTCCTTCTGGGCAGAGGCTGTGGTTACTGCTACTTACTTGATTAATTTTTCTCCTACAAGTGCAGTAATTGGAATGACACCGTATCAAGCTTGGTATGCTATGAAGCCCTCCGTTAGTCATCTAAGGACTTTCGGATGTATTGCGTTCTCCTTGATTCCTAAGCGAAAACTACATAAGTTGGATGAGAAAACAGAGAAGTGCATCTTCATTGGATACAGCATGAACTCCAAAGCCTACAAGTTGTACAATCCAAAAACTCACAAAGTCATTATCAGTCGTGATGTGCCGTTTCATGAAAATGATAGCTGGAATTGGAAGAAAGTAGCATCTGTTTCTACAAGAACACCACTCCAAAGTTGGGGAGAAGGAAGTGCAACGGATTCAAGGACACTAGAAGATCCTCCTTTGATTGCTGAGGAGAATGTTATCTTTGGTGGTACTGAGATTACTGAATACACCACCAGCAACACTTCAGAAGCTGAATTCACCACCAGCAACACTTCAAAATGTGAAGCTCCACAAATAGTACAAACTGATGGTTCACCAGCAAGGAAGGTGAGGTTAACTGATATTTATGAGAACTGTACTTTTGTTCTAAATGTTGTAGACCTGGTCACTTATGAAGAAGCATCCGAAGATGGTTTTTGGAGAAAGGCTATGGATGAAGAGCTCACCTCAATTGAGAGAAATGAGACGTGGGAGTTGATGGATCTTCCACTAGGCAAGAAAGTGATAGGTCTTAAATGGGTGTACAATACCAAGTATGATTCAAAAGGTAATATTCAGAAGTTTAAAGCTCGTCTAGTCGCTAAGGGATATGTACAACAAGCAGGGATTGACTTTGAAGAGGTCTTCGAGCCAATTGCAAGGATAGAAATGGTAAGAGTTCTTTTCGCACTTACGACACAATTGAATTGGCGAATGTATCATTTCGACGTCAAGTCGGCCTTCTTGAATGGAGTAATACAAGAGGCAGTCTATGTGGAATAGCCGATTGGATATGTGAAGACTGGAGATGAAAGTAAAGTGTATAAATTAAGGAAGGCCCTATATGGTTTGAGACAAGCGCCTAGAGCTTGGTATGCAAGAATTGACTGCCACTTGTTGTAGTAGGGTTTTGAGAGAAATGCTAATGAACACACACTTTGCATGAAGAAGAGTGAAGATGATCACATGCTATTAATGTGCATTTATGTTGACGACATTGTTTACATGAGCTCTTCGCTGAAGATGTTGGAGTTGTTCAAGCTTGACATTGAGATGACGGACTTGGGCACACTAAATTACTTCCTTGCACTTGAAGTTAAACAGAGTGAAGATGGCATTTTTGTTACACAGAGAAAATATGTGGAAAATATACTTAAGTCATTTGGAATGCAATCGTGCAAACCTGCTGCAACACCCATGAACATGAATGACAAAATGCAAGCAAATGATGGCATTGGAAAGGCTGATGTCTGGGTTTATAGAAGACTTATAGGAAAATTGCTTTATTTGACACATACACGCCCAGATATATCCTATGCTGTTGGAATATTATCTAGATTCATGTCTAATCCCACCAAGCAGCACCTTGGAGCTGGAAAAAGTCTCTTGGGATATCTGTGTGGAACAAAGAACCTTAGACTATGTTATTCAAGGAGCATGGAATGCAGGTTGCAAAGATATTCAGATAGCGATTGGGGAGGTTGCATTGATTTTAGGAAGAGCACATCCGGGATGATCTTTAACCTTAGAACTGGGGTTGTATCGTGGGGATCAAGGAAGCAAGACATCATAGCACTATCGACAACGGAGGCAGAATATGTGGCAGTGACAACTGCAGCATGTTAAGCTGTTTGGTTGCGAAAGATGCTGGAAGATTGTGGAATGAAACAAAGGAGGCTACGATAGTATGTTGCGACAACAAGTCCACGATCACAATTGCCAAAAACCCGGAGCTGCATGGAAGAACGAAACATATCGATATTTGCTTCCATTTCATACGTGATTTGATCTCAAGTGGGTAATAGAACTGAAGCACTGTAATACTGAGAATCAGTTAGCTGATATTTTTACTAAGCCTTTGGGAGTTCAGAAACACAACTACATAAGAGCAATGCTTGGTATCTGTGATTTTGAATCAAGGGAAGGTGTTAAAAGAGTGATTTAAAATCACGTGGTTGAAGTTTGAAGGAGCTAATATGTTGAGAACCTGATGAATTGGCTTTGTGGGAAGTTGTGTGTAGTGGGTTTCGTCTGTTTGTGTTTTATAAGGTATGATAATAGTTTTCTTGTACTATATTATCAATCAAAGTCATGTTTGTGTCAGGTGTGTTAGAGTTAGTGTTGTTTTGGGCTGGTCACTTTGAAATTATGTAATTGCTCTCTAGTGGAGAAAAAGACGAGCTAAGTGAAATCCTTTGAGTTTTTCCAGCCTTACATTTTTTTTCTTTGCTCTTTTCTTTTCTTCTAAGATCTGAAGACTTGTTTTCACTTTCTCCTTCATACTTAATCTCATATCCAGATAGTAACAATATAAACATAGCTTGTAAAAAAGGATTAACATATTTTTAAAGAGAAAATAAATTGATATACAACAGTATAATATCAATCAACTATCGAACAGAATATTTGGCGTGAATATACAAGTATAAATGTCAACATTTTCAATTTTCAAGAGAATATAATTGAGGGTAGTTAATTCATTAATGGAACTACATCTTTTCATGTTATATAGTAGTGTATATTAATAAAATTGTAGATTAATTGTGAAGGGAACAAGGAGAATTAAATGCTTTATAACTTTATATGAAGTTAATTTGGGGTGTTACAAAAATTAATCTCTAATGCTTAACTTTTCATCAATTGATTCAAATTCCAATGAAATATAGAGTCTCTCCATAGTGAGCTTCTAGTAATATTAAAAATTCAACTAATCTTTATATTTTCTACTGGATATATAATTTTGCATTTGTTATAAGCCAAATATAAACTTTTATACAATTTGGTAAACTGATGCTAAATATTTATTTTTCTTTTTAGCAAATCTTGTATTTTGACAACCTTCAAGTGATAATCCTTTTAATTTAAACTCTTTAGGGTGAACCAACTGTTTTTCCTTGTTTTCAATCTCTAAAACCAAGATTTTGGTATGAACATATGTCTTCTATTTCTCTTTTTGTTTTTCATAATTCATGCTTAAATATTAATTAGATGTTAATCAATTCAAGTATTTAAACTTTTTTAAGAGATTATTTTGATACAAAATTCTATTAGTTAAATTTTTTTTTTGGAATAAAATGGATAAATCACAAATTTATTGAAAAAATAAATAAATTAATCCCAAAATGAAGTATGAAGGTCAAACACAATTGTCTTGACGGATGGAGAAGCGGAGCCTCTTGGACGATCTTTGGAGCGGCGACCCGGCAAGCTTAGAGGCCGGTGACGCCACGGCAAAGGAGAGGAAGGGCAAGATGGTGGTAGGAGACGCTGGGATCAGACCGGGGTTTTCTTATGCGCAGGCGGCTTGCTCCTCTTCGTCGGGTGAGCACACCACGGCTGGACAGCGGAGGAACGAGCCTCGCATGGAGAGGAAGGTGGTGGTGGGAACGAAGAGACCACGGTCACCGCGGGAGGGAGCTTGTGGTAGATGTTTCCGAACGTCTCACTCCACGGTGGACTGTCGGCACCAAGTGGTGTGTCTGCGCTGCTCCGGAGTTGGACATGTTGCTGCTCGGTGTCCGGTTGAGGATCGGCGTAGTCCACGAAGGAGGAGGGTCCACGAAGGAGTGTGCTGGAGATCCTACCTTCGATCCTTAACTACAAGATGGCAGGCCCGGCGGTCCCATTGAACGAGAACTCTTTTCTCCTGCCTTTCGAGAACAGGGATGTCGTTCGGGAGGTGGTAAAGCTCAAAACTTTCGAAGCTATGACAAGGGACGGTAAATGTAGGCTGAACTTGGCACACTAGACTTCGGAGGTGGGGGCCTTCGGCCGTGCGGACGGGGAGGGGAAGTGGATCTCGATTTGGAATCTCCCGCTCCACGGGTAGTGCTGGAGCATCATTGATCAGGTCATACGGCCGGCGGGCGATCTTATCGCTTTATCTAAAGCGGCTGAGCCTCATAAGAAGTTTGTGAAGGCTCTGGTGAGGCGTCGACGGGGGGTGGAGTTGCCGATGGAGCTCGATTTCTCTTTTGGCATGAGAAGATACCATGTTCTTCTCACGGAGGAGAGAGGAGTTCTGCCGGAGTTCTGTCGTACTTCGGGGAGGTATGTGCTGTGGGAGACGGCCCGGAATGGAGGAGACACTGCTACGGAACTACCTGCTGCTCAGCGGGATCTACCAGCTGAGAGACTGGGAAGGGTTGAACGGTATAGGAGAACTACGGAGGAGGGCTCGGGAGAGGGTGGATGCAAGCCAGGGGGGCCGGATAGAGGAGGAGGGCTAACGATATTGCAGCGCCGAGCTATCGACAAGAAGGACCAAGGATGCTCATCTCTGTCGGTTGAGCGTAGCTCCCACGGAGAGGGTAACGTTAACATGCCGTCGGTCGAGCTAAGCTCCCGCGAAGAAGGCTCACGTCTGAACCTTCACAGTGAGCGACCGGGGGGAGGATCCCGCCGACCGTCCGACCCGGGTCGGACCGCTGGTCACTGTGGGAAGACCAGTGGGGCTCAGGTATCCGAGCTTGTGGGAGAGAAGCGACGTGAGTCAGTGAAGGGGAGCGGCTCGATGGCGTCGCGTGTTGAGTGGAGAGCTCGGCCGCTCGTACGGCGGGTATCGAACAGGGACCGTGACACGTGGCAAGTTGCGAGAGATCGAGGGTTGTCGCGGCCGACGAGTTGACGAGGGTTGTCGCCGACGAGGTTGCGAGCTGACACCCGTGCCGAGTGGCGACGGATGTGCGACGGGCTGGTGTGCCTCCTGCTGCTTCGGAACAAAGTTAAAGGGAATGAGGCGATTAAGGGGAGCCGTTTTATTGAGTCGGGCCAGCGGTTGGGTCTAATCCCTTTTGAAATTGATTCGGGCCTCGATTGGAACCTGATGGGCTTAGACCCAATTGCAGAGGAAGTGGGCCATGAAATGGGCCTGACTCAAGAAGATGGGCTGGAGATTGCTACTAGTGGGCTAAAAGATCCTACACTCTTATGTGAGGTGGATAGGGGATTGATGGGATCTCTTCACTGTTCTGGGACACTGGTTGGACAGGCGGTTGACCCAAATCTCGGGGGAGGACACTCAAAGACAGTAGAGAACCCACTGCCGAGGGGTGACATTGGTGCTTTTGATCTCCCTGCGAATATTGATCTCGGAGATGTCACGGTGTACCCAGAGGTGATGCCTCCTACAGGCTTTATTTGGAAACTCTCAGAGGGGGTATGGGCCCTTTTTCCTGCAGGTCTGAGGGGAGACAGGGGTGGTGGATCAAGGGTTCCAGAATTGCATGAGGGGAAGGGGGATTCGCTGTCGGAAGAGAAACTGACCTCAGACGGGGAGGACGGCTCGAACGACTCCACCTCGGAGTTTGAGAGAAATCTGAGGGAATTGCTTCCCGGATTGCAAGAGCAGAGCTCGGTCGGGGGCAAAGAACCCCCAGTGGGCTCCAGAAGAAGCGAGAGACAAAAGAAGCCGTCTTCAAGATTTAACGAAGAGGCGGGGTTTATCCCCGAACCGCCAAAATCTTCTAAGAAGAAGACTGTGCAAGAAGGGGTGCAAGAAGGTACTACACATAAACCTCTTCTTATTTCCGACTGGACTAATGAACAACTTATCAGTTATTGCAATGCTTGCGGTATTGATTTTTCTGACTCTGCTAGTGTTAGCTTGAATAGTCTACGTTTACTAGAGTTGGCCCGCACGATCCATGTGGCAGGTCAGGCGGAGACCTCTTCTGAGGTCCGCGTTCCACATCAGTGTTTATGAATATTATCACTTGGAATGTTAGGGGCCTGGGGAGACCGGCAAAAAGATTCCTGGTTAAGGATTTTCTTTGTCTCCACCATGCGGATGTGTGCTGCTTGCAGGAGTCCAAACTAGCGTCGGTTTCGCAAGCTATGTGGAGAGAGATTGGGGGTTCTAGGTTGGATCAATTTGCGGTCGCCCCGGCTGATGGGACATCGGGAGGGATGATTGTCGGGTGGAATAGCACTAATATCGTTGGGAAACTTGAACAGGTGGGGGCTTTTAGCATCACGCTGGAGTTTCGCGACAAGAGAGACAACTTTTGCTGGAGATGCACTTCGGTTTACGGTCCTATTGCGAGAGACTTGAAACTTGGGTTCTGGGAGGAGTTAAGGGGTTGTAGTGGTGATCCCCTAATTCCCTGGGTACTATGTGGGGACTTCAATGCCATTTTCTCCATTGAAGATAAACCGTCTGGGACCCCAAACCCGAGGGATCTTCATTCGGCTAATCGGTTTCTTCAGGAAGTCCATCTTTGTGAACCGATGGCAGTTGGGAGGAGATACTCTTGGACCAACGGGCAGGTGGACCCTATTTGGGTGAAACTGGACCGATTTTTTGTGAACGTCGCCTGGACTGATCGCTTCCCATGTATGGTCCAAAATAGTTTACCTAGGCTAGGATCGGATCATGTCCCCATCCGGCACGAAGTGGGGGGACACTGCTCTATCCCTAGAAACTTTAGGTTCGAGCTAGTGTGGTTTATGGCGGAGGGTTTTATGCACCTTGTGCAGCAATGGTGGATGGAGATGACTCCTGAAGGCTGTGGTGCTTTTGTGGTTGCTAAGAAACTGGCTGGTCTCAGGGAGCGGCTAAGGAGATGGGCCAAAGTTTGTTTTGGGTCTATCAAGTTGAAGAAGCTTAACCTTCTACATGAGGTGGAGAAGTTAAATGTCCTTAAGGAGGCTAGGAATTTGTCACCGGATGAGCTTGGTCAGGAGCTCCACCTTTTGAATTCGTTACAAGATATTCGTAAGCAAGAGGAAATTTACTGGCGGCAAAGGTCGAGGCTTCAGTGGCTGCAGGAAGATGACGAGAACACTAAATTCTTCCACTCTATGGTGAATGGGAGGAAATGCCGGAACCTTATCCCGGGTTTCTTTCATGAGGGTAGGCTCATCTCGGACCCAAAAGCGGTGGGAAGGATGCTTGTTAATCGGTTTCAACAACAATTTGGAAGCAAGCGGACATAAAGACTCAAGGTGGACTTGTCTAAGCTCTTAGCAAACAAGAGACATGTGGATTTGACTGGGCTGGATAGGCCTTTTACAATGATTGAGGTTAAGGATGCGGTCTTCAGTCTAGGGGGGATAAAGCCCCGGGACCGGATGGATTCCCGATCCACTTCTTCAACAAATTCTGGGAGACGGTCAAGGACGACATTTTCAAGCTCTGTGAGGATTTCTATTTTGGAAGAGCTAATTTAGAAAGGATCAACTGGGCGAACATTGTGCTCATCCCCAAGGTGGTGTCACCTGAATCCCCGGGAGACTATAGACCCATCAGTCTTATTAATTCATCTCTTAAAATTGTTTCCAAAATTATGGCTACTAGGCTCAGTAAGGTGATGGACAATTTAGTGGACAATTCCCAATCTGTATTTCTGAAGGGGAGATGCATTCTGGACAACGTGGCGATGGCTGAGGAGCTGATTTTTAGCATGAATAAAAGGAGACTTCCGGGGTACATCTTGAAAGTGGATTTCGCGAAGGCTTTCGATATGGTGGACTGGGAATTCCTTTTGGACTTGCTCAAAGCTCGGGGCTTTGGTAGCAGGTGGATGGGATGGATTGAGAGCATCCTATCCTCTACTAAAGCTAATGTGCTGGTTAACGGGGCTCCGAATGGTTATATCCGTTACCGTCGGGGTCTGCGGCAAGGAGATCCTTTATCTCCATTACTTTTCATCTTGGTTACTGATGTTCTTAGCACAATTTTTGAACATGCCCTAGCATCAAGGGTCTTGGTGGGGGTGCCACTGGGTAATTTTCATAACAAGTGCAACCTTCATTATGCGGATGACTTACTGATTTTCACTTCAGGTGGTTTGGAGGATCTCAGAATCATCAAACTAATTTTATTCCTGTTCGAAGGTTTGTCCGGCCTCCAGATGAACTTCTCTAAGACGTGTCTTTACTCGGCAAAGAAAGGGGTGCACCCTGAGGAGGTAGCTGCGGGGACTTTGAACTGTAATGTAGGGTTGTTACCGGTTACTTACTTGGGCATCCCAATCTCAGGAGGAAGGCCCCGTAAGCAGGAGTGGGAAGGCCTTATTGCTAAAGTGCGTAGCGATTAACTTCTGGAAGAGTAGGTATCTTTCCATCATGGCGGGCGATACCCCGTTAAACTCGGTGTTGTCGGCAATTCCAACTTATTGGATGTCTATCTTCGCCCATCGCTGCGTGGGTGATTAAAAGCCATTGACCGGATAAGAAGGGATTTTTTATGGTCGGGGCCAGACATTGATAAACCTGGGTGTAGGTTAGTTAACTGGAAAGCGCTGTGCCGGGCCAAGGAGCAAGGTGGCTGGGGGATCCTCGATCTTCATCACTTCAACTGGCTCTCTGGGGAAGTGGTGGTGGAAGTTAGCAAATGATGAGATTGGGGAGGAGCCGAGGTGATCCGGTTTTAATTACGGTAGTAGTTGCGGGGATCTGTTCACTAAAAGGAGGGAAGGATGTCGCTCTTCCGACATGGGGTCCCCGAGCGTGTATCCCGATCTTACGGTCGTCGTGTCCCTAAGTGAAGTTAATTCTGGTGCGAACACTTTCTTCTGGAAAGATAGATGGCTCAACGGCAAAGCACCCATGTATGTGTGGCATGATCGATGTAGAGGTGTGGACGACGATGACGCTTCTTTCAAGGATTTGGCACACTTGCTCGAGGGGCACCCCTTCCATGAGGGATGCGATTTAGTTCAAATTAGAGATAGGGTGGCGGAATAGTGGGAATGATGTGAAGGACATAAAAAAAGATGGGCGCTTAATGGAACCGGGGCTTTCTCCAGAAAAGTCACTCAATAACTTCCTTATTGATGGGGGTGTGAGGTGTGAAATTGCAAAATTCTTTTGGAAAAGTAAATGCCCAAAGAAGATTAACATTTTTAACTGGTTGGTCTGGAAAAATAAGATTTTGACAATGGACAACCTGGAATTAAGACGATGTAACAAACTCCCAACTGCAACTTGTGTCATGTGCCATGCGGATACAGAATCTGTGGATCACCTGTTCCTTAAGTGCCCTGTTGCCAGGGAAGTGTGGGGCTACTTTCGCAGGCTGCTGGGCGTTCCGGAGCCTCCGACTTCAATGATTGGGGTGTGGCGAGAGTGGAGGGGAGCTGTGCGGCCCAACAGTAGGGTAGCAGTGGACTTAGTGGTCAAGGCGTTAGTCTGGAATATTTGGATTGCACGCAATGATAGAATTTTCAATGATAAAATTTTGCCTGCTACTTGCATTCTGTTATGTATTAATCGTATGCTCGCTGTCGTGGTTCAATGCTCTTGCGGATGGTGCTAAAGGCGAACCGGAAGATACCATGGCTACGCTGATCGAAGCCTTGAGTTCCTTGAGTCTAGGAGCCGGAGGGACAGGGGGATAATGCAGCCCGAGGATGCACCAGATCGGAGCACGGAGTAGTCCTTTTTATGTTTCAGTTTGGGAGGATGATCCTTCATTCTCGTAGGGAGTTTGTTTTGTTTCCCTTTATCACTTCTTGTGGTAAGAGAGGTTTTTGTTCGCCAAGTTTTTCTGGTTGGTTCTACCTTTATTAATTGAAGTGGTTTATCCACCTTAAAAAGACCAAGAACAAGAAAACAGAAGCAATCATAAGGGATGAAGCAAACCAAAACAACTAACAACAAATTAAAACAAAACACATAAGGTAAATAGCGAAGGCGAGGATCACCATCCGATGTCCCAGATCTTCATAAGCTGAAAGTGGTGTGGATCACTATTAGTTGAAATTTGTGCTAAATAATAATATTAAGGACTGAAAACAAAATTACAAGACACTGTTTTCTTGTGTTTGGTTAGATGGAAAGATCAGGTACATGTATAAGTAAAATGAAAATTTAATCAAACTGATAAATTTTAGTTATGCCTTCTTGGTCTCCTTCCTTTTTGCATGTATAAGTAAAATGAAAATTTAATCAAACTGATAAATTTTAGTTATGCCTTCTTGGTCTCCTTCCTTTTTGTTCTTTCTCTTTCTATATATATATATATATATATACAAATTAAAGCATATTTGCAAAGATAATATTGGTTATAAAGATCATGATATTTTTATGCGTTGATGGTGATAGATGGAGAGTATTCTTTTCCTAGAAAGTTCAAAGTTAGGGACAATAATTAAGAAACATATATGGAGAATATCTGTAAATGATGTAGTTGGTATCATGCTTATTCAAAGGTTAGATCGATGGAGACTTAAACGAAACTAAAAATTTATCTAATATATATATATATATAGCTGATCACATTGCTTACATATGTGACACCTACATCACCTCTAATTAATCATCTTAAACAATTTCCCTATTTATCTAATCACTAATATATGACAAGATATCTAGTAAATCCTATATACCTAATTCGATACATAAATTTACGCAATATATATGTCATATTTTGGAACATTCTCTTATGGATACAAATATCTAAGCTTCAACTAGCATTTGGCAACTTAACACTTATTCTTTATCTTCATTCAATGGAAGAAGAATAAAAACATATATAGAATGGAAATTAAGAAAGAAGTTATCAATCCAAACACTCCAACCTCAATCCTCTATGAAGTCTAGTTAATTAAGAGAAGAAGGATCAATTGGAAGATTCTTAATTAAGTAGGCCAACTTACAAAGCTTAGTCAAAACTAAGAAACAGACTCATACATATGCAACTTACATCAATTAATCTAGCAACATATATATATACCACCTCTGATCTAAAAATTTTTTTTTTTTTACAAAGTGGGCAAATCACATTTAGAGCATGCACGTGTACGGGCTTTTAAAAGATTTGACCTTTCATCATTCGGACACAGGACCGGTGCCAATAAGCTATGAATGCCCTTGGCTAATTAATATTCTCAAATATTTTTCTATTTGATATAAAAATATATAGAACAAACATAATTACTAACAAGAACTTAAACCACAAAGACAGCTGATCAATCCAAAACACAGACACAAAAACCTCCAACGCATGCATGAATGAATGCATGCATGCACGCAGGCATGCATTCATTCATTCACACTTAATACACATACATTTTCTCCTCTTCAACCCAAACACTAACCCTAACCCTAACCCTAACCCTAACTCTAACACATCTCTGAATTCCTTGTACTCAACTTGCTTGCACTTCCTTCATGAACACCACAAACTCTTACCAATTCCAACTACTTCACACCACCACCACCACCAGCACCACCAGCGACCCTACCCTTAAGTCCGGCACCGGCGACCACAACTCCAGGCGGGAAGTTCAACATAGCCTTAGCCCCACGCATCCTAAATGCCGCCCTATCATACGCCATGGCCGCCTCTTCCGCTGTCTCAAACGTCCCTAGCCACAACCTCGCCCCCTTGCCTCGCCGAGTCCCTAATCTCAGCTGCATACTTCCCCATGGTCGTCTCCTCACTCCTCTGTACCGCTTCTTCACCCCATGCTCGCTTGGCTCAGCAGCTCGTCGCCGACCCAGCACGGCACCACCTCCACCAATCCCGGGTTCAGCCATGGCTGACGCCCTCGCTTAGCACCTCGAATATCACCATGTCCTGAGAGTCATTCTCGTTCAGTGGGAGGTCTTCTTGAGAGGATGAAGCCATGGCTGCGAGCTTCCTCTCTTGATCAATGGCGGTCTAACACTAAAATTGAATCCAAGTTGAAACTCTCTATGTTTTTTTCTTATTGATTGACGTTGTGGAAATGGAACAGATTGGTTCTGTTTAGCCCCTTTGTTTTGGAATTAATTACGATGAAAAACCTAGTGGGTTTTTTTAAGTAAATTTTGAAGAATGGTAGGGAGGAGATGGGTAATTTAGATTCTTCGGTCTATTTTGTTCGGCCGTTGACGTGGACTATGGTGGGTCCTATTGTTTCTGGTTCTAGACAAAGTGGGACCCCTGGTCGGTTTCGTGGTCGTCGTTTTCTTTCTGGAAGTTTGACTTTTACGCCTGCTTTGATGGAAATTTTCTGGGAATTATTTAATTGGTGACCTAGTCAATGCCCTAAGACCCACGTTTTATTTTCATTTTCGATAAAATTTAAGAAAAATTGAGAAAAGTATGATTCACGAGGACTGATTAGTAGTTGGTCTTCACACGCGTTGGTTTTGGTTCAAATTTTTATTTTTATTTTTATTTTTTTATTTTTTTCTGATAATGTGGGCAAACCAGAGACATTTTGCATAGGAGTCATTTATTACCACTTAACTATCACAGTCAAGGTTGAGTGAAATATTTAATTATTTTTTTTTAATAAAAGCAATAAGCGCCATCAGAGATGGAGGTGCACCAGCTATGATGGTTAAACAACCCTATAAAAATTTACTATATAGAGCAAGCTAATACACGGAGCAACGACGGTCTGTTATATGCGTCCAAGATGATATGTATGAACCATAATTCCACGATGGTAAATCGCCCTAGCCATATAACACTGAAAGAATGGAGAATACGGTCTCTATCATAGGGACCTAATAAACAGTGAATGAACAAAACTGATAATGGGGTATATGGATTGGTTTTTTCAAAGCCTAGAAGTGGTTTTTTTTATAAGTTAAGCACTTCTGGGTTTTAAAATACTTGTTTGTTTGGGGTTTTGGGCAGAAACTGTGAAAAAAGCTGAAATTTATCTTTTTTCATAATCTACCCCGTTTCTCAGAAAAGTACTTCTAAGAAGCTATTTTGGGGTTGTCAAATTACTAAAGTAGCCCTCACAAACAATCAATTTCCCTCAATTCTTCTTTATAATCCCTGATTTCCAGAAACAAAGAAAACATCAAACCTTCGAGTGTGTGAGAGAGAGAGAGAGAGAGAGAGCAAGCGTGAAGAAAAGAACTTTTGGGGGCTAGATTGGAGGAAATCATCAAGTGCGCTTCTTTTTCTTGTGATTTTTTTGGGGAAATTTTGGTTTTTAGTGATTTGTTTTGGTGATTTTCGCCGTATTGCTATTTCAACAAGTAAGAAGCTTGTAGCTTGTTGAGTTTCCAAGAGCAAGAGAAAGAGAGAAGAGGAGTCGCATCAGAGTGTCTTGTTGTGGACTCATCTCCACAGGTATCGCCTCCAGATTTTTCATTAAATTTCTATGTTTTTTGTTCAATTTTATTGTGAATAATCGCATCCAGTTCCATTGGATTTTTGTGCTAGATCTCTATTTCTTGTTAATTTGATAGATCTTTGGTACTGGAGTTTGATCTGTAAATCTGTGACTTGTGTTTCATATTTGATCTTTTTTTTAATGGATCAATGTGAGAATTTTTAGCTTTTGTTATATTTGATTGGGTAGATCTTAGTTTTTGTTATCTCAAAATTTGACTTGGGTTTGGTACAATCTTATCATTTAAGACGTGTTTGATAGAGGATTCTCATTTGACTAAAGTTGATAGGGAATCCTTCAAATCTCAATAAATACCAAAAACCAGGAAAAGTCTGAAATTGTTCAAAGATCGAACATGAGTAAATTCTCTCATTATATTCTGTTTTTCTTTCGTATGTTATACTTGTATGTTTGTGATCTTGTGAGCAATATATTATTTGCACAGATTTTGATTCCATGATTTTACAGAGAAGTCAAATTGAGAACTGATTCAGACTAAAGGAAGATCTTTACTTTTATAGACTTTTATTAAGTCTTATTTATGTTTTATTTTATTTCTTTTAATTTTGTTTATTCTTAGGGATCTTTTTGCATTTCAAGGTTTTTTTAGGGTTTCCATTATTATAAATGCTTGTAACTTTGAAGCAATGAAGGTATTGAATAATTTTCCAAAACAAAAAAAAATTTCTCTTTCTATTGATCTGTGTATCCGCTGCATCAGGTGGTACCAGATAGAGGATGTCAACTGGTTGCGATGGTGATGGTCTTCATAATTTTTTATGTTGATTAGGAGGCTAGAGCCCCTCTGGGGAAAGAGGCGTTCCAACGATTGGAGCGATGTCTGGAGCAATGGATGGATCTCAAACTCTGGTGTTTTGAAGAGGACTTTGAAGAACTTGTGGATCGTCTGGATGCTCTAAGAATTGATGCACACATGAGGCGAGTTGACAATAGAAGGTCGGGAGTGGAGTTGTCTGCGGTGATCCTATTGATAGGCGTGGTTCTATTCCTATCTGTAGATAGATTATCTGCTAAGATGATGATTCAGAGGAAGAAGATGATTTTGAACCAAATCGGTTTGGTCGTCATCAACCATATGAGGGTCAAAGGGCGAGAAATCATTATGGAGGTGTTGAAAGGGACAATGGGGATTTCTGTTTGAAGGTGGATATTCCTTCTTTCAAAGGAAGCATGGGTATAGAAGAGTTTCTAGACTGGATTGTAGAAATAGACCGATTCTTTGATTATATGGAGACTCCTCTAGAGAAGTGAGTCCGTTTGGTGGCGTGCCGTTTGAAAGGGGAGCATCGGCATGGTGGGGAAGGATTCAATCTAGGAGAGAATGAGAAGGTAAAGATCATGTACGAACTTGGTACAGGATGAAGTATTTATTGAAGAGGGAGTTTCCACCTCTAGATTTTGAGCAAATCCTATTTTAACAATACCAACGTTGTCAACAAGGCAGTCGGTTTGTTTATGAATACACTACAGAATTCATGAGACTGGTTGAAAGAAACAACCTCCTGGAGTCAGAAAGGCAGCAGGTTGCGAGATATTTGGAGGGGTTGAGGCCATCACTCAGAGACAGAATTGGTGTACAAGTTATCCTTACCTTATTTGAGGCGAAGAATATGGCCCTAAAGGCAGAGTTAATGCAGCAATAGCGAAGTAGGAGAAATTATGATAGTTACAGGACTGCGGGGTCCAATGAAAAATTAAAGACTACTCAAGGAGCTCAAGAATATTCTGCTCAATGTAACAGCCGCTATCAAGGAGATAAGGAGTCAGGAAAATGGCCTAGTGTTGAAGAGAAAGATAAAAAAGTCAGGAGATCAGAAAATCCTACGTTAAACCTATTGTAGGGAAGTGTTTTAGGTGTAATCAACCTGGACACAAATCAAATGAGTCCCCCTTGAGGGAAACTGTGAATATTGTAGAAAAGGAGGAAGAAGATGAAGATTATGAAGCTGATGAAAGGCAGAACTATGTGGTAAGGCGACTGATGTTATTCCCAAAACATGAAGATTAGACTCAACACCATCAGTTGTTTCGAACTAGGTGCACTATTAACAATAAGATCTTTGGTGTTATTATTGATAGTGGTAGCTGTGAAAATATTATTGGGAAAGAGACAGTGAAGAAGTTGGGGTTACCTATAGAAAAGCATCCTAATCCCTACACATTAAGATGGATCAAAATAGCAACAGGAAAGATTGAAGTGGCAGAACGCTCTAGGGTGCCTTTCTCTATTGGTGAGTACCATGATGAGGTATATTATGATGTTGTTGATATGGATGTGTGCAGTTTATTGTTTGGTAGGCCATGACAATATGACACAGATGCACGTCATTTTGGGAGAAATAATATGTACAAATTGGAGAAGGATGGAATTAAATACACATTGTTGCCAACAAACAA
>NC_052474.1:8305924-8360955 GCF_009730915.1 Dioscorea cayenensis subsp. rotundata
GAGATTTCAACCATCATCGTTTGGTCACATCCATAATGTTACTGGTTTGCTAATTTCTATAACTTATCAGGATCTCTCAAGCTTGTAAAGGCTGATATTTACATGCAAAATGTTTAAAGAAATTTATATTTTGAGTTTGTGAAAATTCTTGTGTTTTATGAATAGCGTTAGTAGTTTTCATTACCAACAAATTGTTATGTGCTTCTAGGTCCTGGTACTGGTAGATCAATTTTCAGACTCTTACACAAAAACAATCCATGCCATATTAAATCTGGGACTGCTTATGAGAATTAATGTGATTTTTATTGTAATTTTGTTAGGCCTGGCCACTTTCTAGTCATCAAGCAAACATGCTAATTTATAATTTATTTGTGTGTTGTTTATCTTTGAATTTTTCCCTGCTCTTTGCAATTCTTATTGTTGATTTACCCTAATATTGAATTTCTTATGCTCATCTTGCACAGCAACAATATAACAGTTCCTTCCCTAACAACTCGTTGGCATCTCAGCTACAACCTGTCCGTAATTTTGACCTTCCTTTCTCACCCCTGCTGACAACCCAGTCGGTGCCTACAAAATACAGTACATCAATGTCATCAATCAGTGGTCCTACGAGTTCGATGCCGGAGGTATCTACTCTCTCTTTCTAATTATTGTTTATGTGTTTGTGCATTGTGGTTTGTAAGAGAATTAGAGCTGGTGCTTCAATTGACTACATTTATCTTAACATTAGAACTTAAAAATCTTAAAAAATGTGGTGAGCCTGGTATATGGTTGGTGGCATCAAGTTTGAGCTAAGGGACAAATTTGTGGCCTTGTTTAGGTAGGTTCCTTTTAATATGACCAAACATGCTTTTCTGGGTCATATTACTAGATTTGGTTTACTGTATATGGCAAATGGCTTATGATGCTTGACATTTCTTAATTTTATCATGGTATTGTTTTGAATTGACCAATGTTTCGGTTCTCATGCATAATAGTTTATCAAATTTGTGGTATTTCATGAAAATCATATGTTCGGCTTGAGTTCTAACAACCCACTTTGCAACAATGATCAACCCCAGTACCCATCTAAAGGTTGTTCAGCTTGGAAGTCTAGTTTCTCCGATATATTTCAAATGGTTTGTAAATCTTTCAGTTCCGTTCTTGATATCAGTTTTGTCCATGCAGGCTGCGAAGCCGGGTTTTCTCTCACCACCTCATCCAACTCAACAGTCACTACCGAGCACGAGCATTCCTACCGGCCATGCTCTCCCTCAACACTTGCCAGTCCATGCATATTCTCAACCTACCCTTCCTCTTGGACACTTTGCAAACATGATTAGCTACCCATTTCTGCCTCAGAGCTATGCATATATGCCGTCTGCTGCCTTCCAGCAAACATACACAGCTAATACCCCTTTCCACCAATCTCCGACTGCCATCAGCAACACCGGCGTTAAATACACATTGCCACAGTACAAAAGCAGTGTATCTGTAACCAGCTTACCTCAGTCCGCTGCTGTTGCCTCCGGTTATGGTGGTTTTGGAAGCTCAGCAAACATTCCCGGAAGTCTGATGCTGAATCCTTCTTCAGCATCTGCCAACACAACAATCGGCTTTGACGAGGCTTTGAGCTCTCAATACAAAGAGGGGAACCTTCACGCCCCTCAGCAGGTAATAGTATCAGACCCTGACTCCTCTCCTCGACTTTTATCCCTTTCTGACATGTTGATTTACTGTCACCAGACTGAGAACCCTGCTATGTGGGCGCACGGGGCTGGTTCAAGAACAATGTCAGCTATGCCAGCAAACACATTCTACAGTTTTCTCGGGCAGAATCAACTCGGTGGGTATCGACAAGGCCAGCAGCCCCAACACTACGGAAACATGAGCTACCCTCCGAACTACTACCATTCGCAGGCCGGCGTCTCTCAGGAACATCATCAGCAAAACCCTGCTGAAGCCAACATGAATAACCAGCAAGGTGCGCCGTCTCAGCAGCAATCACACCAGATCTGGCAGCACAGCTACTGATCGAACCTGCCTGCACATCTCCTGTTTGTCGACGAGGAGTGCCTTGAGTTTAGTCATGGGTTAGCAGAGTTCCTGATCTACCATGCATACTACTTTCTGCTCCACTCAGGAGAATTATGTACTTTAGAGATTTGAGTGTGTTTTTAACTGGTGCATCTTTGTGACTGATTTCCAAGTCTTCCCCATTTATTGTGAGGAGAAGTCTTTTTCTTTGGACTCTTTTCTTCTTTTATGTAATACTAGACCTAAATTATCTAACAACGTCTTATCTAATTACTGGGACTTTATCTATATATATATATATATATTTATGTATACACGTATTTCTGGTAATCTAAAAACTAAATCAGCATATTTGATGAGTCTGTGGCTTGTATTTTCATTGTATTTTTAAAATGCTAAAATTGTTTATTTTATGAAAGATCACAATCCCATGTGCCGTTAACTTTGAAAGTGTTAATTAGATTTAAGATTTTAAATGGATTATAATAAGGTTCGTTTTTGTTGAGATTTTAATGGTTATTATTGTATTCTATTCTCCCTAGGTACTCGTATACCTCATCATTTTCAGCGGTTACTATTTTTGTCTCATTTTGAATTAAAAAAAAATCAAAAATTTGTAAACTTATTATTCCACTTTAATGTTCAAAATAATGCCCTTTTTTTTGGCAAATAAATCCTTGTACAATCTTATAATTGTACAAATAACTGCTTTAATTTTTTTTTATTCCACGAATGCCTCTCTAAAAGCAAAATCCCCATCTGCACAATAACATTGATTTTCGAAAGATATATATATATATATATATATAAAGATGTATAAATTTTGATAAATATCTCGCTGTATATATCTACACATATATATGTATTAAAAATAAATGTTTAAGGGTTAAATTGGAATTATATCAAATGTAAGTGGTATTTTTCAATTTAGTCCCTCCGCCGGGAAAAAAAGGCATGATTCCCTGGTCCCTTCGTGTGATTTCTCAGTGTCGTGATTTGCTCGCTTATTCCCCATTCATCTCATTCTCCAACATCTCGCTCTCTCTCTCTCTCTCTCTCGATCCCAATCACTACTCCATCTCCATCTCCATCTCCATCTTTGCTCACTCTTTCCAGTCCAATTTATGCCTGGTAATGTTCTAACAGAAACATCATTCATGAATTCATTCGTACTGGCTGTTGATTTTGTTGCTCCGTTTGCAATTTTGAGTATTTCTTTGGTTGATTTGTTCTTTTTAACTTGATTTTTACCGTGTTATTGATCTTTTATTGCTTGAAAGATACTAATGTGATGCTCAAACTGGAAGTTTGGAGTGTGTTATCACTTTTAAGATTGAGCCCTAGATTGTTCTATGTAAATGGAGTTGAATGATTTTGCTATAAGATTGATATTGCATGCTTTGAGCTAAATTCATAGTTCTACCGAGAAGGAAGGTGTACCTTTGAGAATAAGTGAAAAAGTTGTCTTTATTAATGATAATGAAGTATTTTATCATGTAGTTGCGTTGTCAACATATTTCTATCTCATTCTTCATCTATGGATACTAATTTACTGATTGTACTGCCCTTTTTAACTAGTATAAACTAAAGTGTAAGTACAGAAAGATGTAATTTGATTATCTCGAGTCATCATGAAAATAGTTGTAGTGGCCTCGTAAACTAACAGTGACATGTCATAACCAGCATGCTGGTTTATGTTGGTGACATGCGTTCTTTGATTTTTTAATCTTTTAATTTTATGTGGAACTCTCCTGTATTATGGATACAAACCTTGTTCTTGAGTGAACAGTTTGAGCACTTGAGTTGTGTGATCGACAATAATAGAATTAGAAGATAAATAAGAATAAATTAGATGCCTTCAAAGGAAGGGATTAGTGTTTTAATAATGCTCATAAACATCTGCTTTTCGCTACTCAGTTTTCTAATCAACAGTTAGTGTTATTTGAAAATGGACGTATATCTTGCTGTAAGATTCACGAGCTTAACCAATTGTTGAAAACAGATGCATAGAGAGAAGGGTCAATGGAATTGTGGTTCATTCTGCTTCTTCCCTTCTATTGGCCTTTTTTTTGTAAGGTGTTTTACCTCTGCACTTCTTTGTCTGAAAGACATCATTAGGCGCTCTAGCAACTATTTGCATTATATCCTAACTTGTTGGACAATTGCATCAACTGATTATTTGATTCTTCAGATGATGCTGAATTTGTTCTCATCTTATAAGAATTTTGCTCTATTGGAGATATCTAATGCTTATTTTTTGATAGAGGTGATGTATTTGTGATGAATCAAGGGCATACCAGCTTTATTTGTTGTACAGCAAATATAATTTGCTCTTTCTTCCTCAAACTGCTGACAGCCATGTTTGCATTATATTAAATTTTTTATTGTCAATATGATACAGTTTACACTGGTTTCTTTGACTTTATAAAGAGGATTTCACATTATTACCTATTTTTATTTTCTTTCATTGACATTTTCAGGAAAATTTTGAGGGTCCTTCTGGTTTATTGAGTAGTAGTGGAGTCTGCGATCAAGCATGATAAATGGCCTTGTAATTTTTTGCTGAGTGAAGTTTGTCGTGCAGTCTCTGGAGAACTAAGTGATGTTAGATATTTTGGTTACTGCCTCGCCTCCTTGGTCATTTACTTATACCTAACCCATAATAGTTATAATCAAGATGAGTGATGCTGTTGATGAGCAGTCATCTTCCTCAGGTAATAGGATGAAGAAGCAAGAGGTGTCCAAGTTCCCTTTAAGTAAAGATAGTGCTTTAGGGTGTGACCTCTGGACAGATGGGCTCATTTGTGCTTTTGAATTTATTAGAGGCCACAGGTTGACTCATAAATCTGGTACAAGAGTAATGCAGCAAAGAGACAAGCAAGATAGAAACAAGCAAACTTATAGATCTGGACTGAGTAATGTTTCTGCTCAAACCATTAAGGGCAATAGCTTGCCAGAATCCACATCTCTCATTGACTTAAATAACAGTACAACAATCTCAGATTCTGATGAAATTGTTCATCCTGATGAGAACAAAGAAAACCATAAGAATGTTAAGGATCTATCTCATAGCCATTGGATCCCTATTGGATGGGCTAGGATTTCAGAACTTGTTCAGATGGTTCAAACAGATGCTAGCTGGAATTCTTGTCAGATTGATTTCACTGATGAAGAGGATGACATTACTGTAGCTGATGTTGCTGCTCCATACTGGGAGCGCCCAGTTGGTCCAACATGGTGGTGTCATGTACATCCAGGTCATTCCTATGTTGAGGCATGGCTTAATCATGCTCAATGGTTGCATCCTGCCATAAGTACTGCTCTAAGAGATGAAAGTCGGCTTATCAGTGAACGCATGAAGCACCTATTGTATGAGGTAACTTGTTGCTGACTTTCATAGTTGGTGTTGTATTTTGTGTACATGGATACATGATTTAAGTGTTAATAATCTAATAAATTTATAAAACAACAAAATGAGTATGGTGTCAATCAGTTAGTTTGCTAACTACATTTCTTGTTCTTACACTCTCTTTATAGCATGAAGAAAATGCTTTGTTCTGCCCATTGCACCACAAAATTTGTTTATATTCTTAGTTTACATTTATATTGGGTTTGAGCCTTCGTCTGGCAGAATATATGCTATAGAGCTTCAAGTTCCGGATATTGATTTGAATGGATCATGTATTTAGCAGATGTTTGCTATCAAATAGTCTAGGAACACCATTGCTGTAATTTATCTGATTTGATCTTCGTTTATTGAAAGAGGTTGGACTAACTGTGCTTATAGAATAGATAAATAATGCAAGATTTGCAATTGCTTGCACTTGATGAACAGGAGCAAAAGTAACAAAATCACAATAAAAATGGTGTTTGATTATATCATAATGGTATTTTTATATGTACTGAACCAAGTGGTGTGCACTCTCTTAACTAAAGAAGATACCTTTGGTTTCAATGCTCAAGTTTGGTTTTACAGGCTTTAATCCTTAAAAGGTGCAATTTAGTTGAAATGTTTAACTGGTAATGATTGTTGATGTGGAATATGAAATCTATTTTATGCGGTACACATAAGATTGATTGGAATGCGAAGGGTATGATATGAAATGAGTAATTGGATTTTGTTCCCTTAATCAACCTTTAACTACAAGTGATTTGTGAAATAAAGATATTTTCTGTTACTGAGTGCTACTAGAGCTGACGCCATCCTTATATAATGGTGGTTGTTTTAAATTGGATTTATAAATTCCCTGACACTTTCATTTGTTTGTGTTGTATTGGTAAGTCTTTAATTTACTTCTAACATCACTCCTTCCGACTAAATGTGCCCTTTTCATTGAATAAAGATGACTGGTTTTAGTTATTCAGGTTCCAGTCAGGGTTGCTGGAGGCCTTCTGTTTGAACTGTTAGGGCAGTCAGTTGGGGATCCATTTCGTGATGAAGATGACATACCAATTGTGCTTCGCTCTTGGAAAGCTCAAAACTTTTTGATCACTGCGTTGCACGTCAAAGGTTCTGCATCAAACATAAATGTGCTGGGCATCACTGAAGTTCAGGTATACTAGATGAGATCTTTCATGAGTTAATGAATTTCTTTGATATGATTCAATTGTTCCCTGGCTGTGCTAAATATGATAGCACTAAATAAATATTTTAAACCATCATGAAGATGGTATAGCAGTTGTGTCTGATTCGGCATGATGTTGCATCCTTTTCAGGAGCTGCTTCTCGCTGGTGGGAGCACAGCCCCCAAATCAGTTCATGAAGTCATTGCGCATTTAACTAGTCGACTTGCCCGATGGGATGATAGGTAAAAACTGTCAAGTAGCTTTATGTCAGTTATGATCATATATCTGTAGCTCATGATATTTTATTACACTTTTTACTTTGATCATATGCTAGATTCCGTTTGTATCTTGAAATTGTATTACATATTTGTGGGGTTAATTGCATATAGTGCATAGATGCATGCAGAGATCTATTCTTCAATTCGTATGTTAGTAGATACATCAAATATTTGTATGGAGGGCTGTTAATCAGTTTCCAACTCACAGTCAATGAATACCTAGAAATGTTACTGTGCTTTACCTGCCTTATTCTTGTTTCTATCCATCCAGAACAAATCATTACTTCTTCACAGAATCACAAGTATATGCTTCACTGCAGAAATAGAAGATAAATTTTACTAACCCCTCATTTATTGCATATGCTCTAGATTGTTTCGCAAATATGTGTTTGGAGCTGCAGATGAAATCGAATTGAAGTTTGTGAATAGGTACCTCCATTTCTTGAAGCTATATTGTTTATTTCAAAAGCTTCCTTTTTTTATCTTTGTTTGTGTGGAGTTTTTGATTTGAAAAATTTGAGAAATTATTAATGTTAAAAGTATCCACCATTTTCAGGAGAAGCCACGAAGATTTGAATCTGCTGAGCATAATACTGAATCAAGAAATCAAAAGATTAGCAACACAGGTATCTCAACTATGCCTCGCTTGTGAATAAAAATTCTGTCTTTGATAATGCTCTGTGTGTGCTGAAATAGTTGGTTAACATTTGCTCCAAAGGGGATGCTCCTCTACATAACAATTTGCACATCTTTTGACGAAATGTGTTTTACTCTATTTCTGTCAGGTCATCAGAGTTAAATGGTCATTACATGCAAGAGAGGAAATTGTATTTGAACTCATCCAGCACCTGAGGGGAAATGCCACGAAAGTGCTGTTAGAAGGAACTAAGAAGAATACAAGAGAAATGTTGGAGGAGCAGGAAGCAGTCCGTGGCCGGTTATTTACTATCCAAGACGTTATGCAGAGCACTGTCCGTGCATGGTTGCAGGTATTAAGCAAATTCACATTTTTCTGTTATTTCAAAAGAAAATGAAGCTTTTCTTCTTATTCTTGAACAAGTCACTTTCCACTCAGTTCTCCGGCTATCTTGATTGCAAAAAACTTGTGCTCAGGGATTCTCCAAGGCACTGTTTCAGTTCCATTCAACAGCATACATATTGTTAGATATATGAAGATGTTAACTTGTATATCTATATCATATCAGACTAGTCTCTATATTAGATCATTTCTTTGCACATTCAGAGTTGCTTTTCTGTGTTCCTATTTAGGATCGAAGTCTTCGAGTTACCCACAATTTGGCTGTTTTTGGCGGTTGTGGTCTGGTTCTATCGATAATCACTGGTCTCTTTGGTATCAATGTGGATGGAATACCAGGAGCAGCAAATACTCCATATGCATTTGGTTTGTTTACGGCGATTCTTTTCTTCATAGGCATCGTCCTGATTTGTCTCGGCATGCTTTATCTCGGACTAAGAAATCCAATCACCGAAGAGCGGGTTAATATCAGGAAGCTAGAGCTCCAGCAACTAGTTTCTACATTTCAGCATGATGCCGAAACTCATGCAAAAGTTAGACAAGGTGTATCAAGGCATAATTTACCACCAACCGCTGCAGATATGATTGCAGAAACAGGGTATGTTCTCATTCCCTGATTTTCTATCATTTTGCTCATTCAGGAATAATTAGGATTTTTTTATTTGTTTTGAAAAGCGATTTCGTTTGAGGAAATATCAAGGATTTCTCTTAAGTTTATGGTAATGAATTAATTCAGGTGGAAAGATTATTGAGTTCACTGATAATTAATTGTTTTACCTGAATGAAGAATACACAGGTAGAGAGCTGAACAAAGTTCAGATCCTTGCAAAGTTTAATGCATGGAAACTGATTTTGGTTAAATTAGGTTGATTTTTTTTTTTGTAAAAATATAAAGTAAAAAAAAAATGAGAAATGATACATAATGAGATTCATTTCCAATCTCATTATGTATCATTTCTCATTTTTTTAGTTTATGCCAAATAAAATTGAGAAGATCCCTTCCCAATCTCTAATCCTGCCACGTCATAAGCCCAAAATTTATGGCCACAAAGTCAAAAAGTCACCAAAAAGAGTAGCTATGGGTGCATTTTTTACTCTATTTATAGTCAAAAGAAAACAATTAATACACGCATAAACGCAAGTTAAATCCTCGTTTTCAATCTTATCACACCTCATTATTACTGCTAACTTAAAAATTCAGATTTAAGAATATATACGCGGATGACTGTTGTTGTTTAGTGATGTTTATTTATAAACCATTGAATAATAATTTAACGGTTATTATTTATATATATATCATATAAATTTACTATACATAATTATTATGTAATACTGTATAACATTATTTGATATTGTTTGAAATTATGTAGGAATGGATCGTTCAATGGTTATTATTAGATGTTCTTAGATGATTGATTGTTATATATATAGTCTATTGTTATATTTGAACATATTAGCATCAAAATAAATATTTAATTATATCTTAAAATAAAATACGAAATTTCATCTTATAAAAATTATATATATATATATATAACAAATATTGTGTACATCCTTGTAATGAAAGATCAACTGATTTTTTTTAATTTTTATACAGAATTAATTTTTTTTCATTGATTTATTATTAGAAATACAATTTTACCATCACTGTTTAGTCTAATTTTATTGTATTATTAAATAATGAAAAGAAAAAAACAAAAAAGTAATAATAATTAAAAAAAAAAAACTTAAATTGACTTATAACTATAATGATGCTCTTATATGGGTATTTTATCTTGTACTCCCGCCGGTCTTTTTTACTTATCTATTATAACTAATTCATTTGGATTTAAAAAAAAAAGGGATAAAATTAGTTAAAATTTTAAAATTTATATAACAAAATTATATTAAAATTTCAATACTATTCTTATTTAAAATATAATTTAATAAAATATAAGTTGATACAATAATTTATTAAAATTTGTAGAAGTACATTAAAAAAATAAATTTAAAAAAATAATATTTAATGGTTTATGAATATACGAAATAGACAAGTAAAAACAAGTAAAAAGGACCGGAGGGAACATAGTTAATTATGCATTCTAATAAAAAAAAAAATATGCATTCATATATAATCGCATTTCCCATAAAACCATCAAATTAATTAGTAATAATATAAAAGGGCTCATAGCTTAACAAATATTTGACCTTATTATTAAAAACAAAGATGAAATAATCAAAATATCTCAAATTCAAGACTCTTACATTTTTGATGTATATAGTATTGGTTGCTTTCCCCAAAAATATATATTTTTGAAAAAGGCGATAAGCACTAGTACTCAGGGACGTGCACGTATGAGGAGCAATATATATATATATATAAATATTTTGAAAAATTGAATTTATTATTTATTTATTTATTTATTTATTTTACAGGAATAGTCAATAGTAAACGGTATACCTCCCCCCTTCCTTGCATTTTCCCTTTGGGGCCGCCGTCCAAAGAGACCCCAAACTAAGAAAACCGCGTTCCTATTATTATTATTATTATTATTATTATTATTATTATTATTATTATTATATATATAAAGACATTTCAAGAAACACATTGCGAACAAGAGAAAGAAGAAGATATGAGTGAGAGAAGGAAACGAGAATGGTTTACAAGGGTTGGAAAGGAAGCAAGAGTGTTGTGGAGAAGAAGGGTGTTCGCATCGGCCTGGCGGAGTGTTCGGCGCCGGGGACGATTTCCGAGCTCTTGGTTGCTCACCGCCTTCGATTGCGTGCTCTACCACTTGCTCTCCTTCCTCGAAGCCGTCCTTATTGTTTTCCAGCTTTGCTTCTTTTTTTTCCGTTTTGGATTTCATCTCTAATGCCCAAATTTCATTATATTCATTTTTTTTATTTTTTTATTTCAAATTAATTATTGCCTTCATTGTCTTTTTCAATTATTATTATTATTATTTATAAATGCAAATATATTTACTCTTTTGCTTGTCCTACATGAATAATAGACAGCAATGCTCTTTTTTTATGAATATAAATAATACTAAAGCATGATCTGAAGCCCTGGGATGTACATTATATATACTATTATAAAAAAATAAGTATAAGAATATCGGGATGAGCGATTGTATGAGCAAGACTGGGAAACAGTAGAGATTTGAACCCATGACCTCCCTCTTACACTTTGATGTCATACCATTGGGCTATCCAATGATTGACTTGTCCTACATATAAATTTATATGTATTACTATGAAAATAAGGTAATTTGGTTTTTTATTTTTCTCTCAATTTAAAAACTGAAGGTTTTAAAATTTAAATGTAATTTTTTTTTAAATGTGATAAGCACAATTAATTAATGAAGGATGCGTGCTAAGTCAAATATTAGACATCTATCTAGCTTTACGCCCTCACTGAAGACATTGGTCTCAAGCTGTAAGCCTGTCCTCCTACTATCACTTTATGCAAGTGAGGTCGTATCATTGAGTTATTAGCGCGTTAGTTATGTAATTTGTTCACAAATTCTCAATATATATATGTTTGTGTATGTGTCATTGTAACTTTTATTAGGGTATTTATTCAAATAAAACTTAAATTTTTTTTGGATGAATAAATAAAATTATTTTAAAATTAAGATTTTTTAAAACTATTATTAGTATGTAAGCATTTTATTTACTGTTTTTGAGAAATAAGAAAATTAGTAGTAAAAATAATATTCCTACATTTTTTTGATCCCCCAACACCAAAATAATAATAATAATAATTGTATTAATCTTTGGATGACTTTTAAATTCATTTGAGGTGATTGTTTGGTAGTTATTTTCCCACCACTTTCATACATAATATTAAAACTAATAATAATTGAGATCATTCGCATTTTTTTCCCCAGTTCTTGGAAATAAATTATTGTGTTCATAAGAATGAATGCGCACATCAAAATTATTCTCTGTCTAAATTTGACCGCTTAAATAAACGCCTCAAGACTTTCAAACCCAAATCATATGATAATATAAATTTGTATTTATTGGGCTACCTAATCCAACCTGTTTGTTTGACAACACCACTAATACACTAGAACACAATCACATTTCATTTTATAGTTTGACTAGTTCTTACATCCCAAATCTTTGCTGGTTAATTTCATAATCTTAATTATTAATTGCAATTGTTACAAAAGCGTGTATATATATCCGAATTCTCTTAATTATTAATAAATAAAAAAGTAATAATATCAAACTATTAAAATGAAACATTGAATTTTATGAACCTCATTTCAGACGGTCACCTGTTAATTTCAACCTTTATTTTTTTAATTAATGTCAAGCCACCTCAAGATCTTGCACAAATCCGGAATTACCACTTCAACATAAGTGTGTTGTTACCCTACATAAACTGAGATTCGAACCCACCTTATCGATGAGACACGAACATCCTATACAAGTACAAAACACTTCAAGAGCTTGCACAAGTACGGAATTAGCACTTCAACATAAGTGTGTCGTTACTCTACATAAACTGAGATCCGAACCTACCTCATCGTATTGACACAAACATCCTACACAAAGAACCCGATCCCAATAGACCAAGTGATCGTTGCCGTTAATTTTAAGCTTTCATTCAAACATTTGTAAAGTAAATGAGAAATAAATTTGGAAATGCAAAGAACTGAAGAATTCCAAGTTGAAGAGAAAGATATCTGTACAACATATTAAGGAATTGCTGCTCTCAAGAAAAACAGTATAACCAAAATGCCACAAGAAATAAAGTTTTCAGTTCGATATCCCGCCATGGTTTCAGATTTTAAACTCAGCAGCTGTCGACGAAAATTCTCAGTTTCGTTAGCAAATTCATGATTCTGATCAGCAATTTCTTGTTAGCTTTGTGCTTGATTCTTCTCTGATATTCCTATTTTGTTATCAAGATCAATAGAATTTGAGTTCTCTTTCAAAGACTCGATGTCAATGCTTGCTGTACGGCTCCTTCGGTTTCGTCGATCCTTTTATCAAGTGAACATTGGTTTAGTTATAGCTGAAATGAATGAAAAAAAAATTGTAGACAATAGATTCAAGTTTTGAGGCTAGAACCTCTCGAAACGGGTCATCGTCGGCTTCAAGCATTCGAACCACCTGTCCCATTCTCGGCCTTTTATCAGAGTCAGGATCAACACATCTCAGTGCAATGAGAAGAACACGTTTAAGAATTCGGGGAGCTGGTTTAACTTCCAGGCTTGGATCTACTACCTCTTCGGCTCTCCGACTCCCTACCATCATTTTAAGCCACTCGATAAGATTCACCTGGGTGGTCAATTACTAAAATGGTTATCAACTAAGCAAAGTTCAGGTTTTTATAAAGTTTATATATACATCAAAAGTCAATTCATACCAAATAGCTCAAGCAATTCCTTTAATTCAATGAATTAGTGCAAATCATACCTCATTAGAAGGCCGAGAATAATCGACAGGATCCCTTCCTGTCACAGCTTCCAACAAGAGCACTCCAAAGCTGTAAACATCGCTCTTCTCATTCAAAAGTCCGGTATTTGCATATTCCGGTGCTACATACCTGAAGCATTGCAACAATGTGTATTGTTATGTAAGGAAAGAGAAACCATAAGACGATATAAATAAGGTTAAAGGTAGAGAGAGTCATACCCGAATGTTCCCATCACTCTAGTTGTGACATGGCTTTTTCCGGAACCTAAGAGCTTGGCAAGTCCAAAATCGGAAATCTTAGCATTGAAATCAGCATCAATCAAGATATTGCTTGATTTTATGTCTCGGTGGACGACCTTTGGCTCTATGGCTTCATGCAAATAAGCAAGTCTGCAGGGCATTGATTTTGGTTACTAATGTGTAATCCATTTGAATGAAGAACAAACATACTTACGCTTTTGCCGTTCCTAGGATGATTTTGATACGATTGTCCCAACTAAGAACACCGTGCTGCCGCATTGCACCATGGAGCCACTGCTCCAAATTTCCATTGTTCACATACTCATAGACAAGCATCCTAGTAATAGAATCAATTTACACAATGAGATGAATTCCAGTTGGTAATTCAGTTTAAGATATAGCAAAGAGCTTTCAACTATTGAACAATAATAAACTAAGATCGATGTTCTGCACCTTTCCACCGTATATGGATTAATTAAGTGGTAGACATTGCGAACAGACAAAATTGGGAAAAAAATATAATAATAATCATGTCTCACAAAGAAGAAAAGAACATCAAAGAACTTGTTATAAGATACATGTAAAAGTTCGATAATTTGGAAAGTACTCAAATATTAGTATTTAATACAAATTATTAACAACGATTCAGAGAAGCTGTTCACTTTATTTAATTAAAAGGATACAAACTAAGTAAACTCAGGACAAGTTCTTACCTGTGAATTCCTTCTATACAATACCCCAAGAGTCGCACCAGATTCTTATGTCGAACATGCCCAATAGCTTCTACTTCCACTCTAAATTCTTTCTCTGCCTGACCCCTGCAAAATCAAACTCTTTCAAAATTTAACTCGATAACAGTTTTTAAACAGCAGAAGATCAAGCTGACGGCGATAAGACTTACAGATTGTTGAGAAGCTTTTTCACTGCCACATCGGTACCATTAATCAAACGACCACGATAAACAACTCCATATCCACCCTCACCGATAACATTCTCCTTTGCAAAACGATTAGTGGCATACTCGAGATCTCTGAGAGTAAACCAATGTCCCCATCCAAGATGAGAAAACTCAGGTAGGCCAACTAAAGGAGACGCCGAAACAAGTCCATAAGAAGAATAAGCTTTCTTAGAAGGCCCTAAGCTACTTTCATCGCCTGAATGCGAACTTCCACACCGGTCATTATGGTAAACTGAACTACATTGGCTCAAGGTATCTGCCTCGCTTGATTTACTCACACCCAAGTGTGCCAAAGCCTTCTCCGACTCCTTATCGCTATAAGTGTGCTGTGAGCTAAGAACAGGCCCCTCGCGATCATGGAAGCTCTGAGCTAAAGTCCGACCACCAACTCTATCTACGGTAATCACCTTAGAGACATCAGGAATCTGTGATCGAGGGACCTTGTCAAAGCTCCGGCAGTTCCTTCTCCGGAAGACGATCCAAACAGGTAGGAGTATCAGGATCAAGACTATAACTGTGGTAACACAAATGCCTATTACAACCCACACTCGCATGCCGGCAAACGAAGTCTGCTTCATCAAAAAATTATACAGGGAACCTCCAGATCCCATATTTCCTGGGATGAAAAGGAAAATAGCTGAATAAACTCTTCAAATCATTCCATCAAATGCTGAATGCTCAGATTTGTAATGTTTCATCCCCAATTCAATCAAGATTAAGCAATGTAGATGCAATTCAAAATGCAGAAATTCAGAGTCTAATCATGCTGTCATGCTTTCAATTCATAAGATGAAAAATTAGGGCAAAGGAACCACTAGTTGTCCCTATACCTATTTCACTTTACAACCAATTTGTTAAAAGAAACAAGACCCACATGTGTCTCATGACACCTTTCTCACAATGACAGTCATGATTCTCACTCAATAATAAAGAGTTGTGCATAATTTGGCATTGCATTGCAACAACAGCAGTAAAAATTCATTGTGAAATTTCTTTTCATGGATGAAAAACCAAAACAAGAAAAAAGACATAAGATCCAAAACTAAAGTGATAAAAAAGAAGCATTTTTTTCCCCTTCTGAGAAACACTAATACATAAAAAAGCATTGAGATAAAAATCATGAAAAAGAGAAAAAACATCAAAAGACATACCTTTTGGTCAGTTTCCTTCTGATCTTCCTTTCACTCAATGAAGAGAAACAAACATCACCAAAAACACAGAACCAAAACAAAGAAACTCCAACCCTTCACCAATGGATGAACCAAGAACAACAAGCAAATAACACAATAAAATAAATTAAAAAATACAACTTTCCACCAAAAACAAGCAAGACAAGAGACAATGGAACAAGAACAGAAATATTTATTAAAAAAATTGATTTTTCTGAAACTTTGGGTTTCAAGGATCAGAGAAAAGGATGTTGGCCAAGTTCATTCTTTTTCCTTTGCATTGATGGACAAGAAGCTTGGTTTGCAATGAAGGAAAGCCAAACCCAGAGAGAAAAGAACAGTAAAAGGGAAGGAAGGGAGAAAAGAGGACTTAGAGGAGCAGGATGTGGGCATTTAGTGAAGATTAAAAATGGAAAAAAAATCATTAAAATTGGTATTTAATGTGAAAAAAAAAGAGATTAAAAAAAAAAAGTATAAATGAGGGAGTGTGATGGTGGAGAGGTCAAAGAGGGGCCCACAAGACAAACTCCAAATCTAGCTTAGCTTGCTGTCCATGTGAATTGTCCGTACTACCCTTGCTGTTTTGAGGCATTTGTCACAGTGGCATGTGACTGTCCTTGACCTTTTTGGGAAATTTACCTGAAGTTTGCTTCATTGCTTTGCAAGGTTTAGTAGTGATGGTAAATAAATAGTCATTAAAATTTGATTGGGAATTGAGAACACACGCACTGACTACTATTCACTATTTTTTTAAAATAATAATAATAATTATTATTATTATAAATTAAACTTTGCTGTTCTTGTACGATATATATACTAATTTTTCAATATTAATTTATTAATATCTTTTTAATTTTAAAAAAATAATATAAGATCTTTTTAGTTATCTAAAAATATTAGTTTAGGAACCATGAGCTAATACAACAATAATTATCCGTGATTGTGAGTTGTGATTCAGAAATCTTGAATTTGAGATTCTCAAATTATAATTCATATTATGAGTCTCTTGTAGGAGTTTATATAAAGAGTTTTAGGAGACTTTGTAGAAAAAAAAAATGCTAATTTATAGAATTTCATAATGCATGTATATAATTATGAATTTTTATAAATAGTATTAAATTGATGGCTTTAATGGTCGAAGGCATGTAAATAACCATATTACATGCTAATTTAGAAAAAAAAAAAAAAAGGAAAAAGAATTACATGGCAAAAATTTAAAGATAGGCAAATATTCTAAAATTTAATTGACAAAATTTAATATTTAAGAATTGATAAAAACTGAGTTAAAAGTCATAAATTAATTTTCATTTTACCTTATGTTTTTTCACTGTTCATTATATTGCAACCTAAATACTTGAAATTGATGAAAAAAAAAAAACATTCTCTCTTATTTATTTATTAAGAATATTCATTTTATTGTGGAAGTGAGACAAAATCAAATTTCCCTTATTGCCCTCAACTTCAAGCAAGTCATGTTCCCTCTCCCTTCTTCACACATTTTCCTCATTTCTTTATTAGGAATTTAAAACAGTCAATTTTCAGAGGAAATTTGATATTTAATAAAATTATAATATATATATATATATATATCAACTTTTTTAAAAATTGGTTGCCTCTCAAGTGATCATATTTCCACATAGTTCTAGATAATTATTGAAATTTAAGGGGTTAATATGTAATTTACTAAGACTTTCACATGAACTGTGCTTTCTGATAACCTAATAGAATCTTCTTCATTTGCAAATTAACCATTAAAAAACTTAACATTTAGATATAGCCCTTAAAACCCCAATTTTTATTTGCAATATACCCCCTTTAAAAAGCTTCAAAATACATTCATGGAACCAATGACAAATGTAAAGATTGCTAAAATATGTTATTCTAAAAGCAAAAAGGGAGTGAAATTATAACAAGCAATGCTCCAAAACTTTTATGATAAAGCTGATAAAAAGGGAATTTGATGGTGAATTAGAGAAGTCCAATTGAAGGCTTTATGATGATACTGTTACTTTAAAATAAAATAAAATAAAATAAAATAAATGAGGTTGAAAGGAAGCATCATCATCATCATCATCATCATCATCCATTTTCCAAATTCATGGCTGGTGCTCACATGCTTAGCGTTCCCACGTCCATGGCACTAGGCTCATTTCATGGCATGACCTCATAATAACACAGGTCAAGGTCAACCAAAAGGTTTGCATAATAACCCACTAGTTCATTGATAGTCTTTTGCAGTATGTTTTCCTCATTAATAATTTGTAATTTTAAAAGACCGATAAATAGAAAATGATGTTCTTTTTATATTTATTAGCTGATGTGAGACTAATTCTGAGTTCATTATATTTTAGTTAAATGAATTTTGATTTATATTATATTTTTAGATATTAAAATAATTATTATTAGACTTTAAATCCTTGAATTATACTAAAAATTTATTTTTACCTATATGAATTATTATTGTTTGAATAGAAACCAAGAACTTTTTTTGTATTTTTATTAAATATAGAAATGAAATATGTTTTCTGTTGAAAGAGTAGAATGACTGTGAGAGGACATAATTCACAAAGTTTTTTTTAATTTAATATGTGTTTTTTCTTGTCATTCCATCAAACTTTTTGAAAATATCTTATGTATTTTTTATTTTATTTATTTTAATAATCAGTTTTTAACAATTTAATGATTTATTTTGCGTTAAAGTAATTGTAACTGAATTTACAATGGATTTTATTCAATTTATTATAAGTAAAATATAATTTTCTTTATAAAAAAAACTTACATGTATATATATATATATATATATATATAATGGATGAAGGACTTATCTACTTTACATGGATGAACTCGTTGCTGGTTTTGACTTTTCATTATCATTCTTTAAAGAAATAAAAAGCTTTTAAAAAGGCACGGGACAAAATGTGCCAAATAATAAAATAACTTATTATCAAAAATTATTTTTTATTTTAAGTAAAAAATCACCGATGATGTTTTATATTCATCAAGACAAGCCTCAGACTAATACAATAAATAATTCATTCACTCTCATACAAAAAGATCAAATATCTAAATTTCCATCAAATACATATTGAGCAAAGATTTACTATATATGATCTTGTATACAAAATACTATATTAGTCTTTGGTATGTGAATAGGTTTACATCACAATCTTCGTATCACTTTGTTTATATAGACTAGAAATAGAAGAAAAATATTAGAAAAATCAAATAAAAAAATATATATGAGGGCTAAAAATGAAAAATGTACGCTACAAAATTGTCACGTGATTAAATTAAAATCAAAATTATGAGTGAGAATATAAAAAAAGAAATAAAAAAAGAAATAGATAAGATAAGAAGGGATTTTTGAAATTTTTTAAAAAAAGTGAAGAAGGAAAAATCTCTTGGGGGTTGAAGATTTTTGGGGAAGTTGAGGATTTGTGGAAAAAGAAGAGAAAAAAAGGGAAAAAAACAAGAGGAGAGCAGGGAACAGAAGAAGGAGGAGAGACGAGAAGGAAAAAAAGAGTCCGACAATGGTCCTTCGGCTCTATTAGTTCCTCTCCCACTCTTTTTCTCTCTCCGAATGCTACCACGAGATGAGCCAAAGAAAGTCGAGGATAAGATGAAGTACTGACAGTGCAGTGGTGGCGATGTATATGGCTTTTGCCTGGCCACCACCTGGCGGGAATCCAAGAAGCTTTGTTGCTTTCGGTTCTCTTCTCCGATCCCAGATCTCGATCACCATCCCGAGGCAATGAGAAGATCAACGGCGAGACAACATTCGATCATAAAAAAATCATTGACTTCATCAAAAATGTTTCCCTAAACAGAAAGAAAATATCAATTGCTCCACCACGGCAAGCAAGATGATGTTCGAACCCTAGCACAAATCTCGAGGGCATGCTTGAGAAACTCGTCAGTGCTTATGACTTCAAGAGGTAGATGCTCTTATAGAATTCTATTCAAAAGTATTTATACATATACATGTTCTAGTTGCATCCATGACAAAATGCCTAGATTTTTAGTTTTACAAAACAAAAAAATTCTCATAACCCGTGCTTCATCTGCTCATTCATTCCTATGTGAATATTAGTCATGGTGGGACATGCATCGTGGATTGCTTTGTGAACCATGCATTCCTTGCTTAAATGAGTAATGAGTTATATACCATAGTAGCATGTCTTTATGTATTACTTGCCAAAGATGCTTTTCAGTAATCAAAACCTCCATCTCATGTCTTGGCCTTTAAATTTGGCTAATATTTCGATGTAATCCGAGATGAATGTTATTCGTTCGATATTTGGATTCTTTGTTAAAAAAAAAAGGAAAAAAAGAGAGAAGAGGCTCTGTTATAAAATTCGGCAAAAATTTTGTAGAAAAATTGGGTTTCATTGCAAAATCTATGGAGAAGTAAAAAACGAAGTATTTGAGGACACATATGCAAAATTGTGAAAATGCGCGAAAATATGAAAGCTCGAGGGTTTAACGCAAAAAGCTATGAAAAAAATATGAAAAATATGAAAGTTTGGGGGGTTCATTTGCAAAAAAATTCATAAAATGTGAAAAATGAAAAAGTTAGAGGGCCTCAATGCAAAAACAAGAAGAGAGAGAAAAGAAAAAAAGGATTTTTTTAGCGAAGATGAGGGTACTTTGGTAATTTTCACAAGACCCCTTAAGCTTTATCGTGATGTCTAATGCATGTCGACCGCCTTCTTTTAGAGGGTCTCTTCATCGCTCTTAACAAATCACTGAAGCGGATGGGCTATCGAAGATCCTTTTTAAAAACTCTCTTTGAGCTCTTGGACCCTGGCTTTGAGACCATCGACTCTTTTTGGAGTGACGACAAATCTCTTTCGAAATCGCTGGACCCTGTTTGAGGCCATTAACTCTCTTAGAAGTGATAGAAAAATTCCAAAACCCTTAAAACTCTCTCGAGATGATGGACCCTTTACGAGGCCTATCGACTCTCTTTCGAGTGATGAAAAATTCCAAAACCCCTTAAAACTCTCTTTGAGCACATGGACCCCGCTTGAGGCCATCGACTCTCTTCGAGTGATGAAAAATTCCAAAACCCATAAAACTCTCTTTGAGCTCATGGATCTTGTTTGAGGTCATTGACTCTCTTTCGAGTGATAAAAAATTCCAAAACCCATAAAACTCTTTTTTGAGCTCATGGACCTGTTTGAGGCCATCTGACTCTCTTAAGAGTGATGAAGAAATTTCAAGATCTTCAAAAACCAAGCATTCTAAAACAGAGAGAGATCAAATCAAAATCAAGGCATTTAAAAATGATGAATCAACAAAACGAGCTCAACAACCCTCGTAGTTAAAGTGTCGAAGAGTTCACAAGTTACAAAAAGCTTCACAAGCATGAAAGCTGAAGCTTATATATATAAAAAAAAAAAAATCAATCAAATCAAGTTCCAAATCAAATCCAAAATGCAAGTTTCAAAATTCAAGATGCAAATTTCAAATGGATCAACCAATGGCTCAACAACCTCAAAGCTAAAGCGTTGAAGAGTTTAGAAGTTGCAAAAGGCTTCACAAGCATAAAAGCCAAAGTTCATGAAAAGCCAAACCAAGTTTGTGATTCATCAATGCAGAGAATCTACAACTTGAAATTTAAATCAAATCCATGATTCAAGTTCAAATGCCCAAAATGCAAGTTTCAAAGTTCAAGATACAAATTTTCAAACAAATCAACAAGTGAGAGCTCAACAACATCAAAGTTAAAGTGTCGAAGAGTTCACAAGTTGTAAAAAGTTTCACAAGCTCGAAAGGCCGAACCTCATAAAAAAAGTCAAATCAAGTTCCAAATCAAATTAAAGAATTCAATTCAACAAATGAACCCAACAACCTCAAGGATGAAGAGTTGAAGAGTTCACAAGTTACAAAAACCTCACAAGCCCCGAAGGTCAGAGCTTATAAAAATCAAATCAAGTTTCAAATCAAATTCAAGATGATAACCGAAAAGTCCAAGTTCCAAGTTTTAAAACAAATCAACAAATGAGCTCAACAACCCTCGAGAGTTAAAAGCGTTGAAGAGTTCATAAGTTGCAAAAAGCCTCACAAGCCCGAAGGGTCAGAGCTTATAAAAATCAAATCAAGTTTCAAATCAAATCCAAAATACAATTTCAAAGTCCAAGTTCCAAGTTTCAAACAAATCAACAAATGAACTCAACAACCTGAAGGCTAAATTGTTGAAGAGTTCACAAGTTGCAAAAAAGTTTCACAAGCCTGGAGGCCGAAGCTTATAAAAAATCAAATCATGTTTTAAATCAAGTCCGAGATGTAAATTTCAAAATGAATCAACAAATGTGCTTTCAACAACCCTCAAAGCTAAAGTGTCTGAAGGGTTCATAAGTTGCACAAAAAGTTTCACAAGCCCAAGAGTCAAGCTTATGGAAAGTCAAGTCAAGTTCCAAATCAAATCAAAGTTGCAAATTCAAATGTCCAAGATACAGTGTCTCGAATGAATCAACAAATGAGACTCAACAACCTCATTGTTAAAGCGTTGAAAGAGTTCAAAAGTTGCAAAAGCTTTCACAAGCATGAAAAGTCAAGCTTATAAAAAAATCAAATCAAGTTTCAAATCAAATCCAAGATACAAGTTCAAAGTCCAAGACACAAATTTCAAACAAGTCAACAAATGAGCTCAACAACCTCAAAGTTAAAGTGTTGAAGAGTTCACAAGTTGCAAAAAGGCTTTCACAAGCATGACAAAGTTTGAAGCTCATGGAAGGTCAAACCAAGTTTGTGATTCATCGACATAGGGAATTCACAGCTTGAAATCCAAATTAAATCTAAGATGCAAAATCAAAAATCCAAGTTTCGAATGAATCAACAAATGAGCTCAACAACCTCGGAGTTAAAGGGTTAAAGAGTTCACAAGTTGCAAAAAGCCTCACAAGCCTGAAGGCCGAAGCTTATAAAAAATTAAATGAAGTTCCAAATCAAATCCAAGATGCAAGTTTAAATGTCCAAGTTTCAAGTTTCAAATAAATCAACAAATGAGCTCGACAACCTCGAGACTACAGCGTTGAAGAGTTCACAAGTTACAAAAGTTTCACAAGCCCAAAAGCCGAAACTTATGAAAAGTCAAATCAAATTCCAAATCAAATCAAAGTTGCAAATTCCAATATCCAAGTTCCAAGTTTCAAACAAATCAATAAATGGGCTCAATAACCTTAAAATTAAAGTGTTGAAGAGTTCACAAGTTGCAAAAAGCCTCACAAGCCCGAAGGCCGAAGCTTATAAAAAAAATCAAATCAAGTTTCAAATCAAATCCAAGATGCAAGTTCAAAGTTCAAGATACAAATTTCAAATTAATCAACAAATGAGCTCAACGACCTCAAGGATGAAGAGTTAAAGAGTTCACAAGTTGTAAAAAGCTTCACAAGCATAAAAGCCGAAGCTCATGAAAAGTCAAACCAAGTTTGTGATTCATCAATACAAAGGATCCACAACTTGAAATCCAAATCAAAGTTTAAGATACATAATCAAATTCCCAAGGAGCAAGTTCAAAGTCTAAGACCCGAAGTTTCAAGTTTCAAACAAATCAACAAATGAGCTCAACAACCTCAAAGTTGAAGTGTTGAAGAGTTCACAAGTTGCAAAAAGTTTCCAAGCCTAAAGGCGAAGCTTATGAAAAGTCAAATGAAGTTCCAAATCAAATCAAAGAATTCAAATTCAACAAATGAACCCTAACAACCTCAAGGATGAAGTGTTGAAGAGTTCACGAAGTTACAAAAAGCCTCACAAGCCCTCAAGGTCGAAGCCTATAAAAAAATCAAATCAAGTTCCAAATCAAATTCAAGATGATAACCGAAAAGTCCAAGTTCCAAGTTTCAAACAAGTCAACAAATGAGTTCAACAACCTCAAAGTTAAGGCGTTGAAGAGTTCACAAGTTGCAAAAAAAAAGCTTCACAAGCATGACAGCCGAAGTTTATGAAAGGTCAAACAAAGTTTGTGATTCATCAACATAGGGAATCCACAGCTTGAAATCCAAATTAAATCAAAGATGCAAAATCAAAGATCCAAGTTCCAAATAAATCAACAAATGAGCTCAACAACCTCAAAAATAAAGCGTTGGAGAGTTCACAAGTTGTAAATAGCTTCACAAGCATGAAAGCTGAAGCTTATGAAAAATCAAATCAAGTTCAAAATCAAAAATCTAAGATGGAAAAGGTCAAATGTCAAAGATCTAAGTTTCAAGTTTCAAATGAATCAACAAATGAGCTCAACAACCTCAAAGTTAAAGTGTTGGAGAGTTCACAAGTTGCCAAAAGCTTTACTAAAGCATGAAAGCCGAAAGCTTATGAAAAATCAAATCAAGTTCCAAAATCAAAATCTAAGATGCAAGTTCAAAAATCAAAGATCCAAGTTTCGAACAAGTCAACAAATGAGCTCAACAACCTCGAGGATAAAAGCGTTGGAGAGTTCACTAAGTTCAGAAAGTTTCACAAGCCCCGAAAAGCCAAAAGCTTGTGAAAATTCAAATCAAGTTCCAAATCAAGTCCAAGATGCAAATGCAAATATCCAAGACACAACTTCACCAGTTTCTAAGTCATGTTCAAGATGCATATTTCGACCGTTGACGAAGACCAAAAGTCAACAAAAGTCAAAGCGCGATTTACGGCAAAATAGTCGGAAGGAGATAAAAGGCTACAATTATTGTTGTGTCAAGATGATTAAATTCCAAATTTCTTGTACTTTTAACGAAGACTATGAATTCATGAATAAAAATTTATTTGTCAGAGTTTGTTTCTTTCTTCACACTTATTTTCTTAATCGGAGGTTCATGTGACAATGTCCAGGGTAATTAACATTAGGGGCTTACCCCTAATGGAAGTCATGAACCCACAATCCCTTGAAGTCTACAAAATATTAAAATTTGATTTGTGATCCATGTTTTTTATCCGGTCAATCCTAATTAAAGGCCGGGTGGAAAGAAAGGAGCCCACACACTTGTTAATAGCGCATGACTAAACATTTAATTCTCGGATATTTACATTCTCTTAAATGTTGCGATTGCCTCATTTGGAAAAAAATAAAAATAAAAATAAAAATATCCAAGGCCATTTTTCATATAAAATATATATATATATATATATTATATAATAAAATGGTGGTGTGGCAAAGTACCACCACATCATCTCAAAGAAACTAGAAACCCCGTGAACACCCAACAAACATCATGAATCATGAATCATGATGGATGGACGGCTTAAACAAATTTACAAGCCAAAATGACTTAACTTTAGTAATCATTTGTGATTTGAATAAAATTTATTTTAATAAATGGGAAAAAAAAACTAACGGTTCAGATTAATTAAACTATTTTAACAGTTGAAAACCTAATCATGAGGCACATATCTGTGATCACACTGAGTAACGTGTAGAGTGTTGTACTGTGAAACCATCTATGAAAGCACATGCGCTCCAAACCAACCTTCGTTTCATTCTCACAAGCAAATCATCGAACACTTTCCGAGCATTCGGTGGTGGAGAGAAGATGGCGACCATGTTGCTGCTCCGGTCTCCCACTGCCATCAACCCTAGAATTCCCCTTCTCCGTAGTAGCAGGTGAATGCTCAATCATTCAGTTGGATTTTTGGGTGTTTTTGGTCTATCTGATGGTGTTGTTGCTTGTTTTGGCTGTAGATTTGGTGCTCCCTCGAGGTTATCGCTCCAGGGGATGGGGAAACGCCGTGGGACTGTGTGCTTGACGGCGCCGCTTAGCCTGCAGACATTGCAGTGGGTCTCTGCTGTTTCCGCTGGGTGGTTCCTCTTCTTCTTGTGTTTATTTTTTGTCTGGAAGTTTTGAATTTGTTTTGATGCTTTTCCATCTCTTTTATGATCGTGATTTGGGTGTTAATAGATCTAGTTTAGCTAATTGTGTCGTTTGAGATTCGAATTTTCAGAAAAAAAACATAGAAAAGATATCTGGACTCTATTCTTTGGATCAAGAACAGTTTATTAGTCATTTTGATTTTAGAAAATTAGGGTTTTATTTCTATGAAATTTTTGCATCAAATGGTAGGTTACAGGAATAAAGGTGAAGAAAGAAGACATGTATTGTTCTTATCACAGGCCATCTAAAAGAACTATAATTTGTGAGGCTTGAATCATATTCTGCATGACATTGGCTGTGTATAGTGATTTGTATTGTAATTTTCTTGTTTTTGAAGGTTTTTCTCAACAAAGGTCTTTCTTTTAGGGTGCTGATGTTTGCCAAAGGGACCGTTATACAGAAGTCCTTTCTTGTTCCTCTATTTGCATTGCAGAGCACCCATTGGTGTTATCTCATGGATTAAGTAAGCATATGCAACATGGTTTAGCTGTGCTTTCAATACAATGCTTGGTTATGCTTCCCATGTAAAGTTGTTTATTTTTCGCAGGGGTGAATATGGTACATGGACTGCCTTCCTCGCACTTCTGCTTCGACTATTCTACTTTATTCCAGGTTGGTTTTATGGATTGTGTGTTTCTTTTTTTAAAATAAAATTATGTGCATGGCTGTTAAGTGTTTGGTTGAACTATATTTAACAGAAAGAGATTGGATATTAAGGCCGTTGAGTGTTCCTCTTATATTTCCGTTGTAGGTGAACTGGATCTACCCTTCTTTACTATGCTGTTTGTAATTATTGCACCTTATCAAGCGATGAACTTAAGGCAAGTTTTTACTGACGCTTATGCCATGTTGTATAAATTCCTTCATAATCAAACGGGTTGTGACTTGGTTTTCTTATTAAGTTGTGCGTCATTATTCTGGATTATCTATTAATATGTAGAAGATCAGTATACCCTCTTTTGTGAGCTTATTCTATTACATATATTTTCATGAACAGAGGAACTCAAACTGGGGTAATTGTTTCATTGGCCATAGCTGGATATTTAGCTTTCAGGCATTTCTCAACGGCAGGCAGCTTGCGAAAAGCTTTTGATGAAAGATCTGTTATTGCCTCATTGGCCATCATCTGCTTAATTATAGTGCCCTGCTTTTTTCTATTTTGATCTCTTGTAATTTTCACCAAGAGAACTCCGAGTAGATGTTAATAATGAGATGTACAGGTAGTAGATGATTGGAACTCTTTGTACTTCCATTAGTTGTGAATATTGGCTATTCCTGGTTTACTACTGGGTTAAAAAAGACATAGAATCCATGTTACTTGTTGTAATAAATAAGATTACGAATGCTATTAATATAGCAGCCTCTTTTCTTATTACTGTTTTTAACTACAAGGATCAGTGAATGTGATGAACAATGTTCCTGAATATACTTGCTTGCTTGATATTCTTCTTTGGAATTTCTAAATATCTATTCAAATTCTAGTTCACTATCATTGTCCATTTTGTAATCAAGTCTCATACATTTAATTTTTTCTTCAATTATTTCATATTATGGTTGACAAACCAACCCTTGTTATGAGGAATGGTTCTATTGGAATGTTTCTATTTTGTTCATTTAACTCATTCCTTCATGTCTGAACTTAGTATTGATAATCCTTATCTTCATTTACACCTTTGAAAAGTATGAATTTGTTTATGTTTCTCAGTATTTTTTGTTTTTTTACTTATTACCTAGTTGTAGGAATTATACATAATTTTTGAGAACGTGAGTGACGAGCAGTTCCTACATCATTTGTTATGTTGTCTTCCTGTAACACGTTATAAACTATAGATAAAAAATAATCACTGGAATGAATTACACGAGCAGATATAACAATAGCAAAAAAGATAGAAAAATTTTATTCTAGTATAGATAATTCTGACATTATCTACTAATGTTGACCTATAATCACTATCTGGCTGAGTGATGAGAGTAGTAGGGACTCATCAATATCAATGGCTAGCAAGCAGAATTGTGTATGTAGTGCAACCTCTTTCCTTGATTGGCTCTGGTTCTACACCCTGATGATGATATGAACCATAGTGTTCTAGTAGTAGTGGTGACGGCAGCCATCAAGCTTTTCTAATGTTTACTCGTAGCAAAAATCTTTGTTATGGCTACTTGTAGGCATTTGAAGAGATCAATGGCATCATGAGGCACATTGCTGTGAGGAACAGTGGTGCTGCTGTCGATAAAGTTGTTGCTCTGCTTGAACTGGGAGGGACTGATCCAAATACTGTGGATCCTGTTGGATTGGTTGTGTTGAGAATAGATGAGCTTGTGCTGTTGATGGATTCATCAGAAGCATCAGATGGTAAAGAGTGTCAGTAAGTTTTTAACATATAGAGCATTTGTTGTTTAAACAGGAATATATATCCTTATTTCTTACCTTGTTGATGGATATTGACATGATGATGAACCTGCAGAAAATGTGCAGAAATAAGATGTTAGTGCAATCTAGCAGAACATACCAAAATGGGTGAAAGTCTGTGGTGCAAAAAATTACTTGGGTCAGTGTTTGTGATTATGGCAGTGCCGCCGAAATCACAGCTAGTCGGGATTGGGTTCTTCTGATAGTAGTTATTGAAAGCATACGATGCGTGATCATGAAGAGTATCAGGACTGAAGCAACTTCCTCCCTGCTGAATGGCAGAGCAGTCTGCTCCTCCATATCCACAGGCATAGTCTAGAGCCACCTGCAGAGCAGTCTGTGATGCAGTTGAACTTGCTACACACCAGCTCTGCCCTGATGATGATGATGGTGTTGATGAGGTCGGGGTAGGCAGTGTTGGAGTCAATGGATTGGTTATTGGTGTCATTATCGGAGTTGTAGGATTGGCTGGACTTGTATATGGATTATATGGAGGAGTAGACACTGTTGGTGTCGTCGGATTGATGACCGGAACTGTTGGAATTGGGGTGATCACATCACGCCGAGGCAATTTGCTTGATGATTGCAATAGCATTCTGCTAGAAGATGCCTCTGTACTTCCTTCAGAAATCTCTTTCTCTTTATGGTTCAATGCTGGTGAAGAAGATGGATTGTGGCTCTCATCCAATGTTCCTGCCAATCAGTTGCAGTTCCAGGTTAATGTCAGCCTTCACTTATCTTTGTCTAAATTATTTTGCTACACTCATACTCGAGCAAAGAAACCTGCTTTTACCGTTGCTTTATGCTTTTTAGCCTGATGCATTGATAGAAAGGTTGATGTGAAGAAATAGGTGGGCAAGAAATGTAAAACATCTGGTTAGTAGTGGATTTGAACACATGTTTATTTATCCAAGTTCTGAGAATAATAGGAAGATTAGAAGCCCTTTAAAATTATGAAGGTAAAAGGTAGGCGCACACAGTTCTTTATTGTGATTGGCCAATATACTGAAAAGTTGCCACTATATGCCCATCAAATGGTTTCTGGACTGCTTCCTTGTGGGATGTTCATGGCCTCTAGTCACTTCCACTGAACTTAACTTCATTTCTCTATAACCAGAAGGCTCTTTACTTGATGCTTCTTCATTAACATGCAGAATGCAAGGCAAGATGAACCTGAAAGCTAGAGTTAAGGGAATTAACACTCACCAGAACACAAGAGAAGACCAGAGAGGAAGATGAGGAGGTACTGTATTCCCCTTGCCCTCCTACCCATCTCTCAACAACAAACAACTGCTTCCTTGTGGTTCAGAGAACTCTAGTTTCTCTGTTTTCTTCCTTTCTTTCAACTTGTGTTTCTCTCTAAGTTGTGTCTTTAAATTTGAACTTGAGTGAGCTTTGGAAAGAGGAGGATTTTATCTTGGTTCACAATTGATAATTTATGGATGTAGGGGGAATCAGAGCTTCCTTCCTTAACAGAAGAAAGGAGGGAATAAGAGGAAACTTGGGAGAAGAGGATGGGAGTGTTGGGTTTGCAAGCAAGAGAAGGAGGTAAAAAGACAGAAAGCAGGGTGTTGGGAGGAAAAAAAAAAAGTTATAGTATAGTAGAAGATGTGAACAAAAGAAAGGTGGTGGTTTGGGATTCAAGCCTTGTGCTGTTTGGCTAATGATGTTCTTAATCATGATGATCTTAGTGTGGAATATGGTGGTGGGAACCTCTATCTCTCTCACTTGATCCTTTTCTTTGTTTTTTTATAGGACTAGTCTATATGAAAAGAAAAAGGTGGCTAAAGAGTGTGTGATCTCTCTCTCTGCCTCTCCTAGCTAGGTGATCTTCTTTTGTTATTTTTGTACTAATAAGGTCTAAGTTGAAGGTTATGGTTTAAGTTGCTTAACTAAAGATCCAGTGGGATTGCATGTGATCTAAGTTTTACATGATCCTTAACTTTTGTACGGTGGTTTTACTTTTAGGTTGAATGAATGGCAAGAAATGTGCTGTGTTTGTTGGGTCATACATAGGAAACTTTCCTGTATACCCTAGGTGAAAAGGTTTTGGTCTATATACCCCCCCATAAATATCTTATTTGCAATGCATATATATATACCATTTAATTATTATTATTTTTTTAAATTTTCTTTCATTGGCTTAAAATGTTATTTTTACAAAAATTTCTGTTGGCTGTTAACTGAATTCAATACGGAAATTATGGTGCTATCCTTCCATAATGGGGTTTTAGGGGGGAATTTGTGAAGCTTGTCATATAAATTATCAGATGATGATTAAAAGCGTAGTCATTAAAGGGAAATATATATTGAAGATTAATAAATAAATTAGAGCTTTAAATTTAGATTAAGTTTTATTATGTGTTCTTCACCTTTTGTGAAACCCTTAATCTATGTAATTTGACCATGTTCTACAGGATTTTTCTCATGATTCTACCAACAAGACAGTGTGCTCGGGAAAAATGTATTTTTAAATATTTAGAGATAAATCTATCTTAAAATAATAATAATTAGGATTTATAATTGGTTGATTCAATTTATAAAATTTATTTATTTTTAAAAAAAAATTTTAAAAAAACTTTGCTTAAAAGTTGGCGTCGCCCGGACTCGAACCGGAGACCTTCAGTGTGTTAGACTGACGTGATAACCAACTACACCACGACACCATTTGTGGTTGTGGTTCAAATTTAAATATACAAATATTATATAAAAATATATCTTTTGTTAAATATATAGTTAACTGCCCACCAAAGTAAATGGACAATGATAAAGTGATCACAAATAGACACTGTTATAAAAAGATATTTCATAATTTCTTCTAATTATTACAAAGCATACATATAATGACTAAACATCCCCTTTATACCCAACAAAATGAAAATGAAATATGAAATTATTCATAATGAAAACTTTAAGGACATATTTTGTATAATGTGGTTAAAAAGTCTATGTTAAATAACTTGATATATATGTAATGTGATAAAACTGAATTTTTTTTTTAACTACACTCGTAATATTTTCATGAATTTTGCATATGAGAATAATCACAGGAAGGTGCTTTTTTTTTTTTAATAAATACATAGGAATTTCATATATACAGTTTAAAATATAATATTTTTCAGTTTTTTGGATTTTTGTTAGCTTTATATTTCACAAATTCTCTTTTTATATTTCGTTTGATTGTCTTAATTTAATAACTTAAAAAAATAAATTTTTAAAATAATTATTAATATATCTCTATATTATATAATAAATAAATAACAAAATTTATAAATTTATGATTAAGAATGAGCCATGTTTTGGTTATGTGATAATTATCACGTAACGAATTTTTTTTTTTTACTAAATAAGTCATATGTAACGAGGGTTTAGAAGATTTAAAAAATGACAGGGGGTTATTTGAAAATTTAACCATTAAATGATTAACAGAGAAACCCTTCTTCGGCGAAATTCAATAAATCATGGCGGCGGTGCCCAGAGACGGCACCGGCGCTCGCAGCGCCACCGCGCGGGCGGCAAGCAGCTTCTCCCGAGCAACGGCGGCTGCCTCACCGAAGCCGGCGATCCCTGGCGTCAAGCACGGCCTGAATGGCGCTGCCTTCGTCTCCTCTGGCATCCCCGACCTCGATAGTACCCTTTTATACTTCGACCCTTTGTTTGATTCTCGTCTCTTCTTCGGTTCTGTGATCTCATTGTTGGTGCTCTTGCAGGGATTCTTGGAGGAGGCTTTCAGCTTGGGACAGTGGTGATGGTGATGGAGGACGCGGAGGCGCCGCACCATCTCCTTCTTTTGAGGAATTTCATGGCCCAGGGCCTTGTTCATCGCCATCCGCTTCTCTTTGCCAGCCCGTCGAAGGAGCCAAGGGCGTTTCTTGGCACGCTGCCGTCTCCTGTTTCGGGTTCGAAGGATGAGAGGCCGCGGATGGCGCCGGGGCTTGATCCTGATACTCAGGACCATGTGCCCATTGTTTTTCCCCCTTTTTTTTCTATTGATTTCTAGTGTTTTCTATGCTTTGGGAGTAATTGGTTTTCATTGGTTGCAGGACAAGGGATTGAGGATTGCTTGGCAGTACAAGAAGTACTTTGGGGAGCAGCAAAGCAGTGAGCTTCACAGTAGAGGTTAGAGTTCTCCAAAAGACTCTCTTTTGATTAGTTTGTTGATGAATTGGTATTGATCATTGTTGTTAGCTCCGGTTTTTGCACATTATTGCTTCGTTAGATTGTCTCAAGTAGGTTGTGACTGTATTTTGTTATATAAAGTTTGTAACTCTGATATGAGTTATGGTATGAGTAACATTGATGCTTCATCAGATTGTTTCAAGTAGTTTGTGGTTGTATTCTGTCATATAGAGTTTGTAACTTCGATATGAGTTAGCGATGCCACGCACTTGGCATAGATGAATATTATATAAGTTAATGTTGGAGGGACAAAGTTAATATATGTAAAATCTAACATGCTTTCTGGCTTTTGATGAGTTGAGTATAAACTTTAACCCTATAAAGTTTCATTCTGATATAGAGTTCATTTATGAACGCATCAAAATGAATTTACTCACTGCAAAAGCAATTAAAAGAGTTGGTAGAGAATGTATGTTCAATTGAACTTATTTCTCTTGCACAAAACCTCTGATCGTTCAATGCATATCTTCTTTTCTATTTATTTGGATTCAACTAGAATTATCAGTTTTTCTGTAGGCTGCTTATTATAATATATAACTGGTGCTTGCACAGACTGCAGGCAGGAGTTTAGCAATGATTTTGACTTGCGGAAACCCTTAGAAAGACAATTGCTTAATGGGCAACATATTAATTGTATAAGCCTCCTCGAGTCTCCAAATCTTGAAGTTCTCCAAGACCATTGTTCCGCTTTTTTATCCAAACTTCCTCGGTAAGATGGCTTCTTTGATGTGCATAGTGGCAAATAGTCTTGCTCATATGCTTGCAGTTGTTTTTTATGAGTTTCTTTTAGCTTCATCTTACACCTTTTGCATTCAACAAATTTTGCATACTAATTTTGTCCACTGTTGAGTTGGGTATCTTACACCAAAATTGATTTCTAGTCTTATCATCGACTCGATAAATTCTGATTTCAGATGTTCATTATGCTTTTACATTAGTTATTTAAATCTGATTGTAGTTTCTACAATAAAAAGTCAAAGTCAGCTGCCTATGACTATGATAAACAATGAGTAATATTTCCTACTTGCAAGTTCAATGGTTTAATTGTTGTCCTACATATCGAATTCCTCTAATTTGTATGTGAAACTTTTTGTAATGACTACTGAGTTTAATCTGTAGTTTTGTTCTGAGATGCTACTGTTTTTGCTAGTGATTGTAAAAGAACTTGTTCTTTTATTTATTGTTTACTTTTCTTCTGCTTTCATTAATTTTCACGTGCAGAAATGATGGCACTATTGGATGTGCAGGCCGGATTGCCATACAATCACTCTGTGCTCCACAATGTGGTTACTTTGAAATGGTAAAGAACACTTCCCATTTATAAATTTGTTCTAGTGGTCCACCTCTGAATCTCTTTTATATTTACTGATTGATCTAGAAATTTGTTGTCAGCCATAACCATCAACTTTCACTGATGTTCTTTATAATATGAATGTGTGTGCATCCCATTTACTTGTATCAACATACTATTGTAGGACTGGGATATGGTTTCCTTTATTAGATCTTTGAGAGCAATGGTGCGATCTTCTAATGCAGTTGCCGTGGTAACTTGTCCTACTTCTGTTCTTCCACCTTCCTTCATCAAGAGATGGCAACACCTTGCCGATACCCTTCTCTCTGTACGAGCAATTCCAGGTATTGTTTGTTCTTAGATGTTCACTTTGTAATCACCTTCCGGGATATGTTTCAGTTACTGTTTGTGAAAAACAGATGAAGATAAAGACATGGCAAAACTCCTCACCGGTTACCAAGATATGATTGGCCTTTTGCATGTGCACAAAGTTGCTCAGCTTAATTCACAGGTACTTGTCTTCTGCCTTGCATCCTCATCAACATGATTTCTTCTTTCAGACCTTATTCTTGTTTAGAATGTTGCACTAAAGTAATAAGATACAGGTAAAATGAGTAGGATGTTGTATGGTAATATAGGAAAATAGTTGACATTTACTAATTCTAATTTTGAGAGTGACTTGAGATGTTTGGGCAGGTACATCATAATATTTTCTTGAAGTTCTTTTGTTTTGGAAGAAGGTTTTCAAATTTTGATCCATAATTTTGGCTTATTACTTTGATACGATTAGCAGGTTCCGGTAATTCTAGACGCGACCACATTTTCACTAAAGCTGCAAAAGAGACGAACTTTGGTCTTGGAACGTTTGAACCAAGCTCCAGTTGATGGGTCTACCGGAAGTCCATATGGGGTCCCTGGCAGTTCTGGATCATCAAAGTGTTCATCAATTGATTTTTGAGGGAACATAGCCATTTTCTATAGTTTCCCATTGTTGTTTGTGTAGTTCAATGGAAGATTTTTTATTATAGGAAATGATAAATCTGTGGTTCCGTAGTATTTATTCTTTAGAATATAAGGAGGGTTTATCAGTGTCAACATTTGTCATAGACTCATAATAATAAACTTTTCTTTAGATGTTTTGGATGTGATATTTGTGCACTATATTTATTCTATTTGATCTAGAAAAAGCTGTCATTGTTTCTTTTAATTATTTTTAATCAGAAATTCCTTGTGTTTATGACCGTGGGTTTAATTTCATTAATAGTAATCAAGATAAATATTTTTAAATTTAAATCTTATTAATATTTGTTTAATAAATTAATTATCCTCCCAACTCGAACTCAAGGTTCTAATCCTACATGTAGTTTGTAAACATTTCTTTAAAAAAAAATATTCATTATCAAATAATTCATTATTGTATAAAATGGCCGACCAATGAACTTTGGGGAAAAAAATTGATCAAAATGACCGGGTGATAGACTCGCAAAAGAAACCGTTAGTCTGGAATTCTATTGAATGCATGTTTACATCTGTGAGTAAACAGAGCATTGAACAATGAATACACCACAAAGAGAAGATGCAAGAACATACTTTTGTCATACACCCTATCAAATAGTTCTCATTCGGCAAAGAATACATTGCAAAACTCATCTCATTAATTGCAGAAAACCAAATGCGAAAAACAAACCAAAAAAAAAAAGAATTAAAACTTCACATCTTTACCTGATTGCAAAATCCACAGAACTAGTTTGAGAACTATTTCGTTGAACAGGTGTGTATCCCTTTGAACATTCATGCCCAGGATGATCTCTGTTCAAGCTATACCCAGGAATGTGCAACCATTATGATTTTGCACTACACTGGTGAAATTGACACTGACTGTGTACTGAATTTCCATCTTTGTTGCCAGTTAGAGAAATTTTACCAAACATTTTATCATCCCTGTCTGATGGAATGCATAAGTGTCAAATGTAAGAAAATCAACTTGCAAAAAACTTTTTAATACCTAAGAAATGATAATGGGTTTATCCTACCTATAATGGAGGAATTTGGAGAAGAGCCAATGACGTGACATACAAGCAGAGTGAGATTACAATTCCGGCAATGAAATTGTGCGCTAGACGTTTGTTGTCTTTACTTGGGAGAAATGCTGCCTTCAGTGAATTGGTCAGATCAAAGATCCGGTACGACATCTGCAGATGTGGTGAAATTGGATAAAAAGAATCAATTCATATCTTATTCATTTTTCAATAATTTTCCAGGAATGGAATAGGATTCAATCACTTACAAGTAGATAAAGTGAAGTTGTAAGCATGAAATTTAGCAGTGGATAGTCTGGAATGAGGGAAAGGAGCCATTTGGGCTGTCCATTAGGCATGCTGGACCTGCAAATTATATAAGATAACCATCATCATTCAGTCAATTTCCTCAGCTTCACACACAAAAACATTTTTTAATATACAATAGAAACTGAAAGTAGTTTTAGTCATTAGAAAGTTCACAATAGGGTTGCATTCTTATAATTAATTCAAACAGCTCACTGTTATCATTTAGAATTGTCAGTCTTAATAAACCAGGGTCATAGCTAATTAGAGTATATGAAGAAGATCAGAGACGACTTTTTGAAGCCCATGAATGACTAGTTATCAGGAATATGTGAAATTTTAGCTTGTAATGTTAAACAATAGAAACCTCTCCTTCTGACATAGTTAAATAATAAAAGCATAAAAGCATATACCAGTCATGATGAGTATGAAACTTACATTACATGAAACTAAAATCATTAAATATTTATAACTCAGAAAATAAAAAGGATTTGAGGAACTCATAAAGTATAAAATGAATGCTACCTTAGCCAAATGTGGATTTGAGAGATATAAGTCTCCAGTGTGATTTTGCCAAGCCAACTAGAAAAGACAAGAAATCAGAAGCTAAGAACCATAATAGGAAATATTTTCAGAGCGCCATACATGGTAGAAAAGTGTAATTTAAGAATTTACACTGAAACTTACGCAAAAAGAGTCAAAGAGTAACTTCTAAGCTGCTGAGTAAAATTTCGCAAGCAAATGTACACACTGAAAGGAATTGGAACCAAACGATTTATAAATCAGGTGCTGTAGATAACTTCTAAATGAAAGCTAAGAAAATAAACTTTTGACAAACTTCCAATTACGCACGTAATGGGGATCCATGATGTATAAGGATGAAATTTATTGTATGTGATCTTGTCTAGTTTGTAGATATACTCATACCACAAATAACCAACCTGTGACAAGAAAACATTATTGCAGTTACAGTGATGGCTATAAAATGTTTCTTCACTATTCACAATATAGGGATTCTATGACTTACCACCAAGGAAATAGAGACAATGCTTGCTTTGACAGCCAGCCTGAATTTGGTTTCAGATTCTTCTAACTTCTCCATCCATTTTTCAACCTAATGTACATAAAAAAATAAATAAATCAATCAATAAAACCTTGAGAAAGGCCAGAGACCTTACTTTTATGGGATTTATATCAAATATTCTAAAACAAAGTAAAACACCATCTGCAGGAATCTGATCATGAATAATGGATTCAACCATATAATTGGGAAAAGATATTTACAGTTGGGTGAAAGTAGGCATATATCATTCCTATAATCCAGATATAGCGATCAAGGCCGGATCTAAAATACCACTCATGTAATAGAGGCAAGTTTGCCTTTGAGGGAGCTGGATCTTTGTACCCTGAATCAAATTTGTTTTACAATTGTTAATTCAGTATGAGCTAACCAATTTGATGAAGAAGAAAGAATGATGACATGTAGTTCACTAACCAACAAGAAAAGTGAAAGGAGTCCACAGAAGATCAAAAACTCCAGGAACCTCCCATATCAAGATCACCATCAAGAAGCATGAGATAATCTTCAAAGCTATAACTGACCCAATTTCATTGTATTTGTTGAAAATGCCAAGTGCCCCATACACCATAAGAGTGAAAAGGGTGTGCATCGGACAAATATAGTACAGCATGTAGTCATTGTTCAGAACAATGCAGCAAAAAGCCACAAAGAAATTTAGTCTCCACATCATCTGCATTCAAACAAAGGGATAAATATCTATCATGCAAATCCAAGATCCAAGGTGTTTAGAAAATCCCCATCAATCAAAACACTTCTTCAAGAAATGCAAGATATTTAATTTGGATATTAAAGATCTATTTATAAATGAAAAGGGATGGATGGGTATTGATGATAAGATAGAGTTCTGGGCATTGAAAAGGCACCTGAGCAAATCGAGCAAGGCTAAAATCCTTCCGTATGTAATAGTAAGAGAAGTTCCCAAAACCAGTCATCCACACGTATGCAGCAATGAAAACACGAATGGCATTGTATATCTCTGAGGCAGCAAAGTAGTGATACATCAAAAACAGTACCTGGGCAGCAGATGGGAAAAAATCAAGCATTAAATTAATATCAGCAAAGGAGCACATATAAACAAGATCTGTCAATTTAGGGAGCACATAATGTTACCATCTTTGCATATCAAAGTTAAAACAATCACTAATCTAACTTGCATTCTGATCACCTTTTGCTTATCATATTCCTTTTCTTACATATATAATCACCTTTTGCCTCCATATACATTTTGAATATTAATTATGGACCTCCCAATAAGAAAATCGACTGTATATTTATGCTCCATAATGTCAAGTACTTTCCAAATTCCTACCCTATTTATCTGGTTGAGAACAAATCCATTATTTTCTCAATAAATTTAGATTGTTGCTTTGCCAGAATGGCGGCACTCTGTCCAAAAACAGTGCCAATGATGCGTAATATAAAGTGAAGAAAGAAAATTAATAATATAATAGAATGCCAAATAACAGGAGGGAAAAATGTGCCCATGAAATTAAAATGAGTGTGGTGTAGATACACACAAAGAACACATGCCAAAACTCCAGATAAAACACCTGACTTGTCTATGACCATATGAAATTACACAAAATTCCCCAAAGCTCAATCAAAAGGCTATTTCCTATTATAATAAACATCTACATCTATGTTGCGCTCTGCCAACAATCATAATCTATACAAACCTATATGAAAGTGCCAGAGATCAAATCAACTTTCTCTCATACAATATTAAATTAGGAAATAAAAACTAATGATGCAAGTACTAACCTGCATCCATCCTTTCCATTCCTCTGTTTGATGCCGGTTTAGGTAAAGTATAGATTTCCCAGAAAAGGCTGACTTGTCATGATGCTTCTTGAGAGAAGTCAGGGCTGAAGCAATGATAAGTAGGATGTAGAGAAAGAGAAAAAGGTCACGGCTGTAATGCTGGTGCAGTCAAGACATAAGACACAGTACAAGCATTAGAAAGTTCAATGAAGGCTTACAAGTGTTACTGGAGGGCAGAGGCCTGAATTTGCATTTTGAAACATATTGATAAAAAGGAAGTGCTAACTAATTCAGAGACAACAATATGATAAAACAAGATAATTATGTCCAATCAGCCAGGGGTCAAATGAACAGAATATTTCAGGTTTTAGCATTATAATGGCATGAACTATCAAGAAAAGCAAACAAATAGAATATGCCACTAAATAACTACTTTACTAATGTCCACAGTAAGTTTGCTGGTAAAACATAGTACCAAATCTTCATTCCTTAATGTAAGAATCAAATATAATGAAGAGCATAGTCACACATTATTGAAACCATAAAAATGGATTTACAAGCAAATGAGAGAGAACCTATCTCACATCAATTTGACATCATAGATCTCTATATTTCAGTTAGAAATCTTATAAAGTAGAAGAAATCATATAAACAATGTGTATGTTCAAGATAAATATTATAACATCATTTAATATAATTGCCCAGCCCGGTGGAAGACCATCTAGAGAAAATATTCAGTTTCCAAGGCATATAGACATTTTGACACCCTCATTCATTAAAAGCCATTAAATATCCCTTCCAATAACAGATAACCAGAACAAGCATGCATATATATGATGCACACACACACACACACATATGTAGACTCGGTGACAAATAACAGATGCACTCATTTCTATAAATACAAAATGAAAATCACAATAGGGTTCAGCTCACTGGATGCTGTCAGGGGCAAATAAGAGATAAATTAGTACAAGAAATCATGCGACAAAAAATGATAACTTCTAATAACTTTTTCTCACATGTAATGGAAGTTTCTTGTATAATTAGTCATATCATAAAAGTTCGATCCATTAAGGATCGATGCAGATTACAGTCTCACCTTGGTAGATTCTGGAAACAGATTTGTCCGATCACAAATGTAGAAGCAAACTAGAATTGCCCCGAATTCTGACCTACACACTATGTTTGAATTAATCCCATGACAACAAATTGCAGAAATTTCAGCGTTACAAAAATGAATGCAGTGAACAGTTAGTTACATTGCTTTTAGAACAGAGCGATTTTCAAGCAAGAATGACTCCTCCAATGTTATAAATCTGCATCCAACAGCAATACCATAGACAGAATTTTAACAACTTAATCCCAAAGACAATAAGAATGAGAGGTGGCTTGGTTAATGACCTGATTAAATTTGTCCGTATAGACGCATTCTGAAACTTTGTGGAAATTGATCTTGATAGCCCACCTTCAAGCAAAACAGTCTGATCATCTTCCTTGGCTGCTTCATTTCCCAGTTCAGGCAGACTAACATCTGAGTGACTGCAAATCAACAATCAACACCATCAGGCGGCCATACAATACGTACAATTTTAAATCAAGAAAGATTATGGACCATGAAGAAAAGATGACAATTATAAACAAGGGCCTAAATAACTCTTTCCTACAAATCAAGAAGAAAACTTTGTAACCCTTATTGGAAACATAGTGAAGCACGAAATACTTCAATCAAATTCAAAATTTATGCAGAAAGCCAGAAGACAATTGAATTCTTTTTTCCCAATTTACCTAATGTGTATCAAGAAATCAATAAATTGCAAAAAATGAAAAACAATTTAGTCAACTACACATTTATGAGGTAAACATAACTTGAGGTCCTAACTATAATTTGAACTCTGAAAACAGAGCTTAAGTTATTAAATACTTGTACTCATGCTTCTAGCCTTAGAGCCTCATTGCGCTTTTTACCTTCTGATATTAATCATATTATTGAAATTCACAAGTTGACAACTGATGACAACACTATTATCATTACTAGATTTCAACCATGAAAGTTTGACATTCTATTTCATTCAAAGCATACATAAGATGCATTAAATCACAGGAAGAATCATTGTCAAACTAATACCATCAGCTAATCAACCATATCAGAGAATAAACATGCTGATATGTAAGATTTCTGCAACTTACACTTTTGAAGGAAAAGAAGTTTTCTTGTACTCTAATATTTCTGAGTAGAGCCATGCAGTAAACACAGGAAAGAAAGAAAGCAAGAATGAAACCTGAAAGGCAAATAGCAAGTCGATGAATGTCAGAAGTCATGAAATAACTGCAATAAAATAGGAATGAACAGATTCAGAAGCACAGTATATTGATACAAGATGAACTTTTGGAGTACTGCATGTCGACCGTATACAGTTTATGCAAGAACTAGTGCTTATTAGTAAAGATGAACAAAGCATTTTGAATGACAATTTGTTGATTAGTGGGAATTTGAATAAATTCCCATAATAGAAATTTGCACAAACTTAGATCAAGCGCTCATGGATTATATCCAGCAACTGCAACCCAATTAGACAAGTACTTATAAGAATACCCTCAAAGAAGTGCACTCCCTTCCTCACCCTCCCCAAAAATAACCCATGATGAATACAGCTTCAACCATAGCGCACATGCTAAACAATACACAGATAAAATTAAGTACACTTGTTCACACTGAGTAATCAAACTTCACAAATAATGAAACTTGTGTGGCCTTAAGTTACGATCACCACCATAGAATCAAACTATGTTACTATATAAAGCCTAAACTATGAGGATTTAAAATTGATTATGATTTATGAGGTTGACATTGTACCAATGTTCCACATCAATTCCAAGAAGCTGAAATTACCGAGAGTGTACGTGATCATATTGTGAAGATGATGATCTTTAGCAAGTTGATTTAATATAAGGAGTTATGCAGTATATTACTCTGTTTAATCTCTTTTATTATCCGAGTACAAAGAGAATTAATGGAACTCTTGTTCTCATTCCCAAGATTAATCCTAATCCATCCTTGATCCTTATCCAAACACTACTAAAGAACCACTCACTTAGCCTAGGTAAGTGATTTCACATGCCATACATTGAGTTAAAATTAACCTAGATTTAACATCTGCAATTTAAGGAGCAATTCAGTGCAGCGTGATCATATAGAACTACATATTTAATTGAGTGATTTACTTAAACTTTTTCACCACTATATTAAATGCTTTTTAACTTGCCGTTCAAAAACAAGCCAGATGTCCTAATAAGCAATCCCCATTCTTCCAACAAAATAAGACATTGCCAGCACCCAAAAATCAATTGAATGGCATGCATCAAAGTAAAACACCAAAATCTCATATCATAAAAAACATCGCGGACAGCCAAAACAATATACGACTAGAAATCACAACAGCATAATCCTAAAACAGCCAAAACCAACCAGATATTCATCAAATATTCCAATAATTCAAATTCCATGACGCGCAGAACTTCAGGTAGATACATCAAATCATACAAACCTGGCCAGGAGTCAGGGGTCCCGAGACCACCATCTTTCACCGAATCAACACCTGCATTTCCAAAAACCAAAAACACAACAAATAAACCAAAAAAAAGTGAATCAAAATCAAGAAATTACAAGAGAAAAAAAGCACAGAATGCGATGGCAAAGAGATCACAACAGCGAAAACTGATAAAAGATCATCGCATACCTTCTCTGTGAGATCGAAAACGAGAGATCCACGAAGAGATTCAGCTAGAGAGAAAGGGATTTAAGGAAGCGGAAGCGAGGAGGTGGAGGAGATCTGAAACGAGAGGGAGGGAGGGAGGGAGAGAGGTCGCTCTCGAGAGATAAAGGAAGCGGGGGAGTTATGGGTGTCATGCCTTCGAGTCACAGTCAACCGTGGATGGACACGTGTGCCTCAAGATTCGGGTTTTGATCTTAATAAAGAGCCTGTTAGAATATTTTAAAAGTTTTTATTAATATTGTTTTGAGTGGACAATTTTAACCTTGATTATATGATCTTTTAATTTAGTTAAAAGATTTGGGATAAAACTTAAATTAAAAGTTTTTAGTTATGGATAAAAGTTTTTATTATATGATCATGAAGCCTATAAAACTTAAATTTGAATCGATATTCGATATCCGATCTGATTTAAATCTAGTTGAATACTGAATCAAGTTTTTATCGATCAGAAAAATCAGATATTTGATGATAATTTTTTTGTTGTTACATAAAGATTATTAATTTTTTTTATTGTCAATATAAGTGATAATTTTATAATCTGATTTATTTATTATTTTAGAAATACCAATTTTATAAAAAAAATTGTCAATGTAATATTTTATTATAAGTTTTTAATCAAAGAAATCTTTTGGTTTGGGCGGTATAACCATGAAATCTCTAACCATGTAAAGAATAAAGAAAAATAACAAGCAAGGGAGACGGCATGAAAAAAAATAAATATATTTATAATGAACTGAAAAGATTCAAATAAGAGTAAAAACATATCATGGTCTTGAGAAATGCAAATATACTGAGATGGGTACCAATTTTTTTTTTTTTAAGAAAGGTGGACAAGCCACAAATAGGACAATAACTTTCAAAAGAATAAATAAATATGTGTTTTGAAAATTATCATACCATGACATGTTCATTTTTGACTAATTTGGAGTGGAAAAGTTCAGTAAAATAACACTTCTTCGTAAATGGAAAAAACATTAACTTCTTGTCTTATTATATTTTATTTTATTTTATTTTTGTTAAAATTTAATATTTTGAAATAGTATTTTTTTTTTTTTTTACTTTTTGGTGAAATAGTAAACCATCTTCTATAATTTCCTCAATAGTGGCTATTAGCAGTGTTAGTTGTACTACTTCTCCACTGGATTATGCAACAAGTGCTTTCTTCATTCTTCTACACTCAAAGATATAATGCCCAAAGTGCTGCCAATTGAAGCATTTGATGTGGCTCTTGTCCTTCTTCGGCTTCTCCTGCAGTGGTGCTTCACTATTGCAACGACCTCTATCTCCTTGGCCTTCATACCACCCTCAGCCATAGCCACGACCTCATCCCCTACCACACACATGCCTACGTTCACGGGAAAAGATCTTCTTGTCATGCCCCGACCCGCGAGCCCCCGGGACGTGACAAATCATGAGAAGGGACTCTCTACCACTCAACCCTCGAGTCACCGCAAGGCTGACAAAATGCCAAAAATCAACAACCTCAAACAACAAGTACAAAATAGGGAAATTCACAAGTACGCAAAAGGAAGCTTCAACAACATGACTTGATGGCTAAGTTCAAAAACTGCACTGCTCATAAGTACAACGAAATTTCCAAGAAGTTAGACAAACAAACAAACCATGCTTTTAGAGTTTCAAACACACTAATGGATCCATGCTCAACTGCAACATATACATACTCATGAATAACATACATGAACGTGGAACTAAATGAAAATAGACAGTGGATGCCCAACACACCGCTTTAATACCGCACTACTGCCTGCAAAAGCCTGGGGAGAAAAAAGAGGGGTGAGCAACTAAAGTTACTCAGTGAGTGGGTAAGCACAATACTACAATAATACACCAAAATACACGAAATAACTCACCAAAATAATGCTTTACTAATACCAACAATTTAGAATATAGATAAACATAACAAAAATTATCGATACAATATAACAAAAGATAGTGTCAAGAAAAGCCTTTTTACCCAACTAGGTTTTTACAACAACAAATCCACGAAAGACCAAATACAGGGTGTGTACTACAAAACAAATTAAACATCAAACCAAACTTTTATAATAATGCAAATGGATCATAACAATTCCACTTATATATATATATATATAACAACTATATAATACGAGTCTCAAAATCCATAAAACAGATACTCACCGCCAAAACCACAAATTTAATATAACACTACAAAAAGAATGCAACATGGTCTAGAAATCTCTCTAAACCTTCGCCGTGGCCGCGGCTAGGTTCAGAGCCGTTAAGGAACTCATGTCATTGATGTTGACCCATCGGTCCACCATGTGGTGACCCCGGCTTCCCGATGACTATCCAGTCAGGGCTCTACACTCCCACCTGAACAGGACTAATAAGTCTGTTGATCTTCCATACCACCTCAACAGGCTAGCCGTGAAAAACCGCCTACTGCATTAAGATATCACCAACCAAGTAATACAAACATGCATCTCCCAAAAAGAGTACATAACCAAGATAAAAATCAATATCCAAAATATCTGTCATTTCCCCACGGAAATAATAAACACAAGCATATCCAAAGATTTTAACATAAATCAACGCACAACTTACGAACTAAATAATAATCCGAAAATCTTTTCCTTTGAACAATAATGCTTTTCAAGTATGAAACATCACTAAATAAACTCATTTTAAGTCAATCAAAACCTCGATTTAAGTATAGAAAAAAAAATAAAACTTTACTTAGCAATATAGAATAATTATAGGTATTCTCCTAGTAAAATTATGCATAATTAATCCCACTCACAACTTTGATGATTTAACTTCCCCGAACGCTAATCCTCTACTAACTCCTTGCCTCGAGCCAAAGCTTCACCTCCTTACCAAAGCACAATAAAACACCAACAAGATTTAGCTAAAATAAATCACACAACGAAACAATAAGTTTTGGTACCAAACAACGCCAAATCGATCCTAGCGTTGACTCAAAACTTGATTTTTAGGTTACTAATAAATTCCTAATGTTTTGGGCTTCAATTTCGACCAAAGAAATACAAGAAAAGACCAAAATTTTTTGGTTCCACAGTAACCTCGTGATTACTACAGTAACCAATAAATTACTACAGTCAAGTCGGCCCTTAAACAATAGTTTCTTGCCGATTTACAATACCAAATCATGAAATTTCTTGACAAGCATCCACATAAAAGAATCACAAGATCAAGGGCTTCGATTTAAGCCCAAAATCAACCTAACCAAGAAAAATTTTTAGGTTTTCAAAGAATTCAAAAAACGAGAAAATACTAAGAAAATAAGAAAAAAAAACCTTGGATCAAGGCCTTACCGCACTCAAGAGGATGAAAGGAAGAAATTTGATGCTTTGTTTAGAAGGAATTGCTCGTCGAAAATTTTCTACGGTTTAGGTGTGTTCGGTTGCAAGGAAGAAACAAAGGAGGAGAAGGAAAAAGAATTTAAATGAAACTTTATAGCTGCCACAATGCTGGGGTGCTACAATGTCAAGTTGCTACAGTGCTGTCTGCTACAGTAAATGCTGGTTATAACACTCCCCCTACGCCTTTGTCTTCTGCTCAGCATGAGTGAGAAGCACTTGCTCCTCACCACCAACATCATAACCTCTTAGGCCTACCTCATAGGTTTTCAGCGCACCTATAGCCTCCTCCAAGGACATGGTGTTGAGCTTCCTGAATTGCTCCAAATTGGAGGCAATTGGGGAAAACTTCATTGGGACAGCACAGAGAAGCTTTTCTACAATTTGTTATTCATTTATCTTCTGGTTAAGCCCACACATTTGATCCACCAAGGATGAGAGCTTATTGATAAACTCATCAATACTCTCCAAGTTGGACATCTTCAGGACTTTGAACTCTCCACAAAGTTGTTGCATCCTCGCCCCTATGTGTAGGGACTTCAAGGCTTCTCATGTTTCTCTCATCGACTTCTTCTTAGAGATGAGCACTAGGAAATCATCATTGATCACTTGATGAATAGCGAAAATTATTGATTTGTCCTTCTTCAGATCTAGTGCTACCCCAGCATCTGGCTCCACCACCTCCACACTCTTTGCGCATCCAAGAAGGAGAGCATTTTGACGGCCCATGTCGCATAATTCCCCCTTTTTCACCAAGAGGGGAAAAGACACTGGAAGATTGTCTCCTCCTCGTAAGGATGCCCGTGAACCGCCTGACTCTGACATTCTACTTCCCGATGTCTTACGGCATGTCGAAGTTGCCGTTGGAGTTTCGACATCTCCTCCTCAGGACCTCACCCAATCTCTGATGCCAAATGTTAGATAAGGAGAATATGCAAGCTGTCTGATTCCATTAGCTAAAAACACTTAAAATACATAGAACTTCATCAATCATACTAACCACAAGACAAAATAAGCCATCACATCAACTAGTTCCTAAAGAGTAGCTCAATTAGCTAGTTACTGGAAACGTGCATAGATGCATTACAACTATTTAAATGATAAAAGTAAATAAATATGGATGCATATAACAAAATAAAGTAAATATGCATGGATGCATGTAACAAGATTAAGTCTAACACATGCATCATCCTCCTTCTCCTCCTTTTCTTCACCCTCTCTTCCTTTTCTTATTTGTGCCTCTCAAGCTCTTTTACTAACCCTGCCAACAACTTGATCATGATCCTCGTTATGATTGTCACTACCAGTTTTGTCTCCTAATCATTGGTGATGTGGCTCCTTCACTTTCTTGACCTCACTTGCTTCGCTACCACTCCAATCCTCTCCCCAGCCTTGTGATCTTGCCTTGCAAACCTCATTGCTCTCGCTGACATCCTCAACGTCGCCCATCTCGCCACCTACTAAATATAGCTCTAATGATGATTGTGTCTTTTGCCTTTGTGGGCTTGCCCCAGTAATGACATCTGATGAATCTCTTTCTACCACGTGATCCATGCTAAGTGCTTGGACAGTTAAATTGATCAAATGAACCTTAACTGCTCACTCACCACAACCCGCCGAGAGATGCCGTCGACAACTGAATCAGTGTCAAGCTTGTCACTTGGCTTTAACCCTTTTGCTAAACTATTCAATCAATTATCTATCAAATAACTATGATGATCTCTGTGTTGCTGTTGATGATGATGATAATGTTGGAGTCGGAGTCACAGGTGATGTCCAATATGTGAGAAGGAGAAAGACGATGGAGTGCTAGTGACTAGTTGTAGAAGCCGAAACTCAAAAGGGAGAGCATGAAATAGTTTAGATCAAAGTAAGGTTTGGAGGTCAGATAAGAGAAATGAGGAAAAGAAGATGAAGAGGAGGAAGAGATGGTGGCTTATGGTTAGATGCATGGAAGGTTGCCACATTAGCATGAAAAATAAGGACTAAAATTTCACCATTGAGTTCATATAAAACTATTCAAAGAATTACACATATTCAATTGTTTTTGGTTTTTTTTTTTTAAGTAAAGTTCAAAATATAAAAAACATGGTGACATCGTAAATGTTGCCATGTCAATATTAAAAAAATATATATATAAGACCACATCATTGATCATAAACAACAGAATTAACTGATGTTTATCTTTGGATAAATTTTTTTAATTAAAATAATAAAAATATACAAATTGAAGTAATGGGACTAAAAAATAAGATTGGGTCCATACATGAATTATATTAAGCATTACGCCAAAACTAATTTATCATTTATATTTTTTTTTTATTAATGAAAATGGCAATCTTATGGTCAACACATGCACTTGATATATTAATCAATTAATGTACATTCATGCTTTAGAATCTTGGTTTAGAAGTACATATACCCATAAAAATTAATTTATCTTTTCACAAAGTTTTTTTAAAATTTATGTTAACTTACAAGTGCGTATAAGTAATTAAAAGCTTTCTGAAAATTAAATAAATAAATAAAATTTTATGAAAATATGTTAGTATATTTTTTTTTGGGTTTTATATATGGTTGAGCATTCAATTTTTTCTTAAAATTTTAGGTAGAATATTTTATTTAGTTCTTCTAATATGACCAATGTGCGGATTTAATATCTTTGATACTAAAAAGTCTTTCAATTTTAATATTTAAAAAACGTAAGTCTTTTTAAAGATGAGATAAATTATATTAGAAGGAGAGACTTATATTTTTTAAATATTAAAATATAAAATTTTTTTAAAAATAAATTATATTAGGAAGTTTAGAGGGATATATATACTTTATTAGAAGAATTAAATAAAGTAAAATATCAAATTAAAAAATAAATAAATAAATAAATAAATAAATAGTCTCCCACTCAAACGCACGCGATTCTGATCGCTTGTGAATGTGAAAACAGCTACCCGTGCGTTTCTTTTCCGCAGTTCCTCATCCTGGCATTCGCTTCTCCTCGACCCTCGCTCCCGCGCTAGATCTCTACGCCGCTTGCCGATCAGAGGTGAGATTTCGATCTTCTTCTTCTTCCGTCTTGGAAGATATCTTGCGATCCTCTATTTTCGTTTCTAGGTTTCATGGATTGCTGATCTATCTATTGTCTATCTGATTCTTGTTTTGATCTTGCATCCGCATTGCTGGGCTTAATGCCATGCTTCTTTGGGGTGGAAAGTATTTGGTTGGGATTAGATCTGGTGCTTCTTTTATAAGGTTTCATGGTAGATTGATAACGGTGTTTTTGATCGGAATATTGGGCGTCGATTGATCTTTTAGGGATTGATCTTTTGTTTTTTTTCAATTTGTTTTGAAGGAGAGGGTGCTGATTGATTGATGAAATTATGAATACATTCTTAGAATTGCTCTCTGGTCAGATGGGGATTCGATGATGATTATCAGTAATTGATGGATTTTTACTGAATTTGAACTATAAATATTGGAGAAGTTGAAGCTATGAAAATTCTTTGCTTGCAAGGCTAGAACTTTAAATCTCTTGCATCGATGAAATGATGTAAATGTTGCGGAGTTCTTTTGAACCTGTGTAAGCTAATGAAAACACTATTAATGAGAAGCAGTATAATTGGAAAGTTAATTTAGTGTGAAGTTGAACTAGGAGCTAGCTACTGCTTCATGCTTTCTTTCTCTCTTTTTTTCTTGTTTTGATGAAAAAACCTAAATTCACCCGGGAGGATTGGATTGATGTGTGATCATGAATCTTTAATCTGATGCGGGATCATTTATCTTGGTTTTCCTTATATGATAGTGATATTCTTGTATGAAACTAGATCAATGTATAATAAATACAAGATCCAATGCTTATTGGTTAGCTATCTTTAACATGGAGTGTATTCATTGAAATTAAAACCACGTGATTTTGAGAACAACATAATTCAGATTGTTAAATAGATCAAACATTGAAATGATATAGCTAGAAGGGAAATGGGGCTACGGTAATGAATCCTGAGTTGTGGTTGTGGTGCAGTGGAGCTGCAGAATGGATGTTATCTATCTATACTGTAGGTTCAACATGATCTTACCTATGTAATCGATAGTTATTCTATTTTTCTAAAACCCAAAACATCAATTCTTTAGGTGTCTTCCAGTATATTATTTTCATGTAGTCATATGCCTGTAGAGTGAGAAAACGAATAGGTACCAGAGTAGATCTTTAGTCATAAGACACAAATTATTTCTTGTGCTCTCTTCATGTAAGAAGTTAGTGAGTTTATTGCTAGAAGCATGAAGTTTTATTGCTATGATATGTTCTCAGTAGCTTGGAGGTTGTCATTTCGGAGACCTATTCAATATCTGAGTGTTGGAGATTTATTCTTTGTTTTGGAAGCACTAGGCTATATGATATTATTTGATGTTCTCCCCTGATTTTTCCTGATAACTATTTAATGTCACGCATCAAGAGAAATGGTTGTAACTTGACTAAAGATTGTTGGGCTAGTTTATTACTATCTTTTTATCAGTATTTATTTGCATGGTTGGGTGGTGTTACACAGCAATTTGGTTTGTGTAATCACAAGGTCAGAGTCAAATTATTTTTAAAATTAAATCCTCTGGGATGTTTTAAAGGAAGGTGCAGATAAAAAATATGATTTCTTATGCCTAAATGTTATTGTTCATTATTGATAGTAGTAAATGTTGTTCATTCTTGGGGGTAGTTTTCTTCCCATAGAAGTAGAGGTAATGTGTGAAACAAGTTATGTTTAACTTTGGTTAAATTTTGATTAATGACAACCATAAAAGTGGTGCATGCATGCTGGATTGCAAGTGGTATTTAAAATATCTTGTGAAACTCGTGACAACTTTATGTGCATTAATGCATGTGTGTTTATGGAAGAAAGAGTGATCGCACTAACGAATGTCAATCTTGCATGAATGCAAAGAACATGGTACATACTACATAAGATAAATATGAGGCCCAAACTGAGAAGTGTCGCACCCCTTGAAATGAGTGCATTTACATTACACCTCCTTCAGTGGTTGTCAAAGCTCTAAGCTCTGAGTGAACCTGAAATAGGCCATGGATGTGGATCTACCATTTTTGCCATAAACATCAAGATTTTGTTTAAACGTTTTGCAAAAGAAATGATTTAAATGCGTTATGAGGTGAAGGATAATTTTCTATTGATAGGATTTCTGCATGACAACATTTTTGTTCAAAATCAATGATGTTTAGTTTGATTACAGAGTTACTGTCATTCTTGTTGAGCCCAAAAGTCAAAACCAACACTAAGGAAGGGAAAGTCTCCTACAATTAGTATTTTAGCATATATGCCATCGGGTTTCAATCAGTGTTGGGTAATTTGAATTGATAAGTGGCTGCATTCATCTTCTGCACTGTTCTTGGTTGTGAAAAATGAGATGCTCATTGCATTTTAATGATGCTACTTATTCTGAGTATCTGTTTTCTGGTTCTTATCATCATTTGGGTCCTAATGAAAATACCCATCTTAATTGGCAATATTTATAAATTGATACTGCAAACATTTATGTTAGACAATTGATGTTATGGATTTGTCAAGAAATTACCTTAAAATATCAGGATTGTATTTGCAAACATATATTCAGGATGACTCTTTGTGTGCTTTATTTGAATTTATTAATGTTTGCAATGCTAAACCTGGAAGATGGTGACTGATGAACCAAATTTATGGAAAGGAATTGCTGAAACTTTTACCCATATCTTTGGGGAATGCAAATTGTATTAGAAACTTAGGAACACAAGGTGATTTTTTAAGATTTAAATTCTTTACACTAAACACCAACGTAAGAATCCCTGTCGTCTTATCCATATCTTCAAGTAGTTAAAATGGTAAAACGAGAGGACATGGGTAATTTCTTTTTCAGTGATTTTCCTGTAACTTTTCTCATGTATTTGTTGGAATGGGACCTTTCTCTCCTTTTAGCCTGTGGCATGAAACAATAATTATTCCCTGGAAAAATATAGACTTAGATTATGCCTTTAAGTCATGTTCTATTGTTTCAAACTGATGGAAGGAATAGAAAATTTGAATGCACATTTTCTACTGCAGCTTGCATATTGAATCACCACATTATGTCGGACATAAAAGCAACTGATCCCAATGAGCTAGTGCATGAAGATAAAATTGTAGCTGAAGAGCAGGTTGAGGGGGATGCCTCTCAGGAAGGTTCAGAAATGGTGGAGCCAAATGAGGGGAATGCTATGCCATCCTCTGAACAAGAGGTTGTATTTTGCTCCCTTCGTTTTATTGTATAGGTCTGCATGTGAAACAGGAAGAACATCCATAAAATCTATTTGGTTATGAAATATTTTGTAGTTTCTAATTAATCTTGTATAAGTATTTCCAGCTACTCTAATTTGACAAAAGCATAATCTGCATTGAAATACCTTTTTCAGTAACACTCATAAGAAGTGTTGCCTTTATTTCAGGAGGAAGTGATCAAGAAGAAATATGGGGGGATTATACCCAAAAAACCACCACTTATATCCAAGGTGAGACAATAATTCTAAGAGGAACTCCTCTAAGAAAAAGTAGTAAGAAGGTTAGCATTCCTTTCATGGGCCACTGAATGATAAGTTTTGACTTTTTAATTTTTCTTTTAACCATACACCTATCATGTCTTATCCTGCAGCTCATTAATCTCAAAGCGATCCATATATAGTATGATGGTCCTTTTCTTAATATTTTCTAGGAGAAATTTCTCTTGGAATTTTTTAACGCTGTTCCTCACATCATTCTGGAGCCATCAGTGTTATTCTTCTCATGTTACTTACTATTAACAATAATGAAAGTCTTGTTTCCTCAGGATCATGAGCGAGCTTTCTTTGACTCTGCTGATTGGGCTTTAGGAAAGGTATTCCATACTTGTGAATCCTGCTTAAAAAGTGTGCTTGTCGCACAGATGAATTGTCATCATGTATTATGAATTTATTTTTATCTATATTTATATTTCGTTATTTCTTATCTGACAGCAAGGAGTTGCAAAGCCAAAGGGACCTCTTGAGGCACTCAGGCCTAAATTGCAGGTATTTTGACTGTTTCTTCATGGTTCCACCTGATTACAAGGATGTTGAACCTGGCTCCTATTTCATTGCCTATATGTTAAAAGTAAAACTCTCTCACACACACAAGTACAAATACACATGTTCAATCGGCTTAACTTGCTTTTGTATATCATTCATTCAGCCCACTCAGCAGCAAGTGCGCTCCCGCCGCTCAGCTTATGCGTCAACCGAGACCGATGGTATTACTATTTTCAGTTTGCCTGCCTAACTCCCGTTAATGGCCAACCGAGTTTGTTAATTTCCTTTTGCTCCTTTGTTTCAGAGGCAGAGAATGCAGCTCCTGAGGATGCGGCCAACAAAGAATAATTTCACATTTGAGGACATGATCAGATGATGACTTTTGATGTGCGGCCTGTTATTCTTGTTGTTTCTCCTATTGAAGGTGTGACTGGTTCATCTTAATAAGGAGACAATTGAGGTTACTTGACTTACCAGCATGCCGAGGTTATTCCCGTCTTCTTTCTTGAACTTGGAGAGTGTAATTTTTCAAAGGAGGATTGTGTATTTATTGTGGATGTTCAGCTTATTTCCATACATGTCATGAACTCAGAAATTATTGCATTTCCTTTGTTTTAAAGAGTATTTTCTAAAATGAATCCATTCAATTCTGTGGAAACACCATTTTTATTTAGGCCAGTAAACCATGAGTCTGCATGCAAGTTATCATATAATTTATCAAAAAAGATTTATACACAAATATATAATCTAGGCTCTATAGAAATAAATCTGTAATGAAATGATTTCCATATTTTATTTACTCTTTCTCTTAAACAAAGAGAGAACTAAACTAGAGTATTTCTCTTTCCCGCTGCTTTTTCTTGCTATTTTTAACAGTAATCATTTCATTCCATTTGGATCAGACTTTGCCGAAATGAATAGGTTCATTGTTATAGTATTATTTATTTGTTTTTAATGTACTCTTTAAAAAAATAATAATAATAAAATACTCAAACATATATGTAAAAATAATTCCTGCATGGACTGGGTTCAGTGCACTAGTGCTAAGGTATCAAGCATATCACATGAGAATGAGATCAGACTGGGTTCAATGAACTAGTCACAAGTGATCAAACATCATAAGATACTTACATTTTTACAACACTTCTAAAATTACAAATTCATAAGTTCATTCTTATAATTTAAAGCAATGGTAACTAGTTTTGTCTCTCAACTTTAAAGCATATTCATTTTTAAAACCTTTTTTTTTCCCCTTATATATACACACACATGATTTCGATGGCTCTAGAAGCTTAACGATAATAATATTAATAAATTTTTTTTAAAAAAAAGGCAGTAGAGTGTAGAGAGTGTAAGGAAACCAAGGTGAAGATTGGGAGACAACATCTGACGGGCCCATTCCTCAGAGACAGAGTTGTGATTCCATTAATTGGACACGGGTGGACCAAACACAATTGATTTTTTTTATTTTTATTTTTTTTAAAAAAAAACAAACAACGAGCATCTCTAAATCAGAGTTAATTACAAATGTAAAACATACTTGTAAACTCAACAATATTTTGTCTTCACTTTACGTAAATTTTAATATTGTGACTCTTTTAAAATGAGAATCTTACGCAAAAAATCCAGTACCAGTAAATCAAGCAATCGTTAATTTTCTTTCTTTTTATTCGTTTTTATTTTTTAATATTTATTTTAATTTATTTTAAAACTAGTTACTTCAAGGAATATTACTAATAATATAATGGAGGCTTGGGGGCCCAACCTAAGCAGAACACCCATTACTGGGCCGGCATTACACCCCAGTGCGCCAAATAATCCAACAGGTCGTGGGTGGTTTGATCCGGGGGTCGCACCGAGCCACGCCTCGATCACTGTTCCTGGCAGTCCTTGATCACATGCGCGAGAGCTCGGGCGCGCGCTGGGAGTGTGATCTTGGGAGCATAAACTCGGAGGGGAAGGGTGCAAAGGCAAAGGCAAGTGTGCAGGCCAGGCGGGGCGGTGCAGTGCAGTGCAGGGCAACAGCAGTCAACAGTCAGCAGTGGTTGTGGGTTTAGTAATTAATTAGTAGTAAACGCTGCTCATGTGCACACATGTGCTCTTCTTCACTTCACTTCACTCCACTCCACTCCATCCTTCTTTGCTTTTTGTTCCCCTTCTTCTTAGCTTCTTCTTTTTGTTTTTTTGGTCTCTACTTATCTACTTTTAACTTCTTTGCCTTCCCTCTCTCATTTATTAAGCTTCCTTTAATTTCCTTCTTT